>NC_080088.1:6011444-6311444 GCF_950005125.1 Chionomys nivalis
AAAACAGCAAGAGTTATGTCCATGCCCGACATAAGTCTGCTGCAAGCGTTCCCTTGGGTGGAGAGTCACATCGTTTGGAAGTCTGAGTCGTCGGTGTGGGAAGCTCATCATGGCCAACTGTTTGCCTCAATTCCATGGCTCCGGGCTGAAGAGGAAGCTTCATGTCTCAGACGGTGTCCATCCTTGCCAGACAGAACTCCTGCTGATGCCTGAGCGGCACTGGGACAGAGAGGGATTGCGCAGCTCTCTCCTGAAGGGATTGGTGCTGCTCTCCAAAGAACGGTTTGGCTGTATTACATGTTCAACCATGTTCTTTTCAAGTGTTCCTTGCCTTCTGCCCTTCCTGTCATTCGTGGAGCAGCACAGAGCCTTCACGAGAGAAACCTGGCAGGAGCAGCCATCAGATCTCAGACATCTAGTCTCCATAGCTGCGTGTTAAATACAGTTAGTTCTTCTCTTACAAATTTATCAGTCTCGGCTATTTTAGCATCGCCAATAACAAAATAGAAAACAACAAAAGAAAGAAACTAGACTTAAAACAGCAAGGATGCAGAGAGTCCTTCTCAGAGACAGGACGAGCATTACCCATGATCCTCCGGTTGGATCCTGCTTAACAGCTATGAAACTTGAGCAAGGGAACGGCTTGTCTGAGATCAGGTAGCAGACTGGGAACAAGCTGGGGAATGGCCCAGCTTACCATCCCAGGATCGTTCTGTCCTCACGGAATGGGAAGAGAGAGCAGAGTATCTCAGCTATGGCTTCCTTCTCCGCAATCCAGAGTCAGAGTCCACGGCCTGGTCTCCTTGAGCAGTGTGGATAGAGTCAGATTTGGGGAAAGAGCTGGAGACACCTCATTACTGGAGCTGAGCATCTTGTGAATACATGAACAAACATAAAGTGATCAACGCAAGCCACATAGTCAGATTTTATCTGCTTCTTGTGACAGGGGCTTGCTATATAGGACATGCCGGCCTCTTGCTTGCAACCTTTCTCCCTCAGCCTCCTGAGCCTGGGTTGCAAGTCAGCACCGCCAGAGCCCACCACCACGCTTTCTCTAACGGTTGGTTTCTTTCACGTGCCGTCACTTGTACAGTCTGAGCGGGCAGAGAGTCACCAGGAAATTATATCTGCAACTTCTTATAATAAAGTTTTTTTAAAAAAAGAACAATAATAAAAATAATACATTTAAAATTTTTAGATTCTTTTTTTAAGCACACAATCTCTGGTATTTTGTTAGACGCTATCCCAGTCTCTTCTGTCGCCAGAATCCCGTACAGAGAAAGGAAGACGTGGGTGAGCGTGGGTGGATGATGGAAAAGACTGTGAGACCGCTGGACACAGGATGCGAGGAGGGGGTGCTGGGCAGCGCTTTAGGGTCACAGGATAAATAGGACATGCTTAGCAGCCGATGCGGAAAACCTACACCTACACCACACCTGTGTGAAGCCTCCCACCTACTCTTTTCTTTTTTTTTTTTTTCTTTTTTTTGGTTTTTCGTGACAGGGTTTCTCTGTAGCTTTGGAACCTGTCCTGGAACTAGCTCTGTAGACCAGGCTGGCCTTGAACTTACAGAGATCTGCCTGCCTCTGCCTCCTGAGTGCTGGGATTAAAGGCGTGCGCCACCACCGCCCAGCTTCCCACCTATTCTTGATTCAAAACCATCCAGAAAGTCCCTCAAACTTCCAAAGTTGCTGCTGCTGGAAAACAGAGAGGGCAGCCTCCAGGGGGCTTCCCTTTTTCTGGTGTCGCACCACATCTGAGAGCTACACCTGTTTTCCTGAATTTGAAATGATAGCTGGGTGTCACACACACAGGCAACCATCCCTCCTGCAGAGCTGAATACTATTCATTTCCTGTACAATGTCAGCTTGTTCTCCAAGCTCTTACCAAATTGTGCTGGGGCGTGCGTGCGTGTGTGTGCGTGCATGTGTGTGTGTGTGTGCGCGTGTGCGTACACAGAAGGAGCTCTATACATTTAGAGAGGGGAGAGGTGGGTGGGAGGTAAAATCTGCCTCTTCCTCCACCCCAGCAGAGAAAGGGATGTCCACACCAAAGCCGTACTATCCAGTGGGAGAAACAGAGGTGTATTGGGGGGTTGGGGCGTAAGTAGATCAGCGGATGCTCAGCTAAGGTGAAATAAAAGTCTTCAGAGGCTGAAATGGCTTTTCATTTCCCCAAATACCTTTGAGGTTTTAAAGGCAACATTCAAAAGGCAAGAGTATGGAACTTGCCAGCTGATACCATACCATCAACAAGAACTAAACTTGGGGTGCAATGACAGTCCCACATTGATGAACAAGTACAGTGAGATTTTTAAGCCCATGTTCTGCCCTGCACCCCAAACACTTTTCAATCCCTATTTAAACTCCACTACTGGAACCCAGGCATGGTACTTGAAGGGAACCGCACGAAGGGTCAGATAGTGCAGACCACAGGGTAAGGTCGAACCTCACAGCCTGTCCTGGTTGGTTCTTTGGTTACTTGACACATGTTGTCTGGGAAGATAAACAATTGGGAAATGCCTTCATCAGATTGACCTGTGGGAAAGTCTATAGGGTATTCTCTTCATTAATGGCTGATATGGGGGTAGCCCAGGACACTGAGGGCTAGTACCACCCTGGGTAGATGGTTCTGAGGTATACAAGAAAGCAGGCTGAGCAAGCCATGAGGAGCAAGCCAGTCAGCATCGCCCCTCCATGGCCTCTGCTTCAGTTCCTGCCTTCGGGTTTCTGCCTTGAGTTCCTGCCTCTGGCTTCCCTTCATGGTGTGCTGTGACCTAAGAGTTGTAAGAAGAAATATCCCTTTCCTCGACAGGCTGCTGTGCTTGGTGCTTATCACAGCCACAGAAACTAACTGGACCCAGCCCTTAACAGGGCTGTGCACAGATGGGGCAAGGAAGAATCTATTCTGAGAATGGTAAATGAAGAGGCCGAAGGCTGGGGCAAGGCTTTGCCCAGAGGAGAGCCTTGTCCACCTAGAGGAGAAACGAATGTCAACAGATGCTGCCTGCTGGCTTTCAGGGAGGCTGGCAAAAGTAGACACCAAGGGTCACAAAAACCAATACATATCCCCTTTGACCCTTTCCACCACTTTCTGGGGATCTGTGCTACCAGACATTCTTAAAGAGACATGGTCACAAGGTGAGTCCTCACGGCTTCACTGGCAAGGGCTAGAAATTGGAAACAAACCCAGATGTCCATCAAGAAAAGCTAAGTTAAACAAGGCATGAAGCAGCTGGACAACAAACTCCAATACAGCTATGAGAAGGAATGAGGAAGCGACCTGGTGCTGATGCGAGCAGAGTTCCAGGATGTTTTGGTAAGGGACTGAAAACAAGGAACCTTATATTGTGTGTAGAACGTCACTGGTCATGAAATAGGAGATAAGATAGATGTCAGGTGCCCTCGTACAGGGATGTATGAATTCTAGAAGGTTCAACAAACAAAGGCGGTATCTGTGGGCAGGAGGGGGAGTTGTGCTGTTGGAGGATGGGCTAGAAGAAAGGGAAACAGGCAGACTTTTATATTTGGCAGTGCTTTGGATGGTGGGAAGTCCACGCGAAGGAACACACCAGTCTCATAGGGAAATGTCCAGGACAGACAGGTCCAGAGAGACAAGCGAGTGCCTGCCAGGGTCTGGGAGGATGGGAATGCTAAGAAGGACAGCCCAAGGTGGGGAGTCTCTTTCAGACGTCTTGGGCATCTAGACCTGGGAGGTTGCCATAGTCACATGTGCCTTGAATGATCTGAAGGTGACTGGTGGTAAATCTTGTGTGAGATGGAAACAGTGCATCTGTTTCCTGTGTCCACGCTTCAAAACACACCAACCCTCTGGTTCCTTCAAAGATTCTGCCCTCTGGGAGAAGCTCCAGATTCAGTCATTGGGGGAGGGGTTTTTAGTCCTGCTCATTCTAGAAAGTTCTAGGCAGGGGGGAAATATTAACTCAGCATGAAGCTTCTCCGTGGGCCTTGAAAGTCAGGCTTCCAGTTTTACCTAATTCACTTAAAGCAGAAGCCACAGAGTGAGAGGTGGCAGCCAGTGGAGTCCCAGGCAAAAGTGCTCATTCGGCCTGCAAGTTCCTGAGGTACCCGATGCTGAAGAAAGGTCTGTGTTATCAGGGGCCCTAAACCTCCGATACCAGGGCTGTCGGAAGGGCTGCTACAAGGAGAAGCAAGGGAAAATGTGACTTCCACCAAGTTGAACAGTGCCTAGGAAACAAAACACAAACCTAAGGCAGGGCGTCTTTATTTTTAGGGCTGGCGGCATCTGTCGGTCAGAGTGGCTGAGTGGTCCCAGGCTGTCAGCAAGCTGTCTTCCCGCACTGCTTTGTGCAAACTGGAGGGTCACCGACTAGTTAACCAGATCACCTAGCAAGGCGGATGACGATTACTAATGAAGCCGACCCATGGGCTTGGGGTGGAATCATGAGTCAGAAAAATGAATCACCTTGGAAGTTCTGAGGATGGACCTGAACCCAGAGACTCACAGAAACACTGATACTTTTAAGCAGAGCAGAGCCAAAGTACAGAGCAAATGTTTGGTCTCAGCAAATCAGCTCATTTATCCCTCACAGCTCCCTCTCTCCCTTCCTCTCTCTCTCTCTCTCTCTCTCTCTCTCTCTCTCTCTCTCTCTCTCTCTCCCTTCCTCTCTCTCTCTCTCTCTCTCTCTCTCTCTCTCTCTCGTTTGTGATTCCATGTATGTATTTGTTTGTGTCCATCTTTCTGTAAGTCTGTCTGTGCTTCTTCTCCCCCAACCCATGTATGTATGTCTCTGTGTGTGCTCATCATGTGCACACACACACACACACACACACATACTATCTGGTTTCACTTTCACCTTTTCTTGTGTGACTTGGAAGATGTCACACATCACCTACATGGTTCAGTGAGTGCACCTATAAGACAGAAGCAGTAATAAGCGTCCCCTGAAGGAGCCTATGAGAGAGACAGAGATAACAAGTTTGAAGCAGTTGCTATATGGCAGGACGTTCTCTGTTGTCCAGCATGGTTGGAAATGGTGTGTCTGGCCAATAACGAGATTTCTCACACAGGTCATACTTCATTCTGTTTCAAACACTTAAATGCAGTAAAATGCCCTAAGGCTGCATAATCAGAGAAGGGATTTCCCTTAATAATTCAGATGTGCTTTATGTACCCATAGCCACCTCATTTACAATCTATGCCTTAGTGTCCAGGCACCTGCGCAGTTGAGGGTCAAGGAGAACCGTGTGATGCAGAATGAAGCTGCCTATCCAAGCTCCTCGTGCTGAGCAGAGGCTGGACTGGGTAAGGTCACGTGACTCAACCTTCTGCTGCCACGTGCTGTTTGCTGGTCTCTCTTCCAAGTTCAGCATCAGCACAAAACTTTTCCTTTAAGAGAACAGCTTGGCCCTAGCTGGTTGCTGGAGTGACATGTCAGGCTGTCCCGGAAGCAGCCTGAGTCATGCCAAATCGCTTGAGGCTTGTACCGTAGCGCAGCCTGGAAATCTTTCTCCTCCCCACATCAGATAGAGGCTTTCAGAGTCAATAACTGAGCGGTGATCTGGGGACAGCCATCCATTCCTTTTCCTCTCGGAGGCCCCTACTCTTGGGGCAATTGAATCTTCAGACTTCTCATAGGTCTCCTAAGAGACTGTTCTTACCTAACCTGTCTCCTGACTCTTTCTAGAACTTTCTAGTATTGGTCTACCATTGGCCTGCTAACTCTGCTCTCCTAATGGCATCATCTCCACCTCCCATCAGGTCCTCAAACACGTGCCAGCCTTTGTGCCCACCCTTCCTGCCCATTCAAAGAACCAATCACACACTAACTTTTATCCCAAAGTAGGAACTTCCGCTCCTATGTCATGATTCTCTGATATCTCCTGGAGGGAAAGTCCAAACCTAGTGGGTCTTCCCATGCCAAACTGTGTCTAACATGAGGGTGGGTGTTCAGGAACGAGTGTGTGAATGAGGAAAGGAAGCCACTGTGAGTAAGTCACTTCCCGGCATCCAGTTCTTCTGTGAAAGGTAAAAATGATGACCCCCACCCCAAGCACTCAACAATGCTTCCCCAACGTGAGCAAACAGACAAATTCTCCGGGAAGTTGAAATAAGTAAGCATGGTAGTTTCTAGCTTGACTAACTTGCAGTACACCTTGGTAATGGACATTTCCAAAAAATGTCAGTGTGGTCCCACTGCTGGCGAGCCAAGAAGCACATGCGGAAAAAGCCTGCTCTGGCCACGGCCATTAACAGTGATCAGCTAAGGGATTAGGGACAAGTAATTCACATCCTTAGAAGACTCTTGGATCATCTTCAATGATGAAGTCCTAGGTGATGCAGGGGCTAGTCAGAAACATGGCCACTGTTCACACCCTGAACTCATGGAAGTCAGTTCCAGTTGATGCTGGCCCCAAGGAAAGGTTAAGAAAGAGGAAGAAACAGAGGCCAGACAGCACGCCAGTACAGAGAGCTGACTTGAAGAAGAAAGCAGACCAGATTCTTACAGGGAACTGGAGCCCACTCTGTGTTGGGATGGCTTGTGAGTTCCAGCCATTGAAGGACACTAGCACCTGAAGAAGTGACAGTGCCACTTTCCAGACAGACATCCCAGTGCCACACAGGCTTCCCTGCCTCTGTGCCTTCAGATGCTTCCCCAGAGAGGAGGTGTTTCTGTCCCTTAGAGTCTCTAAACAGGAGGTGCTCCCTTGATAAAGGGATCTCCAACCATAGCACCCAAGGAGGTACCAGGTACCTGCAAGTGGGAAGATTTACTAAGGCTGGTTTTCTAGTCTCAAAGGAGAGAGCAAATAATGGAATGTCACCTCCGTGTTCCCTGTGTGATCTTTAGGAGATGATGAAACAAGATCGAGCCAGGCACAGGAAGACAAATAGTACCTTGTGATCTCCTTTAGGGGAGGGATCTGAGGAACATGATGTCATGGAGGATGGGGCTGGAATAGTAGCTAGCAGAGGCCGAGGACAGGGAAGGGGAGAACAAGAAGATGCATCTGAAAAGGATGAACAATGCACCGGGGCTTTGGCACCCAGCGAAGGCGCCTGGTTACCACCATCACATCAAATGCACCAAACACCTGGGAGAGATGATTTCATCCGAAAGAAATGATAACTATATGGTGAATAAGTGAAAGACCCTAGTTTGATTATTATATAATATGACCATGTATCAAAACCTCACACTGCGCCCACAAAATAGGTACAATTATGTATTTTTAAGAAGTGGGACCTCAGCATTATTGGGATTGGCACTCGTGTGCATCATAGAAGCTCGTTTGTCAGTCTGCTGTGGAGTCAGATTTCCAGGTTGCATCCGCAGGCCTGCCTTCCAACGCTGCCAGCCTCTGAGACCAAGCCTAGAACTTCTAGGGACACTAATGATCAAGGAACCTAAAACACAGTATTTTGTAAGAAGCATCCTCGAGGGGTGGAGGGGCGGAGCACAGCCCTCAGCTGTGAGTGGCCAGCTACAGAGCAGGGATGGGGTCACCCAATCTCTTAGACTTTCCTCATCTCTAGGACTCTTAAAAGTTTCTCAGTTGAAGAAATTTACGCTAGTGGTTGAGGCGACAACCATCAACATAATGGACGTTTCCTTGGCCCTTCCTCTTCGGAGCCTGCTTTCAAGAGATGGATTTCTCTTCAGATTTGTGGTCACCTTTAATGGTGGCTCCCTATCTAGAAGATAAGACAGAACACAGCTCAGACAGGGACAGGAGAAATATGGCTTGTGCCTTGCTCGGTTCATCACATGTCTTCTCGGCTGGAGGAAGTGACTCAGACTGAATGTGAGTACCCTGCGCTTACTAATGGCTTCTGAGGTGATCTGGACTCAGATGGGCTCTTCCCAAGCTCCCGGATCACAGGGGCTTCTTTAGGGGAGGGACAAAGGGCATCTGGGGCAGAACTAGGCAGTTAATGCAAAAATTATGTTGGAGTCGTGTAGCTCTGCACAATGCTGCTTGGTTGACAGTCAAAATTATTCCACTCCCGTATCTTCTTGCAAAGTCAAAGTGGACAGATGTGTGACTTTGAAGGGAGAGGTGGCTTGTCCTAAGTCCTAACTTTCTGCCCAGCTCCCTGCCTACGAGGCTCTCGTCAGCCTCTTGTGGCCTATTTCTTCACATTTCAAGAGTTGTTCAAATCCATCTCCCCCTCTGTGTTTGGCGTCTATCCATTGTGTCTGATGTGAAAAAATGCTGCATACAAAAACCTATCCCAGTATCCCGGGAGAAAGCCTGGTGACTGTTTTTTTTTACCAGTTTTGTGTGTTTTCTTGCATTTTTCATGAGCATTCTTATCAAAGTTCCAAGAGCTGAGTGGGAAAGGTTTTTTACAGAGGAGCAAATTGAAATTTGACAAAATTAAATAACTTGCCCAAGGCTACACAGCTCCTTGCCCAGGCATCTTGAGTCATAATTAACTGTCTGGATCCCAGAGAGAAAGAAAGCGCAGACCAACAGAGTGACGGTGGGAAACGAACCATCTAGAGGTGGCTGTCCTTAAAGGAACGTGGACAGCTGTCTGGGCGTTCCAGAGCCTGTGGTGACCACACTGAGGCTCCTCGCCTGAAGATACTCATAGACAACTCTAAGGGGTTCCAAAGGAGGAGGATTTTGTCCCAAATAAACCTTTTTATTATCTTAAAGCTCAGTGAACACAATAAACACTGTAGCCCTACTGTTTGTGAGCATTAATCATCCAAGTTAATCCAAAATGTTCTGCGCTGACTCCTGGGTCACTGTGAGACACCGCCAAAGGGGACTGGCATTGACCGTTGAACCAAAGCCTGTCTCTAGCAGAGTTTAAAGCAACCATTGTGCACACATGCCCCTCCGGGGCCCTATAGATTGCTCTGTTTACTAAATCTCTACTGGCTTCTGGTTTGCATTTTTCTTTTGGGGCCCAACAAAGGATATATTGTTCATTACCAAGATCCCTTGATTAAAAATCTAAGTGTTGAGTAATAGCACTGTTCCTAGCTGTGTTAACCCCCCCTTCCCCAATTCTCATCTGCATCAACTTCCTTCTCCATTCCTCTCATGAAGAATGGATCTGAACCCACATCTATTTGATGTCACTGATCTTGCCATACACACATGTGCTGGCTTAAAAGGACCACATGGAGTCTCAGGATGGAATGGGGAGGGTGGAAGACAGGGCTGGGCCTCTGGGAACTGTCATTCCCCTGATCTTGTCTGTGATGCACGGTTCCACAAAAATTAGCTTCAGGCATTAACTAGTAATGATGTTCTGAGTTTTAGGTAAGAATTAAATGACTTAGTAGTTGTTCGTTTGGAAGGCACTGAGACTGGCCAGCCGCCTTTGAGTCCCCTGGGAACACCTTTTGCCTCCCAGACAGTAAGGGCCACATGTCTTACAGCAGAGAATCACTACAGTAACACCAAGCCCTTGACTATCAGAAAGCACAGAGATGTCACAGTATGGGACATTCAGGTTCTGCAATGGCATCAAGGTGGTGGCTCTTGCAGTAAGTGTTTCAGGTTTTACTTGTGGGTGACTCTGCCATTCCCACTTCTCTTAGAAAAGGAAATGGATCTTCAGACATCTCTGAAATGCCAGGAAGAAACAATCTCTTTCTCAGAGGGCAATCACTGCTCCTAGGTCAACCAGTATAGTCTAATCGGCCCTACCAGACAGGGCAACCCCAAGATGTCTCTGAGAGATGAGCTGCTTCCTTTATCAAGATGTCCCGGGGGAAAATGTCACACCTCTTCCTACACAGTCAGTTCACAGCAAGCCACTGCTGCTTTCTAGAGAGTTCTTGTGAGGCCAAACTAACTCCTAAATCCATGGGAGCATTTCTTTGTGTCTGGCCGTCAGGACAAGATGGGAGTGTGTGTCTCCATAACAACCACATTAACAGGGAACCCCAGAGTCCCCAGAAGATGTGCTCCCTGATGAAAACATCAAGCATGTCATCTGGGAAGACACTGTGGTTAAGACTATGCCTTCATTTCTTGTCAAGGAGACTGCTGTCTCGACCAACATGACTAAAGGAAATCATGTCTGAGAACAAAGCCAACCTGCCTGGAAAACTAAGACTTCATTGCGTTCCCAGGATATAAAAATCCAAGTATCAGAAGAGTAGGCAGTACCATTTAAAATATTAATTTAATTAAACAAATAATGATATCTCTCACTAGAACACAATTTCCCAGGGAAGCCAAATCAACCAAAGAAGGACAGCCATCTTCCCGTCTTTCCCAATAATACTTGTTTGTCATTTCCTTGGAAGTGTTCTCTTTTGAAAGCTGGGAAGTCATGACATAGCTGCTCAGGCTGCAGGGACAATTATGTGTCACAGAGATAGGGCACTCAGAGATGACACTCTCTGAGTCCCTCACTCTGCACCAAGAGCCCCAGCATCTGAGGACTAGGTTTCCGTCAGCGTCACATCTGCCCTGGTTACCATGGCATAAGCAGGCCTCGCTTTGCTATCCTATCCACTGGAGCCTGGTCACCACCTTAGTGCTCATATTTTGACATAGATTTTCCTTCCCTTTGGCTTCAGTGCTGAAGGCCTCAGACTTCTCCATGTTCTAGAACCAAGAGAACCCAGTTTATTGCCTTTATGGCTCTCATCCCTTGATCTGCACCACGTGACCCATCTGCACGCATAATCAAGCAATTAAAACCACACATAATATAAACCTACCAAATGTGGAAGTGCTCTGCTTTCCTGTTGCTATGACGACACACCCTGGCAGAAGCAACTTTTACGGAGAGGGGGCTTATTCAGCTCCCAGTTCCAATCCATCATTGTGGGTAACTCAAGGCAGGAACTTGAAGTGCCAGTCACATGACATAGAGCAGACAGGGACGGGCACGTGCATACCTTCTCCTCAGCTCACTTTCTGTGCTCTTAGACAGTTCAGGACCTAAACCCACAGAAGGTGCTGCCCACTTTTAGACTGGGTCTTCATATGACCAAGACAATGCCCTATAGACATGAGTGCACATGTATGTCCACGGGCCACATGTATGTCCACAGGTCAACCTAGTTTCGATAGGCCTCTTAGAGACTCTCTTCCCTGTGGTTCTAGACAGTGATAAGCTGATGATGAAAGCTGACCATCTCGGTAACTGAAACCCAAGAGATTACAGAAAACTTTGTGCCCCGACGTTCGTGTGCGGTATCCACCATGCTCTATTAGAAGAACCTTTCTTTACTAAAAGAACAGCAGCCTTGGCTTGGCTGGTGGTGGTGGTGGTGATAATTTATAGAACTGCCTTTGCCTGAATTCAGGGAGGACTAAAGAGAATCATGTCTACCTTGTACTGAGACACTTGGCCACCTGTTCAACATGGAGCGAAGTCATAATAAAGCCCTTTATTGACCAACTGCAAAATATCCTTCCTTCAGCTCCACCCTCTCTCCCCACCCTTTGGCAGAAGAAAACCTTGAGCAAATAAGTACACTTAGTGCCAAGATGTAGAGGCCAGCAAACTTGCTTTGTCAGCGGAACCTGGGAACCAGGTCAAGTAAACTTCAGGGAATGTCAGCCCTTCCTGCCCCACGGTGTTTGAGCCCGAGGAGAAACAGTAAGAAAGTCTGGAGTCCACTCGCCAGGAAGATAGGCAGCAGACATCTGATGCCATGGCTTGGCTCGGGAACACCAAAGAGGTTTGGCAATGCAACCTCTGCTGACCTCAACCAGGGCTTGTGCGTTGCTGAAGGAAACTTCCCCTAGCGTGATCATCACAAAAGATGGCTCCTGGTATCCCAGGCCCTGGCTGGTAAAATGCCCCTACTCTGGAGG
Organism: Chionomys nivalis; assembly: GCF_950005125.1. NCBI lineage: Eukaryota > Metazoa > Chordata > Mammalia > Rodentia > Cricetidae > Chionomys > Chionomys nivalis. The sequence goes on from NC_080088.1 coordinate 6,023,228, forward strand.
CTGGGTAGAACCTGTGAATACACATAGTATCCTTCTTGTGATCAGGTCACGTGACAGGACAAAGGGGAAGGCGGATGGAATACACAATGAAAGTCCCTAATCAGTGGAGTCCCTACTCAGGTAGGGCCTCCATTCTGTAAGGGTTTGATTTGCTCAGCTGTTTGCGAAGGAGGGTCCGCTGGATTGGCTGACCAATCAGATGAGCCTTTGAAGGGACAGACTATAAGTCAGAGATGAAAGCGTGCAGAGAGATGAAGCAATTTAGACACCAGGAGCTAACCTCAAACCATGTATAGGAATCCAACTTCAGCCAATACCTTCCTTTGACCTCTGTGACCCTGGACAAGACAGCCAGGTATGGAACACAACAACTTCTGGTAGATTACTCAGATTTGTCACAGTGACAAAACACTTGCAGCTTAACGGGAAAGATTTAGGGGCTCAGCTTTAGGGGTTTATGTCTGTGGCCAGTTGCTGTGTATGCAAAGGCGGTAAGTGTGTGGTCTTTGTTACATGGTGTGGAAGACAGCTACTTCTAGAAGGCTCCCTGGACAAGAGTCCTTGCTAAGCAAGCACCAGAACCTGAGTTTGAATCCTCAGTACCCACCAGGCACGGCTGCCTATAGATGTAAACCTAGTATTGAGGCGGGGAGGAGAGGGCAGAGGCAGGCAGAGCTCAGCAGTTCACAAAACACGCTTTCAGTTCAATGAGATCTCCCCTTAGATGATAAGTTAGAGATCAATAAGAGGAGAGTCCCCGATGCCCTCCTCTGGCCTCTGTATGCAACACACACACACACACGCACGTACACACACATACACACACGCACACACATGCACACACACACGCACGCACACACACACACGCAAACACACACGCACACACACACACATGCCAGGGACAACATGCCAGCATTTCTCCACGACTGTGTTTTCTGGCCATACTTCTTTTCAAAGCATGTGTGTGATTGATTCGTTGGTGAAGTGAAGCGAGCTGAGGTGTTAATGGAGGGATGTTTAGTTAGGGTTCTATTGCTGTGAAGAGAGGCCACGACCACCGCAACCCTCTAAAGGAAAACATTTCACTGTGCTTGGCTTACGGTTTCAGAGGTTCAGTCCATTGCCATCATGGCGGGAAGCACGGTGGCGTGCAGGCAGACAAGGTGCTGGAGAAGGAGCTGAGAGGTCTCCACAGGCAGCAGGTCTTCCTGTGACTGTGAGCCACTGAGCCTGGGCTGGAGCTTCTGAGACCTCAAAGTCTACCTCCTAGTGACACGCTTCCCCAACAAGGCCACACCTACTCCAATAAGGCCCCAGCTCCTAACAGTGCCATTCCCTATGGACCTGTGGGGGCCACTTTTACAGCTTATGCCACTAAAAACTGTGGTGATGGTCAGGAAGGTGGTCTGTGGAAAGGGTCCCATTGTCCTCGCTGAAGGTGATCGCTGCTGACCTCCTCAGAAGCCACCAGGTGAGTTGACACCACTCCTCCAGTTACAGATGTCACACAAGCCCTAAATGTGAGGAGTGGCCCCCTTCAGAAAGCAAAATATCTACCAAGACTTCCTATGGCAGGTGGTTGAGCAATAGCCAAGCCTGCCCTGATGTGAAAGCTCTGATGGACATGGTGATTGTCAGCTTGTCATGGAAGCACACCTCCAGGCACACCTGTGAGGACGGGTCGCCATCCGATGGGCTGGGGTCCTGAACTCACTAAAACGCTAAGCGCCAGCATCCAGCTCCTGCTTTGTGTCCTGACTCCAGAGGCGGCAGGGCCAGCTGCCATGTGTCTGTCTCCATGACTTCCCTGTGCATTCAGGCCGGGAGCCAAAGTAAACCCTTACCCCTCAGTGACTTCTGTCAAATATTTGTCACAGCAACGAGGCAGTGACTAACAGAGACAGTATGCATTTCTGTGCTTGGGCACTGTTCTCAAATATTATCCCTGGGGCTGAGCCCTTCAGTCCGAGTCAGGACTGAGCGCTGAAGAGCTTGAGAAGACACAGAGGTGATGCCATGCAATCCCTACATTTGGTGGGAGAGGGAAAGTGGGGCTCAGGAGGAGCCAGCTGTGGCTGTACCGGACATCAGGTGTCCCCCCCCACTCGTGTGTTTGGACAGTTGGTCCTCAGTTGCTTGCACTGTTCTGCACCCCCTCGGGCACGAGGATTGAAAGGCAGATGTAGAGCCCCCGAGTAGCACCTGAAGGTTTCAGGCCAGCTCCACCTCTCCTCTGAGCTGTTTCCTAACTACCGCAGCAAGGTACCTCACTGCCTTGTGTTTCCACTGCTGCAGCCTGGGGTGTCTCCGGGCCCCAGGCCTTCCAGCCACAGTGATGGACTGCAGTACTGCTGAGAGCATGCCCATGACAAACCCTCCCTCCTCCGGTTGTCCCGTGGTTGTCCAAGCCATAGAGTAACTAGTACAGCTCTTTCCCACAGGCACCCAAGCCGAACTCTGGAGTCAGTGGGTGGCGCTTCAGTTATCCGAAATGTGCAACCTTCTCACTGACCCGGAGGCTGGACTTTGAATTCCTGTATCAGCAGAGCCGAGCTCCCAGGGAGCATTCTGGGGAAGGATGCTTCCTTGCCTCTTCCTTGCCAGCTGTTGGTGGGGGCAGCCTTCTTCAGAGTTCCCAGCCTTTCTACTGTGTCCCTCCAGCTTCTCACCCCACCTGCACATGGTCCCTTCCCTGTGTGCGTCTGTGTAGTGTTTCTTCTTACGATGGCATCAGTGACACTGGATTTAGGGACCAGCTTCACCAATAGGACCTCATAGGAATTTAAATAATTACATCTACAAAGATCTCTTTTGAAATAAGGTCACATTCTGCTGCTCTAAATCACTGCAAATTTTGAGAGAACACTTTATAACACACTACGTAAGGATGCGTGCCTGCATGTGTGTGTGTGTCTGTGTGTGCACGAGTATGCATGTACTCAGAGCTAACCACAGCCCCCTGCATCTCCTGCAGCTCCCCCAGCAATGCTCTTCACCACTACACCATATGATGCTATAATCCAGGACTCAGACATCAGAGTTGAACAAGAGATAACCTCAGGGGGCACCTAGCCAATGGCTGATGATGAGCCCGGCTCCCAGCTACATGTGAGACATTGCCTCATCCACCTCTGCCTATGAGGGGAAAGAGAGTGGGGTAGGGTGGGCTAAGGAGGCAAACACTCTTGGGACATCCCTTGGACCATGAGAGACATCCATCACATGTGGGGTGATGAGGCCCCTTCTGCCAGTGGGATGCCCATGAGTCCCGAGCTGGGTCTCTGTGTTCCTAAGATTGATGAAAATGCCCCTGAATCTCCTGCCAGACAATCAGCCGTCTTTATGTTTGATTTCATCAGACTCCGGCCCTCTTGTGTTGGTGTTAGAGGCATCACCACAGGCTTCTTGTCCCTGACACTGCTGTGACAAGACAGAAAATCACGGGACTGAGCAAGATGCCCCCTCCCACAGCCATTCTTCAGTCCACCAGAGAAAACAACCCGATACTTGGGGGTGGGCTTCTTGGGACCAACAGGGTGAATCCACACTTTGTTCTCTGACACGGCAAGGCCACCTTTTGACAGGTTATTCCCCTAGGAAGACACCCGGAGGCCTGGACTGTGTTTGGACGAAGTCTCAAACCTATGTCCACATCAGGCTGGAATGGTCAGTCAGTACTTCAAGTCCAGCCTAGTGGAGGGTGGAGGAGGCTTTGGGGTGGGAGGAAGTGCCACCTACTGGTGAGAAGGAAAAACTGGCTTGCGTAGATCTAGGACTCCAGCTTTAGGGAGACTATTCTTGATCACCTTTTCTTACAAACATCAGACAACTGAAAATAGTGTGTCTAAAGCTGAACATGACGGCTTCCCAATCAAGCTGTCGGTCTCCTGTGGAGCCTCTCGACAAAGCCTTAGGCCAACTCTCCATAGGCAGTCAGCCCAGAGACCAAAGGGGCTAGCTGAGGCTCAGGGGCCACCATCTCAAACAACGTCCCTGTGCTGTCAGGAGCCAAGAATTCAGAGTCTAAATGCTTCCCACCTATGTGATGAAGGACTCAATTTTTTTGTAAACCTGAGAATTCATGCTCAACCCATTCTAACAACTCACGTTTAATAGCAATAGACAATCAGAATAGTAAATTTTAAAAGATTAATTGGCATACAGCCAGATATGTTGTAAATTATAGAGAACTTTCTTTTTTTGGGGGGGGGGCAAAGCCTGAGTCTGCAGGCCAGGCTAGATTCAAACCCCAAGGAATCATCCTGCCTTGGCTTCCCTAGAGCTGGGGCTCCAGGTAAGCCACTACACCCAGCTCAGATTTAGGGCCTTGCGTCTGCTCAAGATTTGGCTGTTGTTTGTTTTTTTGTTTTCTCAGTATGGCCTCAAAAGCCCTTCTTGGGAAAGGGACTGGAAACACGCTCAGCTTCTTAGTGCTTAATCCCTGAATGGGGAAATCAAATAAGCGAGTGAAAACCCTAACGTCATTGGAAGACATTTCCTGCTCTCAAACCAAGGCTGCTTCTCAGAATGGACTAACTCACTTCTGGGTGCTGGGATTATCACAAGATTACTCTGAAGCCTGTAGGCATCAGAAGATTGGAAGGGCCTTGGTAGGTGTTGGTACAGAGAAACTCAAAGTTCCAGAAAGACGTCTAACCCAGATTCACAAGCAGCAACCACTTGGAAAGACACTCTGTCAGGGTAACAGAGCCAGCTGATCTGAAGGACTGTGGGCAATCCTAGGCCAGCCCTTGGTGCCACTGTCCTTGTCCCATCACCAAGAGTATTATGGGAAGCCACTGTAGGGAGGGTTGAGGATGAGGTGAGAGCAGAAAGCACCGTCAGAGAGAAAACGGTTTCTTTCCCAGAGGGTAGTTAAATCCACCGAAGAGCCGGAAACCAAAGGTGATCTAGGACAGGGGATGGTGGTTATCAATGAAATGAACAGTGGTGAGATAAGACCCAATTAGTGCTCTGACCCGAGCCTTACTCTCTGAACAGAAGGCTCCTCATGCCGTCCACGTGTGCAGCTCACCGCTTCTGAATATAATGTCCTTGGACCATGACCAACTCACCTGTAATAGCTTCGGCCAGATAATGACGGCTTTGGACTCTCCCTGACTCTACAGCCTCATTCAGAACATCAGTTGTCAAAACTCAAGCTGAACCCTTGGCAGTGACCACAGTGACATTGCCCAAGCCAGGCTACAGCAGCACTGCTGGCCTCCTAAGGACACAGAGGACAAAGGAAGACAGACTGGACCTGCAAGTCCTAGATAAGCCTGTCCTGGTAGCCAGGGATCACAACTATCCATCCAGCACAATAAAAAGACGACACCCAGACCATGGTAAGAGATGAATCAGAAAGGCAACTGACTTCAGAGGAAAAGCTGAACTCCTGTCATTCTGTGAGTTTATCACTTAATTTGTTCATTTATAGAATCGTGGAGTACACATCCTTAGAATGAAGCATTTTTTATCCCGTTTACTGTAAAAGTGAAGGAGGGCTGGGGTACCCTAGTATTTTTAAGGCAGTTATTCTAAGAATAACTCTGAACCACTGGAAGTGAGGACCTGGAGTTGGGGGAGGCTGTGCACATGTATGTGCATGGGTATGTGTGAGGGTGTTAAGTACACACGTGCATGTGTTTGTGATGGGATGGTGAACATGCAATATACATGTGTGTGTGAGTGCACATGTGTGCAGTGGTCTACGTGTATGGAGCGGAGGCCTTGCCGACTGGCCGCTCTCCCATCTCCATCTTCACGTGTGTGTGAGTGCACATGTGTGCAGTGGTCTACATGTATGGAGCAGAGGCCTTGCCAGCTGACCGCTCTCCCATCTCCATTGGCTGGAAGGATCTAGAAAGGGTAACCATGTGGGGCTTTTTCCCAAAGTGTTGTTGAGGGTCTGTAGTCAGAGGGAAGTTGGCTTTAATAAAAATATTAAAATTGTTTTCTAATCCTCAGCTCTCAACAACTAAAAGTGAGAATGGAGCTGTATCATCCCAAAAGCTATAGACAATCAGTCTCTCCGTAATTTCACCACTGAGGGTGGGGCTGGGGGCTGGGGTGGGGCTGAGGTAGGGGTGGGGTGGGGCTGGGGTGGGGCTGGGGTAAGGCTGGGTGGGGCTGGGGTAGGGCTGAGGTAGAGCTGGGATGGGGCTAGGGTAGGGCTGAGGTGGGGCTAGGGTAGAGCTGGGATGGGGCTAGGGTAGGGCCGAGGTGGGGCTAGGGTAGGGCTGGGGTGGGACTGGAGGTGGAGGTGGAACTGGGTTGGGACTGGGGGTGAAATGGGAAGGTATGGGGTAGGACTGAGAGTGGGACTCGGGGAGTAAGGAGTGGGGCTGGGAGGGGGGGGGACTTGGGTGGGCCTGGGGTGGAGCTGGAGATGGGGCTGAGGATGGAGCTGGGGAGGAGCTGGAGGTGGGGCTGGGATAGGACTGAGGGTGGAGCTGGAGGCGGGGCTGAGGACGGAGCTGGGGTGGAGCTGGAGGCGGGGCTGGGATAGGACTGAGGGTGGAGTTCAAGGCAGAGCAGGGTGGTAGTAAGGCTGCACCAAAGACCAGGACTGGGGATGACTGCCCCAAGGAGTCACTTCCTATAGCAACCCGTATAAATGGAATGCCCTACAGACGTCTGTTTCAGTCACCTGGACGAAGAGGTCACATATATCCACTCAGGCCTCCTTGAGGTGCCATGTCTGTGGCTCACAGCTCACACATGGATTATCTGTCACCCAAACACCAGCAACCTCTGTTTCAGATTTGATCTCACCTTTATGAAGGACACTGATAGCTTTCATTTTATCCTTTAAATACAAATAGGAAAGTTGGGGGGTGGAGGGGAGACAGAGAGAAAAGGGGGGCAGGTTCACTTGAAAGTTTTTACTGGAACTTAGAAATGGCACAGCAGTTAAAGCGCTTGCTGCACTGGGGTTCAGCTCCCTAGAGTCCAGGTCGATGTCAGGTAGACATGGTGGCACACCTTGTAATTCCATCCTCAGAGGTGGAGATGGATCCCTAAAGCAAGCTGCCTAGTAAGACAGACTATACAGAGCTTTGGGTTAGACTGAGAGACCCTGCCTCAAAAGCATAAGGTGGGAAGATTCTTGACATTATCTTCAGGCCTCCCATGCATTCACTGCGCGTGCATGGGCACCCACACACATGCAAACACAAAGACACACATGTAGGCACATCACCCACACACACACGTGAAAAGGACGTGTAAAAAACAATAAAGAAAAACAATAATGTTGATTAAAATGTTTAATTAGTAAGGCACACAGTTGGTGATCATTCTAATATCTAACAGAACAAAATTAAAAGGACTAACACCCTAACTTCTACCCATTAACCAAGTATGAACGCAACTTTGTAAAAGCAGGATCTAGAAACTGACTCCTAAAGAGGCATGAAAATAAGGTGGGCCGTGGTGACAAGGGCTAGACACGACTCCTTCCTGTGACAAAGAAACCGACTGCTGGACTGAAGCCAGAGCTTCTAAGAAACAGGGAAATGAAGCAGCTTCCATATTGGACTTTGTGTCCTTACAAGACATTCTCTGCCCAGTCCTGGATCTTATTGCTTTAAAGCATTCAAACAAATAGTCCACTGAGCAGACTATGTATGCGGATTCCAGTGCCCACCGTACTTCTCAGCCAAGGCTACAAGAGACGCTTCCTGTAGGACCCGTGACCGTGGAGGGGCAAACCTGAGAAGTCTTGCAGAGTATCTAAGTGACCTTGCATCCCTGCCTGGGCTGGAGCCAAGCAGCCTGCCCGCAGGCCTCGCTATGAGGTAAGGTGGCCACAGGGATGGTGGAGGGAATGCCACAATGGACCAAACACTCCTCCGCTCCTCGTTAAAGGACCGTTTTCCAAAATTGCTCAAGAGTTGGACTGTCTGGATTTTATTCTGGAATTTAGTTTTCTTACTTGGCTTCAGAATGAGACAGAAAGTAGTCATGGATGAGCACCATGAATGAATGAAATTATGTGATGTGCATGTATGTGTGTGTGCGTGCACACACACAGGCATACATGAAAGACTGAAAATTCTAGAAATATTCACCAATTTGTTATCAGAAGTTAGATAGCATAAGTTTTAGGTGATTTTTTACTTTCTTCATATCCTTTAACACAGTTCTAAAGTATTATAAATATAAAACACCCTCTCATTTTAAGCAAATATGTAAGAAGAGAAAACCAAACTATCTATGTGATTATCAAAACTATGAAGGAAAGACTAATTTCTTTAAAATAGAGGAGGTGGAAGTCATTGCCACTGTGCTTTGAAACAGAGCACAAAACAGATCGCCCTAAACTTGGATTACAAGAGAACTGAGTCTCAAAGGCATAAATTAGCATAGCTGAGATGGAGGAATGAGCAGACAAATGGCAAGGCCGGGCATCCTGAAGTGGCATTTTGCAAAAGCTGTTTCTGGGAAGATGCAGAGAAGGTTCTCCAGGAAGCCTCGCTCACTCATCTGAGAAAAAGACAGGAAGCAACCCAAATCATTTCATCCTTCTGGCTGCATCTGAATACGCGTGCTCAATCTCCTGGTCAGCTGGACACGTGTTAGTGAACTCATCCCGGGCGTAGGCGTTGTTTAAGTACCTCCAAATGCCAGTCATTTCGGAAGGAAACTCAAAATCTCTGTATTTCTTGGCCACAATCTGAAAATCAAGAGGAAATAATGAGGAAAGGGGAAAGGCAACTCCCTAGGTCAGGTCAGACAATTCATCCCTTGAAGGTGCATAGCCTGGATCCTGATGGCATTCTATGAGCATTTAGGCTGCCCGTGGTGGCACTTAAACATTGCCAGGACCCCTGGAAACAGGCAAGGTGACAGAGGTACAGGACTCTATGACGGAATCTAGACTCAGGAGACAAACCTCTGATCATGTCTGTGAGGGACTTTCTAGATTGAGTCAATTGAGGTAGAAAGATCCATCCAAACTGTAAAAGACAAGATTCCATGGCAGGGGGCCTGGGTTGAATTATAAGGCATAGGGAGCTGAGTGCCAGCACCCACCACACTCTGTGCCCTAACTGTGGATGCAGTGTGACCAGCAGCCTCACCCTTCCCACCTCCATTCCCTCCCTGCTGTGATGGCATCACCTCCCTGCCGGGACGGCATCACTCCCATCAGACTATAAACCAAAATAAACCTTCCTCCTTTAAGCTTCTTTTGCCAGCCTTTTTGTCAAAGTAAAATAATGATAATGATGATGATGATGATGATGATGATGATAATAATAATAATAATAATAATAATAATAATAATAATAATAACTAATCTAAGATCCTGAAGTCCTGCCCACCAAGATAACAGAAATGACCCTTGGGATCCACCACGCATGTGGGCCACAGGCCAGTGGCTTTCTGGCTGTGCCTGCGGCAAGGCCATGGTAGGGTATCCGCTACTGTGTCACGTGGTACCTGAAGGTGCACAACAGATCTTCATCTTGGACCACATCAGAATCTTTGAATCAACCGTGGTTCCTCCTAGCTACTTGCTGTCGCCTCCAGCAATCCCTAACATCTGTGTACGGTATTTCTGCAGAAGGCTGTCACTCTGCCCTAAGCAGATTGCTCGACCATGAGCCTACCAGGCGCAAAGGACTTATGCATGAACACAATAGCTTGACCTCATCACCATGGAGACGGTGAAAGCAAAAAGAATAATCAGTGGGTGAATGTTCTAAGAAATCAGCAGTGTGAGATGCTTTCCTGGTCAGGAGAGGGCCAGATGGGGGCAATGTTGAGGACAGTGTCCAGCGATGAAGGAGGGATGTGTGACTTCAATAGTGTCCTGCACCTGAGAACCTGAGAACAGTAAGCCGTTCCATCACAGTCCCAGAAGCCAGGAATCTAAAGTCAAGATGTCATCGTGGTTATGCTTTCACTGAATGTTCCGAGTGAGAATCTGTCTTGGGTCCATTTAGTTCCTTTGCAGCTCTTGTCTGTGGAAGGACAGCTAAGTCTTTGCATGTCATCTTACGGTGTTTGGATGTCCTGTCTTAAATCCCAGTTAGCAAGGACAGCATCAGGTCATATTGGAGTCAAGTCCAGACTTCTCTATTGTACCTTCAACTTAACTCATTGTAACTGCGAAGACCCACATGTCACATGAGCCCCATCCTGGGGTAGTAGTGATTAGGACTGGGACATACGTGCTTGGGGAGGGAGAAACACAGTTCCATTTGCCACAGAGATCCAGAGCTACAACGGCCATTTCTGCTGCATCACCTTCCTCTCCACTGTCCCTGGGATGCTGGGATGAACCTCACTCAACACAATTCAGATCTTAGTATTCACTTATCAGACTGTGAAGCCAGCAGCCATTGGTGCAGTGTGGCAGCAAATTAGGACCAAGGAACCTCTAGAATGCCTCTGGCATGGCCTGGCATTCTACACCTGCATGCAGACTTAAGGATGCTCACGGCAAGGATGCTCATGTCTGTGGTTGACACTTGCTTTGCTTCTGACCTTGCTGAAAATTCTTACCCAAGAGTCTCAAGCAAGCTAAGCAAGTGCTCTGCCACTGAGCCCGGCTCTCTTTGTTTGGAGACGGGGTCTTATTAACTCATCCAGGCATGCCTCAGCATCACTCTGTAACCCAACAGGGTTGAGCTGGCCATCTGCTCCCAGCAGGGTGAGGCAGCTGGTAGGACAGGCCAGCACCATCAGGCCTGGATATTTTAATATTATAATATCGAGAATATTTGCTAAATGCCTGCCTCTCACACATGGACTATTGCTTTTATCATTTCTCTTTCTGTGTGTACATCTCCATGTGACTGTGGACCTACGTATGACAGCATGCAAGTTTTAAAATTTAACTACATTTTAAATTTATTTTAGATTTACTTTTTGAAATTATATGTATGTATATATGTATGTGTGTATGTATGCATGTATGTATCTATGTGGAGGCTGTGCATGTGAGTCCAGATGCCTGTGACAGCCATAAGAGAGTGTTGGATCCCATGGACCTAGAGTTGCAGGCAGCTGTGAGCTGCTTGATGTGGGTGCTGAACTCGGGCCCTCTAGAAGATCAGCCAGTGCGCCCGTCATCTGATCCATCCCTCCTGCCCCACCTCATTGTATTAAAGACATATTTCTTATGTATGTGTGCACACGTATGTGCAGATGCCTCTGGATGCCAGAAGAGGGTATTCCAGCCCCTGCTGCTGGAGTCACAGGTGGTTTCCAAGTGCGGGAATCACACTCAAGGCCTCTGCCAGGAGCACAAGTGTCTAACTGCTGAGCCATCATCCCAATCCCCCTTCCTCTACCTCATTTTTGAGACAAGATCTCTTGTTGAGCCTGGAACTTGAAGATGTGACTAACTGTCTAGCCAGTGACCCCATGATCCTCTTGCCTCTACTTTCCCACGCTGGGATTATAAGCAGACACCAATGCCTGGCATTGTCTTGTTTTACGTGTGTTTTAGGGGATCAAACTCAGGTCCTCGCATTTGAACTGCAAGCTTTGTACCAACTGAGCCACCTCCCGCCCACATGCCCTGCGATACTCTGCTTCCTGTGTGTGTGTGCTCGTTCACACACGTCTTCCCTTTTGGCAGCTCCAAGGCCGTGGGTAATTCTGTCTGGGTCCCCTAACAGTATCTATCAAATTTGGCTCCTGGTGTTAACAAAGGAGGGGCGTTTTCCTCTCCACTTCTTTCCAGCTCTTCTCCTTTACCCCCTCCTCCACCTGTGCCTGGGACAACATCCAGGTTTCCCACATCCTGACTTTGCTCTGCCCCTGAAGCTGCTGTTTGGTCTCTGTGCTAGCTCAGCTTGGGTTCCCCACTGAAAGGGCTGCAACTACAAGTGAAGAGACTCATGGGAAGAACTTGTCCCCTCCTATTGAATTTCCAGCTTCCGACTCTTTTTATAAATTTATTTTATTTTTAATTAAAATATGATTACCTCTCTCTCTCTCTCTCTCTCTCTCTCTCTCTCTCTCTCTCTCTCTCTCTCTCCCTTTGAGGCCTGTGTTCACCAAACAAATAAGAACAGGGAAATCAAGGAGGCAAAGGCAAAGCCTTGTGTGTTGGGTCTGTGTGGTTAGGTCTCTCCAAGCCCGAGTCTCTCTGTCTCACTCTTCTATGATCGTCCGCAGGCCACCCAGTGTCCTCTGAGAATATCCGTGCTCTAAGTTGGGGCAAGACAGCTTCCCTCTTCCTTAAGAGCCTTCTCCAACACACACCTTATCTGTCTCAGATTCCTATTCTCATGACCATTTGAGTGTTTCATCATAGAGCAATCTCACTGCTCAGGAGTGCTTATTTTGCTGAGGCCGGTGTCTGGGTGGATAATAACTGGGATATAAAACTCTTTCATAATCCACCAGACAGCCTCCCTTTCCTCTCTAAAGGCAATGCCAGTTTTCTAACTTTTGATGTCAGGAAGACACTTGAGGCCATTGTGAATCTCTTCCCTGCTGTAGATGCTTCTACTGTTTGTCTGTGTCGTCACTGCTATTATCGAGTGTGATTGTCTGGCTGCCTGCTGTGCTTTGAGTGCAATCCTTAAAGGGTCACATGTTGGAACTTGGGTCTCAGTGGGACAATATGTGATGGAACCTTCAAGAAGCAGGACTTTAGAGGACACCATTGGGGAAATGCCTTCAGGAAAGACTGAAGTGGTTCTCAAAGGACTCTGGTTAATTCTGTGGGGAAATCTACTCTACATGAGCAAGTCTGGATGCTTCCTGTCTCACCATATGGTCACTTCCTGTCTCACATATGCTCAGTTCCTCTCTCACCATATGGTCACTTCCTGTCTCACCATATGGTCACTTCCTCTCTCACATATGGTCACTTCCTGTCTCAGTATATGGTCACTTCCTGTCTCACATATGCTCAGTTCCTCTCTCACCATATGGTCACTTCCTCTCTCACATATGGTCACTTCCTGACTCACCATATGGTCACTTCCTGTCTCAGGCATGATCACTTCCTGTCTCAGCTGTGGCCATCTCCCACACACACTTACACTGGGAAGCCATCAGGTGCCCACCAGCGCTGACCCATGCTCTTGAACTTCAAACGCTGTGAGGCAGCAGGCTTTTCTGCATGTCCCTGTGGCAAATGCTTTGCCGCAGCACTGGAAAAGGGACAGGGATGGTGCAGGTCTCAATGGTGGCTTTTTTCCTACAGAAGCTAGTCAAATGCCAAACGTGTCTCTGGCTGACGGTTCTGGGAATATCTTTCCTAAACATGGCGTGACCTCAAAAGCAACGTTAGGGTTGAGGAGACCGAACCACACGGTGAGACCCTGTCTCTCAGGCTGAGGAGATCGAACTACACAGTGAGACCCTGTCTCTCAGGCTGAGGAGATCGAACTACACAGTGAGACCCTGTCTCTCAGGCTGAGGAGACCGAACCACACGGTGAGACCCTGTCTCTCAGGCTGAGGAGACCGAACCACACGGTGAGACCCTGTCCCTTCTCCTCTCCCTCCCTCCCTTCCCCCTCCCTCTCCTCTCCTCTTTTTTCCTCTCCTCTCCCTCTCCTCTTCTTTTTCTCCCTCTTTCTCTCTCTCCTTCCTTTTCTCCATCTTCTCCCATTCTAAACATAAACATCTGGGACCTGTCCATTTGATTTGAGGTGATTTTTTTTCAGGCCCAGCCCCATCCTTTCCTCCACTTCCATCATATCTAGCTCTACAGTGACCCTGTGCAGAGTCTGTCTTGTTTCTAGTCATGATTTTCTGAGGCAGACATACTGGAGTTACCATTTGCTTAGAGAGTATGTGGGAGAATAAAAGAGTGGAAGCAAGTTCAGTATTCACGCTTGGGAAATGCTGGCCTTATCCTGCCTCAGGGACATGTTACAGCTAGAGTTAGGGCTGAAGGTGGGGGTTAGCATCAGAGTTAAAGTTCACGTTAGAATAAGGGCGCTCTTTTCTTTTCTGTTCAGCAGCCACAAAACATGTCAGTCCTTTCTCTCCTTCTGTCCCATGTCCCTCCAGGATGCCCCAGTCGGGGAGGGGCTGGGCACAGGCTGAAAAGACACCATCTCTGTGGAATTCTCCAGGGAGGTCTCTTTAGAGACTTAACCCAAAAGCATTCTCTATACTCTTTCCCTCACTGCCAGTGTATGTCCACCCTGTAGGCAAAGATCTCTGATGTTTCAGGACCAGAGTATTTACTTCTAAAGAACTCTGGCTGGGTGTTGGTGGCGCACACCATTAATCCCAGCACTCAGGAGGCAGAGGCAGGTAGATCTCTGTGAATTTAAGGCCAGCCTGGTCTACAGGACAGCCAGGGCAACACAGAGAAACTCTGTATCAAAGAAAAAAAACAATGATAAACTCCAATTTGAAGATCAAGGACAATTTTCTTGAGGTGTAAAGGAAAAAAATGCATATATAAGAGCCCTGTCTCTAAACTTTCTTTTCATTTGTGGTTGGCCTGTCATTCTTCTGTAGTCTTGTGAAAGATGAACCAGAAGTCTATTTTTAATATCATTTTCAGTGGGTTTCAGGAAGGGAAATAAATTATAAATCTCTCCACTTTCGCGTTTTACCATAATTCCCTTGGTCTGACTCTCATTTCCTTCAGAAGTACTCTGTCCTGGAAGGTCATTAAATAGCCGAGCATCGTAAGTGCTAAATGGCTTTGAAGGCTTTGTTCCTCCGTCTTGTGTTGCACCATGACTGCCCTAGGCCCCCACCCCCACTCCCAACCCTGCAGCTCACCCTTCCATAGTTTACATACGTGTGTGTCCAAGTGCTGAAGAGGCCAGAAGAAGGTGCTGGATGCCCTGGAGCTGGAGTTACAGGTGGCTGTGGCTGTCTATATATGAGTGCTGGGAACCAAACTCTGGTCCTCGGCAAGAGCAGCAAGTGCTTCTAACCAAGGCATCTCCATCTCTCCACCCCCCCTCTTTTTTATATGAATAAATCACATTGCGATTAGTGCTATGTGGCTCTAATATTTCTCATGTTCTTTACTGTAGTCAACATTTTTATAATGAAGGCTTGGTCCCCAACTGGTGGTGATAGCATCACCAATTTGTTAATTATAGCGGATTAGATAATAGGAAGTGGAGTCTAGGTCACTGATCTTGTGCTCTCCGGGTCCCCCATCTTAGGATCTCTGGTCCTCCCTCTTGTGCCCTCTGGTCCTCCCTCTTGTGCCCTCTGGTCCTCCCTCTTATGCTCTCTGGTCCCCCATCTTGTGCTCTCTGGCCCTCCCACTTGTGCCCTCTGATCCTCCCTCTTATGCCCTCTGATCCTTTCTCTTGTGCTCTCTGATCCTCCCTCTTGTGCTCTCTGGTGCTCCCTCTTGTGCTCTCCAGGTCCTCCCTCTTGTGTCCTTTGGTCCTCCCTCTTGCGCTCTCTGGTCCTCCTTTTTGCGCCCTCTGGTGCTCCCTCTTGCATCCTCTGGTCTTCCCTCTTGTGCCCTCTGGTGCTCCTTCTTGTGCCCTCTGGTCCTCCCTCTTGTGCCCTCTAGTCCTCCCTCTTGTGCCCTCTGGTCCTCCCTCTTGTGCCCTCTGATCCTCCCTCTTGTGCCCTCTGGTCCTCCCTCCTATGCTCTCTGGTTCCCCCATCTTGTGCTCTCTGATCCTTTCTCTTGTGCTCTCTGATCCTCCCTTTTGTGCTCTCTGGTCCTCCCTCTTGTGCTCTCCAGGTCCTCCCTATTGTGACCTCTGATTCTCCCTCTTGTGACCTCTGATCCTCCCTCTTGTGCCCTCTGATCCTCCCTCTTACGCCCTCTGGTGCTCCCTCTTGCGCCCTCTGGTCCTCCCTCTTGTGCCCTCTGGTCTTCCCCCTTGTGACCTGGGGTCCTCTCTCTTGTGACCACTGGTCCTCCCTCTTATACCCTCTGATCCTCCCTCTTATACCCTCTGGTCCTCCCACTTGTGTCCTCTGAGCCTCCCTTTTGTGCCCTCTGGTCCTCCCTCTTATACCCTCTGATCCTCCCTCTTGTGCTCTCTTATCCTCCCTCTTGCACCCTCTGGTCCTCCCTCTTCTGCTCTCCAGGTCCCCCCTCTTGTGCTCTCCAGGTCCTCCCTCTTGTGCCCTCTGGTCCTCCCTCTTGTGCTCTCTGGCCTCCACAGAGTGAGCTGCTTCCCTGCACCATATCGTTCACTAGGGGCCTGACATCAAGAAAGCCAGCTGGTCACAACTATCCCCCTGAGATCACAGGCCTAAAGAAACCTCTCTGCTTTCACATCAATTTTCTCAAGCATTTTGTCAGAGCAACGATAATCCCTTCTTCACCCTGCACTTACCTGTGATGCTATATCATTCCCAGCAAATGAATGACATAAAAAAACCAAAACACAGTGGCATATCTCATTGGAAAATGACTTCCAGGTTTAGGTTTTGGAGAGTTGAGAAGCTTTTGTTAGACTTTGGATGGTGGGACCTTAACGAGGCTATTAACGAAGACATTCACTTAAAGGATTGCTAATGTCCATCTCAAGTAGACCTCCCTGAAGCCCAACATGGAAGAGAGGAGGAAAAGCCAAGGCTGGAAGAGAGTGCAGAGAGATGGTGCTCAGGAAGAGAAAGGCGAGGTTATGACGTGGCGTGGCCACGACTGACAGGCAGCCACCGTGGACTCTTGGAACCGGACAGGCAATTTCTGCAGCCAATCACACACGAACTTGGAACATGGTTGACTTGTATTCCCTGTGTCCCCTGTGCCCACCTCTGCCCTCCTGCTCTGGCTCTGGACCTAGCGAGAATTTCGTAATAATCAAGATCTCCCAGTGCAAGGCACAGGCGTCTTCTTTGGACACCTGAGGCTCACACACCTAGCAGTAAGGGCCATGGTGATAGCCACTGACACCCGAACGTGACAGAGAGGGAACAAGAGAGAAGCAACTCAGAAGTCTGGGAATCCCCACGGTTGCCACTACAAGTTCTGATTTACTAGGTCAGGTGACCAACCAGAACTGAAATGAAAAAAAATTAAAAAATTAAAAATTAAAAAAACAGCCTCAAACAATTCTGGTTGTGTATGACCACTGACTTTTCTACCTGCCTAAGAAGACAGGGTTCCCGCTACAGAAGAGGCCAAGTCAAGCAGCTATTGGCTGCTCTTAGCAGAGGAAGGCTAATAATAACTGGCAGGACACCCCCAGAACAAGGCTTATCCCTGCAGTTGTCAACAACACATCATCCCCAAACTTCATATGGTAAAAGACAAGGAGGCCCTGAGTGTCCTTGAGCTGTTTCCTCTTCCTTATGCCTAGAACATCAGCGAGGACATGGGTCAGGGGCACCTTCATAGGTCTGCCATGAGAACACCTGGAGTTCATGGCTCTGTGTGTCTAAGCACTGCAGCTCAGCCGCCTTGAACCGAAACGGCTCGTTTTCCGTTCATGTCTGTGTTCCAGGCCTGTTTTGGTGCCTGGCCCCAGCAAGTCAGAACAAAGGCCCACAAAGCACCCTTCATGCACTCAGCCCAGGTTCAGGAGGAGAGACAAACCTTTATGATGTGGAGCTTGGGTAGGAGGTTACAGTCAGCCAGCGTGAGCTCGTCCCCATCCAGAAACTTCCGTCGGGAAACGGTGACATCCTCTGTGCTGTCTGCATCTATTTCATCTGGCAGTGGGCTGTTTAAGTAGTTGTCCAGCTTCTGTAGGGCCCGTAGCAGGTTCTTTTCATAAACTGAAACCCAAAGGCAGGAGATGCCTGAGACGGATGGGCCATGCAAGCGGCTGCATGTGTTTTGTCTGCCTTAGGAGAGAGCTGGGTGCACTTTCTGAGCAGCAAGAAGACCAGAAGGACACAGACGCAACAGAACTCGGTCTCCCTGTTCCATCTCCACACCTGTGCTGCTTCTAGGACTCGTCTGTGTTTTTTTAAAAAAGATATTTTAATTTCATTTTTGTATTTATTTGTATCTCTGTTTGTACCATGTGTATGGATGCTCTCAGAGGCTAGAAGAGGGTTTCCAGCGCCCTGGATCTGGGGTTACAGGTCATTGTGAGCCACCTAGTATAGGGGCTAGGAGCTAAGCTCCAGTGTTGCACAAGAACAGTGTGTGCTCTTAACTGCTGAGCCATCCCTCGAAGCAAACTCGGCTACTCCTCTAAATCTTTATGAGGCGCCTATGTCGGGGTGGTGAGTGACAGAGGCACAGTTGCCACACTGCAGGTGGGAACAGTCAGACATTGAAATGTCTCCCCCTAATAGTGATATATTTTGGATTCCCAACCATTAGAAACAGTCTCTCCAAAGTTACATGCAGAGTTAAAGGTGGGGGCATTTCCTTGTTTCCAGACTTCCATCTGTACTCTCTGTTAAATGAGTCAGATGCCTAGGGTCTCCCAGCAGCCCTGTGAAAGACCGTGTGGAGACAGAACCCAGACCGGAATACTTACTCTCGTTTGCATCCTTCTTGGTGTTTTTAATAAATGCTGAGAATTTGGCAAAAACATCATTCCCTGCTGAGTTGGATTCAGGATGTTGGGTTCCCAGCTTAGGGTACCTTGAAGAGTTAGAGGGTCACAGACAGACAAAGGCTGGTTAGGAGAATGCAGTGGAGTAAAACAACTTTCTCTGGGCAGATATTAAAGTGACAAGCTCCTCTGGACTGGTTTAGTAAACAATGAATCTCAAAGTTGAGTAAAAAAACATGATTTGGGAGAACTATGTTGTATCAAGCTCTGGCAAGACAAATTCTAGGACACAGGAGTCAACCAGCTGTTCCTGACCTAATCCCCTCCCTGTTCTAGGAAAGGTGTTTGACCGGAAGGTTTCTGAAGGGTCCACAGTCTTGTGTAGCAGACACAAGGTACAGTTATCCCACACAGCAATAACGCCTCCTCCCTGACGGCTGCCAAGCCAGGGACACAAAAAGGGAAGCTGTGATGGCTGGTTCTAAGTGTCAGCTTGCCGCAATCTAGAATCACCTGCGAGAACAGCCTCAGCTGAGGAACCGTCTAGATCAGATTGGCCTGTGGGTTTGACTTGGATGTTAATTGATACAAGAAGATCCAGTCCACTGTGGGAGGCAGCATTCCCTAGGTAGGAGGACCTGAGCTATGTAGGGCAGGGATAATAGTAGCAAGTATCAGGTACAAGCATGCATTTCTCTCTGCTCTTGGTTGTGAAAGCGATGTGGCTGGCTTACATCCTACCCTGCAAACATGGACGGCAACTTGGAGCTCTGAGAAAATAGGCCTTTTCCTCCCCTAAGTTGTTTTCTGCCAGGATGTTTCCTTCACAGCAACAGGAATGAAACCAGACAAGAAGCAGAGTCCATCTCAACTCAAGGTAGCTAATCTGGCTGCTCCCTCTGGCGTACTGTGCCTGACCACGGAGAAAAGCACCAACAAAGTTTGAGTATCAGTTCTAGGAGGCCTACCTTGGGGGAACTAACTTCTCCTCTAAGAACTCCTCAATCTTATTCACGTCGGTCTTGACTTCACCATCAAAAGTCATGAAAGGAGGGTTCGTCCCGGGAGCCAGGTTCTGAAGGTCTGCAGGCTTCCTAGGTAGGAGGGAAGAGCAGTCTACATGGATGGTCTTGGGCATTCGGAGTCATGGCCAAGGCTTAGTCATGCCCTCACCATTTAAGAGACACAGCCCAGAGGAAAGAAGAGGAGTGGGGGAAAATGTATAGTTCAATAAAAACAATAAAAAAGAGACACAACTGTTGAGAATTTCAAAGTGGTCCCTGAATTAATAAGGTGGCTTCCTGGAAATCAGAGCCTAGAAGGAATTAACAAATGATGGGTAGACTCACCCCTCTGGACCCCCTTTCTGGCTGCAGAGGTGAGAAAGTTAACTCTCCAGTTCTGTCAACCAGGAACAGTGCTTAGGCAGGCTCCTGGGAGTCACACAGCTGGGCAACAGGGAAAGCAAGCTCTCCCTGGTCCCCAACCCCTACTCCTTCCTGCAGCCCCTGAGTTCTAAGCAAACCCTAGCTAGCACTTGGCTAGCACTCAGTCTTCATTCCAGACTTATGACTAAGGATAAACCTGCCATTATGTGACAATGGTTCCTAGCAGCATACATGTGCATGAGTGTATGTGTGTGTATGCGCATGTGTGTATATGCATGCATGTGTGTGCATACATGTGCATGAGTGTGCGTGTGTATGTGTGTGTGTACATTCATGAGTGCATGTATGTGTGTGTGTGTTTGTATGCATGAAAGGGCATGTTGCTGCACACTGGGAAATAGGACAACTATCTCAATGGCACAGAAGCCCATCTCACCTTTTCAAGTCCACTGTTGTCACATTGAATATCACACCCTTCAGCCAGAGGATCATGAAGAGACGCTGAGAAAACGGGCAGTTTCCAATGCTCTCGCCATCATAGCCAGCCTGAGAGTAGAAAAAAAAAGAGATCTTTATTTGACCAAACCTCACAATGAAAGGTGTCAGCAGTCACAGAGGACACAAGTTATTACGGATTTTCATCAATGGTCATGTTACTATACATAGCCTTCTGAGGCCATTTAACTCAGGATCTATGAGAGGTTAGAAATGGATGTGGTACAGGAGGATGTGCACACACACGGATACATACAAACACATACACACACACTAATTGAAAACAAAATGGGTATTGGGACTAGAGCAATGGCTCAGTGGTTAAGAGCACTGGCTACTCTTACAAAGGACCTGGGTTCAGTTCCCAGCACCCACATGGCAGCTCACAACCACCTGTAACTCCAGTTCCAGGTGATCAGACTCCCTCTACTGGCTCCCATGGGCACTGCATGTACATAGTCCATATACATGCAGACAGGTACACAAAAATAAAAATAAATAAATCTTATTTTAAAAATTTGTCCAAAAAAATCTGGGACCAGTAGATGGTAACAAAGTCATGGTGGAGGACTTTGCTCTGGGAATGTATTCAGACTGGTCTCTAGGAGTGATTCTCATGAGAGTAAGATGTTATTTAAAAAGACAAAAAGAGATTGATGCCAGACCATACCAGCTTCTTGTGTTTGACTGTTTCTTATTTGCTTGTTTTGAGACAGATCCTCAAGTCACTCAGGCTGGTCTCAAATTCATCCACAGCTGAAGATGACCTTGAATTCTTGCTCCTGCAACCTCCGCCTCCCCAGGGCTAGGATTATAGGCATGCACCACTGCACCCATCCTTGACTTCCTGTCTTACTATGCAATCACTTCTGTACCCCTGCCCTGAGATGCTGCCCACTGTCAGACTCTCACCAAAGCTGGGCAGAAGCCAACATCACACTTGTGAGTCTCTGGCACTACGAGGTAAATCTTTATGCACTGTCTCTAAGCTCAGGTATTTGGGTATAGCAACAGAAGATAGACTAATGTGCCTTGCTAGAATTCATGATCATGCACTTACTCTTTAACGACAAGAACATGACCACATTCCATGGGTGAGGTCTATTACTGCCAACTATAGTGTCCTAACAAAACTGAGAAGGAAGGACTGCCGTGTACAGGAAAGGCATGGGCAGAAAGTCTGTTGCTTGTTTGTACGGTGAAGAAAAGAAAGAAAATATGGCTCAAAAAAAAACAAGAAAAGGCGGGGCTGGAGAGATGGCTCAGCGGTTAAGAGCATTGCCTGCTCTTCCAAAGGTCCTGAGTTCAATTCCCAGCAACCACATGGTGGCTCACAACCATCTGTAATGAGGTCTGGTGCCCTCTTCTGGCCTGCAGACAGAATATTGTATACATAATAAATAAATAAATATTAAAAAACAAGAAAAGACAAAGAGTACTCTGAGGCAAGTCACCTGGAGGGGCTATTAATGGTAAAACAGGGAGCAGACAAACTGGGCGTGGTGGCATGGTGGCACACACCTTTAATCCCAGCACTCGGGAGACAGAGACAGGCGGAGCTGAGTTCGAGGCCAGCCTGGTCTACAAAGAGAGTTCCAGTACAGCCAGGACTACACAGAGAAACCCTGTCTTGAAAAAAATAAATAGTAAGCTAACACCCATGAATGGATATTCCTACTGGAAGAGAAACGATAGCAGTTCAGCTTCTGAAAGTTCCAGCCACTCAAGCTGCCTCGGACTGCTGCATCTGAGTCCTCTACGCTCCATGTCTGGGTTCTCTACCTGCCCCCCAGCCCAGGCCTCCCTTCCTGCGCTGAAATTGGTTTTCTGCCTAGAAGGCAAGGATCTGGAAACTCCCCCGGTAGAATCCGTGACATCTTTTTGATGGCCCAGTGGCTGACAAGGGTGACAGTAGTGACACAGCCCTCCAGCGTTCTTTACAATCCCCTGTCATGTGACCCTGGAAGACTGCACTACCTCAGCCCCCTGAGGACACACCTGTAGAGACCCCACCCCCCTAAGGACACACCTGCAGGGACCCCACCCCCCTAAGGACACACCTGCAGGGACCCCCACCCCCTGAGGACATACCTGCAGGGACCACACCCCCTGAGGACACACCTGCAGAGACCCCACCCCCCTGAGGACACACCTGCAGGGACCCCACCCCCTAAGGACACACCTGCAGGGACCCCTCCCCTCTAAGGACACACCTGCAGGGACCCCACCACCTGTCACCCTGCTCTCCCACTCGGTTCTGAAGCCCACAGACGAGCTGCAGATACTCTCTAGCCCTGGTGCCTGGAAGACTGCCCTCCACTCTCTTACCTGCTGCAGGTTTGGGCACAGTTAGACCAGCAGAGGATGAGGGAGAGGAGAGCAAGCACAGGGATGTGCAGTCTGACCAGCCCTGACTTGCTGGCCCACTTTTAATCCTCCTATTTTTATAATAGCTCCACTGAGCACAATAACATCTGGAGGTTCCATGGAGTGGGGTGATGGTTCTCCCTCATCTCTTGCCCCTCGGGCCTGGTATCAGCTCACTGTGAATGGGGCAAAGCCTGGCTGAGTCCTGGAACCTTGTTCTGTAGTGTGTCTGAAGTTCACATGACAATGTGTCCCATCTGTGAAGCCTCGTTGCCCCTCACCGTCTCCCACGGCAACACCTGGAGAACTGGGTTACACAGGCAGCCTGCCCTGCAGTTTTTCTGGTGCTCCCAACACACACTTGTGTTTTCCCTCGGAACGGTCCTCGCCATTTCCTCAACCCCAGCCGCTGCTGCCTCTGGTGGGAATAGGGGTCCAGGAACAGGACATTTCTAAGAGTATAATAACTGCTTTTGTCATTCAACTCCATAAGAACTTTGGGGTTAATGATCATAGAGATAGTTCAGTTGCTAAATGCTTGCTATGCATGCATGAGTTTAATCCCCAGAACCCATGTAAAAGGAAGCCAGAGTGGCCCACGCTCCAAGACGATAGAGACAGAAAGATACACCTGGGGCTCATTGCAAGCTCCAGGGACAACGAGGGCTCCTGCTTGGAAAAACCAAGGTGAACAGCAACCAAAACGGACACCAACAATAAATTTTCGTTTCCATGAGTGTTCACACATGTGCATACTTACACATGCATGTACACACACGCACATACAAAACAAAACAACAAAAAACTTTTAAACCCCCTCATGCTTAGCAGGCTCCGTCTCAGATTTGCAGGGGCTGAAACACCCAATCTGAAGGCAAGCGAGTGGTCCTGGCAGCCACAAAGCTCATGGTGCAAAAGAAGACGTGTTTAACTCCCCATGCTCCCTCCCTGTGGCCTTGACACTGAGTTATCCCAACCCAGAAGAGCCCATAAACCGAAGGCTGCCAGGCATCTTAGCTAGCTGCCCAACTGCCAATAAAACAGCATTTACATACCCAGCATTGCCTCATCTTAAATTGCTCTAAAACTTTCTTTCTAGCTCAGTCTGCTGCAAATGAGGGGGTTACGGGAACATGGTGGGAGGGACAGGGACGCCTTGCTTAATTTTATTACTTTAATGCGCTTCGGCGCTAGGAGGTGCCAGCAAAAATGAAGGCAAAGATGCGCCATCTCCGTGGTCCATTATTGGGCAATAATGGGAGTGGATCGCCTCGCTTGTATCATTAACCCGACAAGATGATGGGATAAATACATATATATTCGAGTGAATAACTGACACTGTCCCATAATTGGGAGGCTCTATCACACAGAGTTTTATTTCCCAATGTTGGTAATTCTCTCTGGCTAATTGCACTCTGGGCTGAGATTTCTCAGCAGGGTTCTCAGCCTGCAGGGGACGTTTTTTGTAGGTCCACATTTCTGATTAAATCAAATTAAGCAGCTTGAGAAATTGGAGTGTTTTTTTTTTTTTTTCGTTTTCAGCAAAGACTCAGACACTGTGAAAAGCCAGAGCAGCCTCATGTTTGCCTTTTGGGGGGGGGCACTTTTGGGGCATCTTAGATGGCAGGTCTCGGAGCAGATCAGGCAGGCACACCTCTGACCTGTTCTCAGAAGCTGCCTTTGTGAATGGTGTCTGTTCTGGCCTTGGGGATGCAATAACTGCTGGTCCCTGGCCTGTGCTTACTCAGGGGAACCCAAGGTATGGGCCAGTGCTAGCCAGCAATGCAGCAGAAACAGATCCTCTCTGTCCCAGAACCTCCAAACATCAGAACCTACCTCACTAATCCGTCACTCTCTCCTCACCCAGAATTTGTGAAAAGAATTGCTTGCTACCGCTAAGCTTTTCTCTTTTAAGCTAACGACCTCTGACGCCCTAGAGGAGAGGATCTCAGCCTTCCTAAGGCTGTGACCCTGAACCACAGCTCCTCATGTTGTGCTGACGCCAACCATAAATTGTTTCGTTGCTACTTCATAACTGTGATTTTGCTATTGCTATGAATCATAATGCAATATGCATTATGCAGGATATCTGATATGCAAACCCCACAGGCTGAGAACCGCTGCCCTGGAAGCTGCACTGCCACTTTCCACCATGGTGACCGCACTACTGCATTCAGAGGCCCTGGTGGACTTCCCGATGCTGGCCTCACAGGCGACAGCCCTCAAGCAATCTTGGTGGCTCCCCAGCACAGCACCCTCTCCCTGCTTCACACGCAGAAGATCATATACCCTCAGTTTACGTTCTCAACTATTTGGTTCTACCTCGTTTCTAGACATTTCTACGTGAGCCTAAATGTCAAGCAAGTCCTTTAAGATAAGTACTTTTTTCTACTCCTACGAAACACAGTGAAAAACAATTTGGGGTATTGAGGAGAGATGAGGAAACATTGAGGTGATGTCTCCGTTGTTCTTTTTCTGACGCCCGGATGCAGCATGAGGAGAGAGGAGACACATGCACACAGGGTGCATGAAGTCTCCTGGTGCTTACATGGGTTAGGGAGGGGCTCGGAGTGAGGTGGGGGATCAGAGAGGAATTATGGCCCCTCTGCAGGGTTCTGAAGAGCGACAGTAGGAAGCAATGGCTGCTGTACCCAGTGTACAAGGGGGACTTTAGGCTAAACAGTGGTGCTCAGAACAGGTACAATAAGAGGTAAGCTTGATTTGGGAGATAGAGCCATCTCAGAGGGTACTGTGGGAGAAAACCAGCTAGAACTGGCTGCCATTGTTGGGTTTCTGCTGCTGTCATGGAATCCCAAAAGTTGGGTAATGAATAATGTCAAAAAAAAGTTCATTTCTCATAGACCTGGAGGCTAAGCAGTCCAGTGTTGAGAACCCAAACCCAGCTGAGGGCCTCTTCCTACATCAAATCACAGGGGATAGCATGCTCCTGCTGAGGGCATTCTTACTACATGGGGGACAGCATCACCCCTGCCGAGGGCCTTCTGATTACATCAGAACATGGGGGACAGCATCACCCCAGATCAGGGCCTTCTTTCTACAACAGAACATGGAGGACAGCATCACCCCTGCTCAGGGCCTTCTGACTACATCAGAACACGGGGGACAGCATCACTCATGAGGTCAAAAGAGACGGAGCACACGAGCACGAATCCTATCTGAACCCCACTGTGTCTCTACTCCGCAGAACATTAAAAGCAAACAGATGGTTCCATCCTGGGTGGGGACCCTTCGGGACACATGGGGACTGTCCCACTGGGCCTTTCAGGGAGAGCTGAGGGCTCTCTAAGCCTCGATGAGCACCTGGAGCCAGGGACCCTCCTGTCCCTGTGCCGGTCGTCCTCACACGTGTAGCAGTTGCCAGCAAAGAAGAGCCCTCAATAGTGACTGGACAAAACTAGCTGCAGTGACTTTATTGGCCCAGTGCACCCACATGGGTGCTGGGATCCGAACTCAGGCCCTCGTGGTTGCAGAGCAAGCATTTACCCGCTGAGCCATCTGTCTCCCTAGCCTGACATTTCCATGTCTACACAATGCCAAGTTTCTCTGAAACATGATCAAAAGGAACAGGAAGAGGTAATGGAGCAGGGGGAGTAAAAGACGTTAGCCCGACTGCTGAACAACTGCGCAGCCGCAGTCAATCAGCCCGTTTGTTCTCCTAGAGCCTCATTTCGGCCTCTTAAAAACAAAGATTTGATCTGGGCTCACAGGTCAGGATGTAAAGGGTTTGCTTTGGAAGCAGAGAGACCAGAGTTTGATCCTCTAGACCCCACATATTCTAAAAGCAAGGCATGATGGCGCATGCTTGTAATCCCAGGGCTGCGAAGTGCAGACAAAAAGGTCTCTGGGACTCCCTGGCAGGCCAGACCGCCTGCTTGGAAACTTCCAGACCAATGAGAGATCCTGAACAAACAAGGTGGGCAGCACCTGCGGTTCCACTGAGGTAGCTCTGGCTTCCACACGTGTGCGTACACGCGTTCACATGTGCTCACCTCGTGTGTGTGTGTGTGTGTGCGCACACACGCGCGCACACACACACACATACAGACGGGAGGCAGGGATAAAATCACTGATATATTAAGCATCTCGCAGGCCCAGTAAAGGGAGCTATTATTTTCATTATCAGCAGCAGCATCGCTGCTCTCCCAAACCTGGGCCCAGAACAGACAATTATGGAATTTAGGGTACTTTGTAACAAGCCTCAATTAGCGTGATTTTCATGCCAGCCCACGTCCTCCTTAGGGAAACGGATTTTTCTCTCTCTCTCAACAAGTCACCCACCCCAGACCTGCTCTAAAGGAAAATTCAAATGTCCTCAGTAGAAAAAAAAAAAAGTAAATCCTCAGTCAGGAAGCAGAGAGGTGGGGCTCCAGGCTGGTACTCGAGTCAGAGAGCCACCCTGACCTTCTAATACAGGGTCCAGTGAGGACACGTGCAGAGCCGTGCACACCTGGACCATGGCCGGGCCTACGAGCCTGAGGGGAGATGTGACACCATGCTCAGCAAAGGTTTGTCCATGTCCTGACTTGGGTTAGTACCAGGGCAACCCAAGCAGGGGTCAGCTCACCGGGTTTGCCCAGGAGCACCCTGAGTTTATCACTAGTCTCTCACCCCTGTAAGTTCCAGGCAAGTCGGGACAGCTCTTTGCCCTACCACCTGGACAGGTGCTCCTTTTTGAGGAGGGGAAGGTGTTACTAAAGTCCTCCTAGGTCAGCCAGAAGCCGGCCTCACAGGCCCCCAAGAACATCCACACGGAAGGACACACCAGATTCCACAGCCGACAATGCTGAGGAGGTGGCCCAGACCCAGCGAGGACCCATCAGTTCCCACGGAGGACACAGGAAGGAGGCAGGACCTTGACAAACAGCCCAGAAAACAGCCCAGGCATGCATAGAGCTAACCCACAGTCAGCTCTCCAGGCATCCCCACCCTGCTCTGGGCCTGTCCTCTGTTGAGCTGGACAGAGGAGGCAAGGCATCAGACAGCCAACACCTCCAGCACAGCCCACCTCAGAGCAGTACAGAAACGCCTGGTCAAAAGACATGGCACAAGCAGGCTTGGAATGAGGCCCTACTTGCTCTCAAAACCCAGAGTCTCTCTCAACAAAGGCCTCCATTTCTCGCTGATCCTTCAGGGGCTCCCTGAATTAAAACCAGAATCTGTGTCCAGACTGAGCAGGAAAAGCTTGCAGGAGTCCCCTACACGGTTGGCAAGAGGTGAGAAACAGGGAGCCCTGGTGGGTGTCTCCTCTGAGGAAGCCCAGGCTCAAATCACCTGTATCAGCCTCACAGCTTAGCTTAGGCTACAGCTCTCACCTCCATTCCAGAGATGCATAGCAAGATCATCTCCTCAAAACAACAGACCCGTGGCCCTGAGAAGCCCACACCCACCCCTTCTTTTACAGATGGGATTAGAACTAAACAGTCACACTGTGAAATAGCAAAGGGACCATGCTGACAATGACCATGACCATAAGAGTGACTTACACATACGCAGCATTTATTCCTTTACCACTACAATCGATTCTTTTTTTTTTTTTTTTTTTTTTTTTTGGTTTTTTTCAAGACAGGGTTTCTCTGTGGCTTTGAAGCCTGTCCCGGAACTAGCTCTTGTAGACCAGGCTGGCCTTGAACTCACAGAGATTCGCCTGCTTCTGCCTCCCCAGTACTGGGATTAAAGGCGTGCGCCACCACCGCCAGGCTTACAATCGATCCTTGTAGTGACCCTAACCACACAAGGACTTTGGTGGATAGAGGTACTTTTACTATCCCCATTTACAGGCGAGAAAGTTAAGATACAGAAAGATGAACCTGCCCAGGGCCACGCAACAGGATTTGTGTTGAAGCACCTGGCTAGTGTGCATCCAGTTCATCTCATGCTAGGCAACAGGGAAGATTCCTGCCCCTTCCTCGGCCTTCATCAGAGCCCTTCCAGAGATGCCTGCACTTTCTGGATCGCTTTCTTCATCCCTGTTATACAAGGGCTGCAGGTGACTCATAAGAAGCCCAGCGACAAGAGAATACATATAGGAAGCAGATGAGAGGGACAGCGAAAACTGGTTGCAAAGGGAGACGGCAGGGCAGGGCCCTGGCTATACCACCCTGCGTGCTGAAACAGTGGGAGAGAGAGGAGAGATGCCTGACCTTCCTGGTGGGCCCTTTGGGGCTTGTAAATGATGTATCTCTTATGTCTCCTTTGTCCTCACCAGGAGACTTTCACAAGCCGGAAGAGAGCAATGAGGGTGACTCTGTTACCCCACCCCCACACTCGGAGCACAAGGAGACCTGCTTGATTAACATGGGCTTCACCCTCTGGGTGTGGGAACTGACCCTGCAGGGCTGGCATCACAAGCAAGGAAAGCTGTGAGCAACTGTGAGCCCTGGCCTTCCTCTCCTCTCTTTTGGCAACAGGGCAGGCAGGGCAAAGTCTTCTAAAGATGCCTGTGGAGTCTGCTCCATCCCAGGCTATCACAGCCCTGTGCTGCAGGCTTCATGAGACCAGCCAAGAAGTTTGGATCTGAATTTTTTTTTAAAGGCAGGTAAAACCATTGCCCACACTAGCCATAGAGAATTTTCAGTAGAAGCAGGAAGAGCTACTCCTTAACACAGACCTTTCAGAGTGCCCTTCCCATTTTATAGCCGAGAAAGCATCCCTTGCTGTCCTCAGTTCCAGGCATTTGAGAAATACTCCCCAACTGGCTTTTGACCCCTGTTCTCTCTACCATTGATTGACAAGGACAGAAACGAGGGGAAATAAACTCAGAGACAATTTACTAGTAAAATAGATGGGGGTGGGGGGTGGTGGTGGGGTGGGGGGGTGACCATTTAAAGAGGCCAGCGTCCTAACACAGCACCTCTGAACACGTTGCCTTACTATGTGTGGATGCCACCCGCATGGGGAATTTTGAGCCACAGGTGTGATCCTGGAGGATTAAGATGGTCCAGTCTAATTGTGTGGGTTCCTGAAAGTGCATCCTTCCCCTAGCTGCTGTGAGGAAGGTTTCCACCAGGGAAGGCCAGTCAGAGATGGAATTATTTCCTCTAAGGTGTTGAAGGAGGGGGTCGGGAGGCCAGGAGAGCAGGTGGCCTCCAGCAGCAGGAGAAGAAACAATGTAGCCAGTCCCCCAGAGCCTAAGAAGAAACCAGCCCTTCTGATGCCAGCCAGAAGCCGTCGTACTCGGACCAGCAAAGCTATAAGATATAACAAGCCAGGCCTGCTCACACTTTCTAGTCTCTGGGACTCTGTGACAAAGGAACCAGAAAGCTTCTACTGCTGGACTTCCAATCGGAAATCCAAACCTTTGCCTGAGACAGTTTGACAGGTGAGCCACAAGTAAGTCTGAAAGAGAAACAATCTATGACACGGAGGGTGCTTAGCCTGTTTCTAGAAACGTCCTTCATGGAGGCACTTCAGGGATTTGTGTAGTGGCCACAGGCGCCAAGGAAGGCCAGCAAGCTTCCTTTATCCCAAGCTGAGAGGCCAGCTCTTCTGTATGAACGCCAGAATTCCCACGGCTGTTTTGCTGTCAACACAGGAGGCCTGCAAGCTCCTCCGCAGCATCCCTGGAAGCAAAGTTTTCCGAGCTGGGTTCACAGTCTGCACTCTGAGACATAGCCACAGGGATAGCTTCGGGATGGCATTGGTGCCCCCTAGTGGCGAGAATATATATTTTCACGCATATCTCGACTCAGCATAGTCCTCGGGAGATAGTCAGGATTGAAAACATAGTTAGGATTTAACCCGTTTAGGCAGCTATATCACCCAGATGTCCCCAGAACTTGGGGGAATGTCCTTCTACATAGGGTTTCAGGGTTAAACAAAAAATTTATGGCTGGGGAGACAGATCAGTCAGTAAAGTGTTTGCTTTATGAGCATGGAGACTAGAGTTCAGGTCCCCAGCACCCACATGACAATAGGGGACTCTATTCATACATATAAACCCCAGTGCTGGAGCAGAGGTGAGAGGGTCCTAGGGGCTCGATGGCCAGTCAAGTCGGTGAGCTCTAAGCTCAGTGAGCACGTACACTTCTCAGAACATGAGGGACACCACTGATGACTACCTCCAGCTCCCACACGGCACCATGGGTGAAGTCACCGTCACGTGGCACCATGGGAAGGGGCATACACCACACATGGCACCAAGGGCAAGGGCACACACCACACATGGCACTATAGGCAATGACACACACCCTCACATGGAACCGTGGGCAAGGACACACACCACACATGGTACCTTAGGCAAGCACACACACCACATACATGTGTGTACATGTCTATACCACATACATGTGCATACATGTCTATACCACAGACATATAGGGAAAATGAGACTAAGAAATAAATCCAGAAAGTCTAGGAAAACTAGAACAAAATGTCTCCCTACACAACCCTTCCATATTGTGCAGAGAGCTTCAGGAAGACACCATCTTTCTGTCCTTCACACTGCTGACACCCCATCCCAAACACATCTGGGCCCTCACAGCATGCTATTAAAAACACATGCTGACTTTGAGACCAGCATGTGTGTTAGGAGAATACCAATTCTTGATTTGTTCATCATTTCTCAGCTCTCGTAAACTGGAGAGTGGAGACGGCGGGGCGGAGCCAAGTGAGCAGCACAGAGGGACGCGCCATATGCCGCGCAGGGCGTACCCTGTGACGGAAATCGGAGTGTCTCCAAATGCAGCCTTCTCGATGTGTTCAGAATTCCCTTCCTCATTTACAAGTCCTTCAGACAGGAAGCGTTTCCGGCCACGGCGATGGGTGGGGCGGGGGTACCTGCTCTCTCTCTCTCTCTCTCTCTCTCTCTATTTTCCTATGTGATGTTTCAAGTACTATGGACATGAAAGTCCCCAGGCTTCTTGTTAACAGAGGGGAAAAGGTCCCAGGGCCTCAAAAGAATTCTGGCTGATTTCAGTAGCCAATGTATGAAGTCTTAGCCTCTGGTAGCTGGCGTTTCTACAGTAACTTCCGTTCCTCAGTAAATCAGAAGTCTCTGAAGGGCTCTGAACGGAAGTGACATGGGACAGGGATTGGGCTGTGTGGGTTTAGGAATGATTTCTTTTCAGCCTGAAAAGACGTTAGAAACCAATGCTCTGTGGTTAACAGTTTGTGTAGGAGGCAATGATCACCTACATGCTAACATCTGTGAGATTCAGAAGACTCTACCTAAAGCATGCTCCCATGGTTTGCAAGCCTGAATCTTAGCGAACTATGCAGAAAGACACGATGGTCCAGAGTGGCCATTTTCCACAGGGACAACTGACAGAAGGATCTTGTGTCCCTGTGAGAGGACGGTCTTGGGGAACTTCTGCATACACACAGCAAACAAGCCCATGTGGGGGATCCTTCCACACCTTCCCACAGGCGGGAGTAGGAAAACCTGGTGATTCTGTTCTCTAGAGACACACACGGCAGGTTCTTGTGCAAACTGTATGGCGACATTTTGAGACCATGTAGTAATGACTGCAGCTGGTCACCGACACTCTGAAGGACAACCACAAAATACTCTCATCAGCACGGCCCAGCAGCATGGAGGTCTTTTGCTCATTCACTCCTGGGATTGAAGTACTTAATGGGGCTCATGAGCGGCATGGTCCTTGACGAGTGTTCCTTCGTTTTCACGAGTAAAACAAGAGCGATGTCAAGTCAGTTGGGTAATTAGTTTATCCTGAAGTTATCTTCCTTAATGAGGAACTTTGACAAGGATTAAAAACAAAACAAAAACCTAAAAATAAATGAGCCCCTCTAAGCCCTAACAAAATGATTATAAAGAGACATGACAGCAGGGTGCATGGTGGGACCCCAGCCTGGTGACATCAGAGGGAGGCGGGGCTCTGTCGCCAAGTCTATCTACAGCTTCATGTTTCAGACACCCAGGCTGTGTCAACCTCCTGGAGTCTGCAGACACGCAGAGACTTTAAAACAAGCCTGTTTGACTAAACCACAATGCCAGGTTTCACAAGCTCAGGGAGCAAACCAGGCTGTGGTTCTGCTGGTGAGAAGGGGCAGAGGTTAACCAGCCGTGCGTGAGGTCATGTCATGTAGAACATACCAGAAGGTGATGGCAAGCTTTCAAGGCAGAAAATTAGTTGTGACGTTTACAAAATAAGTGTGGTACCTAGATGTGGGGCCAGGGAAATCACCAAATGTAGTTAGAACTCTGTCTCAAAGGGGTACTCTTCCACTTTGAGCAGTCAGATGTCACTCGATAGCTTCTGCTAGTTAAATCTCTGCTTCAAGGGCTCTGGTTTAGGATGATGAATATACAAAACTTCAAAGTTCTTTGTCAGCTACCGTTCTGTAGGCGTTGACAGTTCAAATGGAGCATTTCAGGATACTTCAGACAATACCGAATTATCTGGAAGCTTTATCCTCCCCCATTTCCAACTTTGGCCTGGCTTGACCAACACAAGGAGAAGGGCTCTGGCCCAAGGCCCAGTGGGATCAGCTGCTTGCTCAACAAGGAGAAACACAACCGGCTGGCCAAGGCCAACACACGGCCCAGGCTAGAAGGAAGTCTTCCCGGTGTCGCCTGCTTTCTTTGGCAGACCCTCCGTCCCCACCCTCATCCTTGGGAATAGAGGACGAGAAGGATTGACCTGCCTCAGGGTTCCCCAACCTGGGATCAGCTTTGACATGGTTGCCTGAAACCCAAACCCAGGCAAGGAACACTCTATGCGCAGACTCACCTTTTCAAAGCAGGTGGAATGCTAGGCATCCAGAGATTCATGCCCCTAACTCATTGCACACCACACAGTGATCGTTACTGCCCCACGTCAGGCAGAGCTACCTTGACTTCCACATACAAATAGACTCACTGACACCATGCAAGGAGAGGGCTGCCATTTTCCAAACCATCTGTTTCATGCCCTGGCTACAACCTAGGTGACTCCACTTACCCAAAATCCCCATTATTTCCATTTGTGTTTATTTAAAAAAGTCTCAGGAAACTGGAATTTAGAGAAAGTGGAAAAATCTCACTTCATGCAAAGAACAACTTGCAAATATTTTGGGATACAGAACCAGCAAATGACCACAGAGGGGAGACATGGAGTCCATTCGAGATGGAAATGTGACGTGGTGGCAACCTAACGTGGTCGGATGGTGGACTCGAGAGGCTGCTGCACAGGTGGGTGGGTCAGTGCTGTGCTCTTACCCACAGAGGCTGAGAATTAGACCAAAGGACCAAGCTCACGCCAACCTCAACCCCCTGAAGTATCTTGTTTGGAAAAATATATATCCAGCCATGGCTTTCAGTCCCCAGGAGACTCAGGATAGCCAACAGGTTGGTGAGTGTCAACATCACCTTACAATGTCAGAAGGTTGGACACCCCTGGAGATGTTCCTACTGGGACCTTCAAAAGCTCTCATGTTCCAACAAGATACAGGCCTGGAAAATAATGTTAAGAGTCTTCTGGTTTTTGTTTTGTTTTGGTTGCATTTTTGTTTTTTCAAAACGGGATTTTTCTGTGTGACTGCCCTGGTCATCCTGGAACTCACTCTGTAGACCAGGCTGGGCTCAGACTCACAGAGATCCACCTGCCTCTGCCTCGCAAGTACTGGGATTAAAGGTGTGCACCACCACCGCCCGGTGTAAGCGACTTTTATAATGGGACTCGGAAGTTGAATTTGTCTCACCGCCATAGTGTTCCCTGAACCTGCGCTAGCTGCACTGGGGTGGCTCACAAAGCTGCAGGATGTATTTGTGCAGCAGGCTGTAGGGAAGAGAATGCGTTCGTGCTGTGGAAAGGGAAACTGAAATGGCAAGGCCTCCAAGGAAATGGCAGGCACAGACACGCACTATTATCTGAAAGCCTCTGCTGAACCTAAGGAAGCAAATACAGAAGAGAAAATCTCCAGCAGTCCCAGTCCCAGAGGAGGCCCCAGCCACCACGGGCACACCACAGGACATGTTCATACCCTATGTGTGCTGGTTTGAGGGTAGTGCCCCTCAGAACACATCTGTGGTGCTAGGTTCAGGACTGGAACCATCTCTGTAAGAATGGGGCCGTCCAGGGTCTACCATAGTGGTCGTCAGAGAGGCTACACCTGAACTGATGGAAACAGACGCAGAGACCCACAGCCCAACATTAGGCAGAGCTCGGGGAATCCTCGGAAGAGAAAGAGGAAGGACTGCGGGACCCAGAGGGGTCAAGGACATGACAAGAACATGGCCCCCACAGAATCAACTAGCCAGGGCTTATAGGGGCTCACAGAGACTGAAGAGGCAGCCTGCATGGGTCTGACCTAGGTTCTTTGCAGCTGTGTTATGGTGTCCTTGAGGGACCCCTAACAGTGAGAGTGGGGACATCTGTGACTCTTTCAGTTGCTTTTGGGACTCTTTCCCTCCTATTAGGTTGCCTCGTCCAGCCTTGATACGAGGGTACGTGCCTAGACTTATTGGAACTTGCTATGCCATGTTTGGTTGATACCCCTGGGAGACCTGCTCTTTTCTGAAGAGAAATGGAGGAGCAGTGGATCTGGGGGAGAGAGGAGGTTCAGTGAGGGACTTGGAGTGGAGAAGGGAGGGAAAACTTTGGTCAGGACATAATATATGGGAGTTTTTTTTTTTTCAAAAGTGGGTCTCTGACAACTGGAGATGCATGAGACTGAAAAGGACAGGGACAGTCAGCAAACCCACGCCCTCCTCCCAGCTCTGTGCTCTCCCTCCAGAGCAAACAAGGTAGAGGCAGAAGAAACAAGGGGACACCGAAAGGTGGTGGTGCACGCCTTTAATCCCAGTCCTCGGGAGGCGAGGCGGGTGGATCTCTGTGAGTTTGAGGCCACCCTCGTCTACGGGCTAGTTCCAGGATAGCTAGGGCTGTTTCACAGAGAAACTCTGTCTCAAAAAAAAAAAAGAAAGGAAGGAAGGAAGGAAGGAAAAGAAAGAAAGAAAGAAAGAAAGAAAGAAAGAAAGAAAGAAAGAAAGAAAGAAAGAAAGAAAGAAAAGGAGAAACAAACAAGGGGGCTTCAGGGACAAGAGTGAGGGGCTAAGCTTTCCCTGGGCCTACATTGTTTTAAAACACACCATATTTTTAAAAATAAAGTTTCAGGGGACGAAGGGTGGCTCAATGGTTAAGCTCTCTAAGAGGACCAGAGTTCAGTTCCCAGCACCAACATGGTGGCTCACAAGTGTCTGTAACCACAGCTCTGGGCATTCAGTGTCTGTCCCAGCCTCCGTGGGCTCTGGCAGACATCTGCCCACACATTTGATGCAGCAACAGATCTTCAAGGACAAGGGGACAATGACAACAGCCCCAGAGGAGAGGGCAAGCCCACCAGATGAGTGTCCGCGTGCGGACTTTGACGTGCTTTCCTCTCTTGCTGATGGGGTCTCTGGTCCCCTTGAGGACACCTGGAGCTCCCACCCACAGTGGAGAATGTTCGAGAAACACAGCCAAACACACACTCTGTGAACTTGTCCTTATGAATAAACCGAAGAGGAACAGGAAAGTCTACCATTCTTTCCATCTGCCTATTCAGACACTGCTAGTGCAGGCAGCAAGAGCTGTATCAAATTTAACAAACCCAAAAGCTAGTCACCCAGGGCAAGGTGCGCCACAGGCTTAGAGTCCCGAAGCTCTGGACTTCAGACTTAAACTCTCAGACGGAAACATCCATGGAAGCCTCTTAGGAGGACGCATGCTTTCGCAGAGGGTATAATCCGACAGGAGCAGAGTGAGCAGAATCCACGGACTGACTTTTTCATGGAGGCAGTGCCGTACAAAATCATCTTCTGTGATAACATCCAAAGAAACAACTTTTGTGTCAGTGTCCAAAAGAACCCAAACTTGATCAAGGAGGGTACAGAGCCCGAGAGCACCAACGCACATACAAACCCTTAGGATGGTAACAGACAGTGTGAGGTAAAAGCATGGGACCCCAACTAGAATATCGCATACCGTCATATCCGCCAACTAAGCTCACCATTGCTGGAGGGGACAAGAACACCTTTGCCGAGACCATGAAATAAGTACCGGGCTCTGGGGAGATGCTGGCATCAAAGACCTCAGAACGTGATTCCTCCCCCTTGTGTTCTGGAATTCCTATTGGTGAGTCTCCCAGGCAGACTGAGGGCAAGCTGTGCCACGGCATTGCTTTTGAGAGACCCACCCCCAAGACCTACGCTCTCCCTCCCCGTTCCCTCTGCTCAAGTTTTCATTGTACCCTCAGCAGTGAGAAACAGGGTGGGGCCACTGTGGGTAACCCGAGCAGACCACCCTGAAGTGGAGAAAGAGAGGACAGGCATGACGCAGAAAGATGTCTGCAGACGCCTTGGAAAGTATCCAGCTTCTTTAGAGAGGGGATGGGACCCTCACAAACAGCAACAGAAACCACTCCGCTGGCTCTGTGTCCCTCTTGTCCCTTGTCTGCCCCAGCTGGGACAGCAACAAGCAACCCAACCCAGAGGCAGAGATGACGCTCCTTGCAGAGGAAGGAGCTAATAGCTAGATGGGCAGGCGCCTGCCACCTGAGGAGGATAAAGAGAGGCCACAGTGGCCTCAAGTGGCCACCCACACACCTCAGTATTGTTCACTGTCCTGTTTGACAGTGCCACACACAAATATATCAGGAATCACACTTCTCTTAAGATCATAAAAGGGAAAACTGCTCTAAGTGAAGTAAGGTTTATTTCAGCAAAACTAAAAATGTAGTGGGCTTTTTTCCCTTCTCAAATAAAAGTCTGCACAGTGAGTCAGTCCCAGTAGGGAGGGAAGCCAGTGCTTTGTTCCCTCACTGTTGGTCAAATGTGTCTGCAGGTTACTCGGGAATTCTGTTCTGTTAGGACGAAAGCCCGCCTCCCCGTTTAACTCAGAACTGATTCCGCTCAACCGCGCTCTAACCCACTACTAAATACACTTTAGATTTCAAGACTACAAAACTCAGAAGTTATTTTTCAAACAGGCCCCTCATCCTAAATGTAGTCTAAACTGTGTATAGTATTTATTCTTGTCAACTGTTGCAATGGTTAATTTATTATTAGAGAGATCAAGAAGTTGACCCACATAGCTTAATTGCCTAACCACATAGCTTTCAGCTTTCAAATGCTTAGTGATGCCCGTGCTCCTTGTCACAGCAAGTAAAATCAAGTCATGAAAAGTAAGCGAACAAATAAAATGTCCCTTGACATTTTTTTCCTTATGTGAGTTAAGCTCAGAAAATGCAGGGCTATTTTTAATCCTGAGTTAATAATATGGCCCAATACCAGCCGGAGCTTTCACATGGAGATGAAAAGCTTATTTCCTTGTAAAATTCTCACAAGGAATTATGACAACAAAGGAACACCTTGTCCTGAAAGCCTGCTTGCTAACGCAGCCCGCTGCTACACACCCTGCACGCTAAGCTCTTGAGTGACAGCATATTTCAGTCCCCACACTGACTGCAAGGGGGAAAATGCAGAAACCGAATAGAAAGACCAAGAGTGACGGGAGCCACCTCCTCTGCACACTGCCTGCTACTGCCCTGGCCCCTGCCATCCCTCCCATCTGGGCCCTTTCTTCTTATCTGCTCATATTTGACCAGCCTAGAAAATATATGAGCTTACATATACCCGTCACCAACTGCCACGTCACAGGCTATCCCAGAGTTGGGAATCTCAAGTGATGGTTTTGTTAGCTCTCGTGATGTTTTAGAAAC
Source organism: Chionomys nivalis (assembly GCF_950005125.1). Classification (NCBI taxonomy): domain Eukaryota; kingdom Metazoa; phylum Chordata; class Mammalia; order Rodentia; family Cricetidae; genus Chionomys; species Chionomys nivalis. The sequence continues at coordinate 6,061,514 of NC_080088.1, forward strand.
AGTATGTGTGCCTACGTGTTCAGCTGCACGCGTGCCACGGCATGCACGTGGAAGTCTGGAGACAGTTCCACAGGAGCTGGATCTCTCCTGCCACCTTGTGGGACCCAGGCATCCAACTCAGCTTTCCAACTTGCACAGCAAGTGCTTTCTACCCTCTGAGCTGCCTCGCCAGTCCTGCCGGGTTGTTTAGACACAGCCATTCAAGTGATGCTTGCACCCCGCATGGCACTGATAAGCTGGTTGGTACTCAGCCCGTGCATGGGTTAGTTAGACACAGCCGTCCAAATGATGCTTGCACCCCGCATGGCACCGATAAGCTGGTTGGTACTCAGCCCAGGCATGGGTTAGTCGTGGGAAAGATGATGTGGCTTCACACAGTGTCCAGTGTCTTGTGGACACAGCTGTAGGCTGAGTTCAGCCAAAACCATCAAATGGACTACCTGAAGGGGGTCTCTCCAGCATGCTGACCTTAGGGTCACCAGCGAATAGGCAGGAGCCACGCAATCTTCAGCAGTAAAAAGCACCTCGCACTGAGACAGCAGCTGGGGGACAGCAACCTGGGGCTGTGCTTGGCCCGGGCTGTGCACACATCTGCCTCCTAACAAAGCATCTGGCAGCTTAGACCTTACCTGAGCATAATGCGCATACCTATGTGCCTAGCAACCCCTCAGCAACCTAGGACCCCACCCGAACCCATCTACACTTGCACTGAGCACATGTGTATCTGACTTTAACAATGGAAGTAAGCTGTTCTCCTTGACAGCTCTGTGATAATGCCCCATAGCTACTCAAAGCACCCTAAAACAAACATGGGAACTACAGGCGATGGGCCAGTCCAGCTTAGACTGGTTCAGAGGTGTGTATATGAGACAAACTGTGTCATCTGAGTGAGCTTTTAGGGGAATCTCCTATTTGCCTCATGCTTATTTATCTTATGCTTTTGCATAACTGGGTTGCATAGTATTGAAATCACACTCCTCTGGGAAGGGACAGGTACCATGAGCAAAGGTTTGCATAATCTAAGACCATCTTTCAAAACAGAGAACCACCTACAATACAGCCCTTAGAAGCCAAACTCTGGCTCTTCCTGAATCCCAGAAAAGAAAACCCCAGCATTAATCATGGCCCTTGAGTGTTCTTGTTCATGTGGTTCACTGTAGTAACACTCCATGGCTACTTTTTGCAATCTGTTAAAGCATTTGTTTCAATTCCTTGAATAAGAAGCAAAAAAAAAATAACAATAGAGAATTTAAAAACTAAAAAAAACCTGGAAGCACCCAGACCTGACCTGGATCACCAACTACAGCATTGTAGGCATCATATCCTACCAGTCGGCATGGGGGTCAAAAAGAGTCAAATCAGATTCAGAGGGAGGAAAACCAAATCCTATTTCTCAGTGGCCAGTGTGTTACAGAATACAGAGTCATGTTGTGGAGTATTTAACCAGGCAAAGATGTGTTACATTTGTTTCTGCTGCCTTTGTTTAATTATGTGAAGATGGGTTGCTTTTATTCCACCTTGCCTGCCTAAGGCACCTGATTGGTCTAATAAAAAGCTGAGTGGCCAATAGCTAGGCAGAGAAAGGGTAGGCGGGACTGGCAGGCAGAAAGAAACAGTAGGAGAGAAATCTAGGCTCCAGCAGAAAAAGAATAAGAAAAGAAGAAAGGAAAGAGCAGGGGAGATGTCTGGGGCCAGAAGCCAGGCAGCCACCAGACAGACAGACAGACAGACAGGAGAAACAATGAAAGTAAGATGTACAGAAGGAAATAAAGAATCCCTGAGGCAAAAGGTAGATAAAGAGAAAAAGGTTAATCTAAGTTAAAAGAGCTAGCAAGCCAGAAAAAAGCCTAAGCCAGGCCGAGCATTCAAAGCTAATAAGTCTCTATGGCATGACTTGGGAGCTGCTTGGTGGCCTAAATAAAACACCCAGTACAGAGTCGTATCTAATCCACCACACTATGAGAATCCATCGACTCAGCCCTTGACTAACTTGAACACACCGGAAAGCTTCAGCGAGCCCCGGGAGCCGTGGAGCTGTACTCTTACACTTAGTGACAGGAAGAGCTACGAACAACACACTCACCTTAGCAACCCCAGCATCTGCAGCAGCTCTTCCATCTGGGCTGCCACTTACAACTTGGAGTCATAATACACTGGCTAAAATGTCAGTGAACGCAGACCGGCCCCTCATATCTGATTGCTGCCACCTTTGAGCTTTCTTGAGTATTGAATTCTGTTTGGGGAATTCAATGATGCCGAGAAGCCATTGAGCGCAACCTAAAACTTCGTGCAGCCTGATTGTCCATGGGAGCAGAGTAGAAGGCCTTCGGCTTGGAGCTCAAACAAAGAAAACGAAGTCGGGGGAAAGATTGCATCTTCCCAGCTTTTTTTGAACTGGCCTCCAAGGTCCTGACACCAAAGGCATCAGAAAAAGTGTTAATTTTCTGCATATCCAGACCAAGAACACCTTTGTTCTGTGAAGCTCCAACACACACGATGGCTGTGATGCACTCAATACCTTGGCCATTGCTCCAGTGCCACATCAGAACGCTGTGTATACCTCAACCTCAGGGATGGGAGCAGCAGTTGCCCTGCTCTGATCCCTGATCTCATCCCTTCATCCTACTATGGTTTGAGATGCAATAGGGGTCCTGCAGGGAACGAGACCGAGAATACCGGGTAAAGATTTCTCCCTGTCGGGCTGCTGCACCCCACGTCCAAAAAGAGAGAGCAAAACACAAACAACAAACATGCAGCCGGTTGTCTCCAGGTGCCTGCCCAAAACCCCCACCCCTCTGCTTGCCAAACATTCCTGCTGATTTAAACCAAAAGGAGACATGGAGGGTGGAAGAGGGAACCCCTAGGCATTTAAGAAGTTACGAGATATAGCACACCAGAGAGCACTTAAACACGGCAGCAAACGGAGTGAGAGACATCCAGGCCAGAGAGCCTACACTGGTTCCCAAGCGCCGATGGTAGACATGACCAGAGAACAGGTCGCCCCAGTCCACAGCCAAAACATCCATGAAAGGAAGCAGGGCACATGTGAAGACAGACAAACATCTGATTCCTTTAGGTCAAAAATCAGGAAGAATAAGACCAATGCCCGTTTGAAATCAGACAAAGGACCTACACAATCAGCCCCAGGAAGTGGGAGGCAGGAGATTCAGACACAGGAAAGCAGCATCTCCCGGCTGCATCAGAAAGAGAAACCTGAAGTAACTGAGCACCATTTCCACCTTTCAGAGTCAAAGTGTTTGATAACTCAGGACCTCAGTGGGGAAAGCCATGGGAAAGCAGAGTGCCGGCAAGATGTCAGAGGAACTTACATAGCTCATCTTGGAGGAGGAAAATCAGTAAAGGTTGGCACAGGCTACACACGCATCTCTTTTCTCCTGGCATTGCCATTCCTAAAAACTTAACTTCCGGTGTTGCTGCCTGACTGGAAGGATGTTCAGTACAGTACTGGTCAGTGTATCACAAAAGGGAAACACCTGCATACGCATGAAGGATTGATCAGAGTGCATCCATCATGACAATACCAGGGCATTTTTAACGAGCATAAAGGATGATTTCTAAGAACCTGCTAACATACTGAAATAAAGCGATGTGTTTCATAAGAGACAATACAAATAGAATTGAGTTTGAATTAGGTATCCACAAAGACTTTGACTTTCCCTTGAAAAGGTGGTGCCTGGCACCGCTCTCTTGAAGGGTGGGCTTGGTAACTCCAGTCTGATGAGTAAAATAACTTACAAGTCACCCTTCTGTTTTGGGGACAGGGTCTTGTATGTGGCCAGCAGGACTCAAACTTGGTATATAGTAGAGGATGACCTTTAACTTTTGTTCTCTGCCTCCACCTCCCAGGCTCAATTTATGTGGCGATAGAGATCAAACCCAGGACTTTGAGCATGCCAGGCAGATATTCCACTAACTGAGCTATGTCCTCAGCCACAGTACTGTGTAACTTTTGAAATGAAACCATAAAAGGCATTATGGCCTTTTCTTTGATTTTCCTTGGATTCCTCTTCTAGAGACAGCCACGAGCCAGGCTGGAAGACCTGAACACAGCACAACAGTGTACCACGTGATGAGGAGTTGAACCTCCTACCAAGAAGCAAGTGAGTCCGCCATCTTGGAAGGAGCTTCTCTGCCTCTGTTGGTCCCTCACCCCAGCCAGCATCCTGACTACATCCCACCCTAGCAGCTCCAACATTCCTGTGCCCAAGTGACTCTGAACAAAAAGTATTTGGAGTTCAAGGATTGGCATAATTCTCCAAAGCTCTTAACAGCAAATCTGGGGGGATTTGCATACGAGTTTGGTATGCACGGCAGATGTCTCTGGAAAGACCTTTAGTAGTCATCTCTAGGGAGACAAGCTGGAAAGTTCTCACTCAGAGATGGAAGAAGACTTCTTTTTCATTGTATTATAGATTTTATGTTCCTTTTCCCCCTTATGCTAATTTTTATCTTTTATCTTTTCAAAAAAAAAAAATCAGAGTATGTTTCACGGAAGAGCCACATAGACTACATACACTTCCTGCTCCGGTTTGTGTATGAACACACTTAAGCTGTGCTTTATTCTGACCTTAGTGAAGTCAAAACTCTTGACTTTGTGCAGAAAATGCATTTCTAGCACTATGTGAGATGCGTACTGTCATATATATATATTTCCTGCTACTCTAGTAGAACCTGAGGGTCCTTTATTCTCCACAGTCTGCTCCCTTTTCTGCATCTAAATCAACCCCAGCTTTGTGGACAAGGCGATGTGTCTACCTCAGGCACCAGCCCAGAGTTGGTATCCCTAGAGGTCAGCAAACTGTTTCTTAGAGGATCCAGCAGTAACTATTTTAGGCTTTGAGTTCGACAGTGTCCGTCACAATGGCTCAGTTCTGGTGTCACTGAGTACGAGCGGTCGTAAACAAGTCATTTGGGGATAATCATGACTGGCTCTGAAAACCTCTATGGTGCTGATGAATCCTTAATTCATCTACTTCTCGTGGCCCTAAAATATTCTTCTTTCTTTTGATATCTTCAACCACATAGAAGTGACTAGCTCATCTTGGGTTTCAGATGTACAGACACTGGACCAACTTGTCTCCTCACTGGCCTGTGTCTTGGAAAGGTCTGGACGGGCAGGGGCCGTCAGCCAGCTGGGGCCAGTGGAACAGAGGGGAAACCCACTTCCAGGTAAAAGGAGTAAGGAGTGGGCCTGAGGAGAGGGCTGCTGGCCTGTGTCAGAACTCTCCAGTGAAAGTCTGATGCAGGTGAGAGAGGTCATCTTTGTGAGACAAAGGGAGAAGGGACCCAGATTGTCAGACCCTGCTCTTGTTAACCCTGCTTTTGTTAACACTGCCAACTGCTGCATCCTGTTGCTTGTGTAAGAAAAAAAGAAGCTGTTTCAGCCCCCTGTAACTGCTGCTGGGCACACAGCTCCTGGTGCCCTTCCCAATATCAGTCACCCGGGTTAGCTCTGCTGGAAGAAAAGCTTTGCTGGGTAGACGCAATTGCTCGATGCTGTGGGAATGCAGCATCCATAGCCCTACAGCCAAGATGTCCTCAGAGGGAACACAGCCTATTCCTCTTCCAAAGGACATGCTGGGCTGGGGTCGGGGGGGGTGGGCTAGGATTGTGTATAGAACTTGCTTCTCTCACTGTTAGTCACCTTGAAACCATCAGTGTGGGTGCTCATCTATCATCACAGAAAGCAGGCACTGAGGAGGAGCATGAGCCAGTGTCAGGGCCAAGCTGGGAGTCGAATCAAGGAGGCCCTATCTCATTCAGGTTAGTGGGGTGTCGTCGCCCATCCCCTCCACCCCACCCCACCGCAGTGTGTGTACGTTTACTGTGTCCTATTGGAGGAGGGAAGCAAAATTTCTCATCCTCCATCTCACTCCACTAAACCACACTGCTCATTTCAATGATGAGCAAGTACCATCATTCTCGAAGCAGTTTTAGAAGAGACTAAGAAAACACAGAATGAAAAGACGGGAGTTGTAGGGTGCTTTGTTGCTCCTTTCCCTTCCAAACACATAGTACTCACACTGTGGGGAAAATAACCTCCCCTGGCGGTTCCCTAGAGACCAAGTTCCACAGGACAGGTCTCAACATGTTCTCTCTGGAATGTTCACAGGGAGCAGTAGCCTACTGGTCGACCAGTAGTCTCTAAGAAGCGGGTCCTGGTATAATCCCATCCAGCTGTGTAGTGTTAAAGTGTTTGACAGTCTCATATTAGCTTATTTATTTTTGGCACTTCTGATGACATAGCCAAGAGCCACATCTTCCTTGAGTTTTACTTTACTTTCATGAGATTTCAGTTTCTTTGTTTTTTTTGGGGGGGGGGTCTTTTTGTTTGTTTGTTTGTTTTTGAAATCCACATCTGATGGTCCAGGCAAGTCCACAGGTTCTATTACACCTGCATGTTCTCGTTAAATGTGATTGAGTAAAATACAACTTGGGAATGCTTAGACTCTAGTTCAGGGTAATTCAAAAATCATGTGGAAGATTTTTAAGTCATGTAGAATTTGCCAGGAAAGCCATATCTCAGACTCCCCCAGCCCTAATGCGGCTTCAGAGGACACAGGCCGGATTTGAGGAAACAATGTTGTGAACCAGACTTCCCTGAGGATTAAACCACTGTGGTTACGCAGTTTGTTGATCATTGCCCCACCCCCACCCCCAGCATGTGCTGTTATGAAGTTCTTTCCTAGTCCTGAGTGACGACGACAAATATCTCTCTTACTAAATATATTTGGGGAATCACCCTATAGTTTGGTAACCTAGTTAACTCTTCTTTAAGGCAAGAAAAAAAGATTAGCAATTAATGATTAACCATGAATTTGACCAGCAAAAACTCAAGGGAGTCTCCCTTGACATCCTGCACATAGCCATAGCTCCTTTACAAGAATGCATCGTGGTATATTAATCGAATAAATAAATGACAAGTTATCAACATGATAACTCTCATAACATGAGCAATACAATCCACCAGGTGACCAAAATTATAAACCCACTTAAAGTTGTGATTATTAATCTGGGTCATTAGGATACCATCCAGTACATAGTATAATAAATTGTATTTAAATAAATTTATGTATAATAAAATATAAAATGTTATAGCTAGTATATTTGAAAAATAAGAAAAACACTAAAAGGGAAAAAGTCATGGACAGGATGCAGACAAAGTGCAGTGCAGGGAAGAATTCCGCTGGAGCCTAAAGCCAGACCTCAAAGAACATCTCTGGGAACTCAGTGGGTCTGCGGGGCCCCAGGAAAAGCACCACGAGCACAGGCCTTAACGCAGAGTCCACATGCAGGATGGCCAGCCTGCCACTGTGGACTGCAGAGTCCACATGCAGGAGGCCCGGCAAGAACTAGACAAGCCTGAGCTGGTAACAAAATGTAAATCTGACCTAATGGCAGGGTTTCCAATACAATGTGACAAATCTAGAACACATCTTGACACAAAGGGTTTTGTTGTTGCTGCTTTGGGTTTCTTTGTTCCTTTGTTCCTCGGGGGAAAATGATTGGAAGGATCAGCAGAAACCAAGAGGCCTTATCAACGTGAGGCAGATCACAGGTGACCCTCAGAAGCTACCCAACCTCACTGTTGGGAAATCCATTTGTTTTCTTAAAGAAGAATAAAGACAAACAGGGAGTTTGGAGTCAACCAACCCATATCCTACATACACCAACTACGGGCAAATTCCTTCAGCCAACCCGCATCCTATATACACCGACCATGGAGGAGCTCCCTCAGTGCTACCCAAACCTTTGCCTATACCAAAACACAATAGCCACAAAGATACATTGTTTGAGTTTTCATAACATTCTAATCTCTAGCAAATGAAAATTCAGTACCTAGAGGAAGTCTCCCTTAAAAAAATGGAGAGGAAAGCACTTTATCAAAGAAAGCTGGAGGGAAGAGAGAAAGGGCAGCAGCGCGCATGGGCATTGACACCATGCTAATGCAGAGCCTAGCGCAACTCCAAGGCTTTACAGATCTCTTCCTGGGACTTCCTAATACCCTCCGAGGCGAGGTATCGTATTATTGCTAAATTGAACAACTAGCATCAAGAAAGTGACAGAGGCGGGATTTGGCCAGTTCTTCAATTCCATACCTGCAGTCATACTGGAGATGTAATTAATGATGCATTTAATCTGTCCAGGGAAAGGGACATGAAGACTTCAGGGGGACTCCTGCATGCAGCTGACAGCCAAGTGGAGGAGGCAAGGTCAGGGCACTCTTGGGGGAGACCCCACTCAGGCAGAGGGTGAAATATGTGCAAACGTTCAAGGTTCAGAGGACCAGGAATATGGTTCTCTCCTGGTGACAAGTGCTTTCCTATAGCCAGCACTGCCGTGCCATTGGTGACACAATGCAAACGGAAGGCCAGAGAGCAAGGAGGGCAGAAACAGAGGCACGAAGGGCTTGTGTTGAGTTTACTTGAAACTCTATAATAAACAGATCAAAGAGGGTCAGGCAGCAAAGCAGAGGAAGCAGTCAGAGCTGCAGTTCACGTCCTAACTGCAACCCAAGCAGGTTGGCTGCAATCACGCAGCCATGTGACCAGAACAATGCAAAATCTCCCTGAGGGAGCGGACTGCAGTCACCGTGCTTGTGCAGTCGGTCCCTGCAGCATGTGGTTGGACTCCATCATGCTTCACCATCTCCTAGGGTCTTTAACACAGTGTGGAGTGTGAGAACCATCTCACCATTTAGAAATGCAGGCAGATCCTAGCCACCCAGACGCTTGGCTAAATCCTGATGTTGATCTCCTGGGAACATTTTCCTTTTTACTTATTAAAGTCTGAGTCAAGGAGGTTCAGACCTGAGTGGTTCCCTAAGCTCGAAAGGTTTTCTGGAGGATTAGCGCTCTACAGGGACCGCATTCTTCGTCCTATTCTCTCCCGCTTCCTGGGATCTGACCAAAGGTCCCAGGAAGAACTTTTGGTTTGTGTTTTTTTTAAACAAAGCTTTTGGTGTGGGCCACTGCTGGACTTTGTCCACTTTTTTTGAAGCCTTGTAAAAATGCCTTTTTACACTCAAAACTTCCTCCTCATGTGTCTACAGGCTCCATCAAAAATGAAATCGGGGCTTTCTTCCCAAATAAAGGGGGAGCGTAGTACACAGACCATGATCTTTAATTCTTCCAAAGCAAAACTTAAAATGTTCAATAAATCACCCAGCGTAAGGGACTTTCCACTAGACCCTGAAGGCATATATCTGCTCTGCTAAAACCAAGTATTTTTTTGCTGCTGAAAATGTTGGGCAACCCTGGGCCTCTGGGAGTTAAGTCCGGAGTTGGATCTACCTGTTCACATTTTTTTTTTCTTTCAAGGACTAAAGGTTCCTTTAGCAGAAATCTTTTGAAGACCAATAAGGTGGGTCTCTTTTTGTTTTCCTCCTAATTCTTTAATAACCTTGGGACTAGAAGGGCCAGTTAGGATGTCCAGGACAAGGGACTAGGAACACCCCCAGACTGGACTTCCAAACATTTCTACCCTCGAACACCTGACTCCCAAACCTTACACTGCAGGTTCCTGCCGCAGACTTTTTTGCGGTGTTGAAACTTGGCACCTCACACAGGCTAGGCAGACACTCAGGCTTACCACTGAACTGCACCCACAGCCCTAACTTTTCGGAAATCTTAGCTGTCCCTTCTGGCTGGTGATGGAAGCGCCTGTGCACAGTTTTGGCTCTGCACCGGTCTAGATTAGAAAGACAGGGTAGTTCTAGGACTGGGGATGCCCGGGATTTACCTTGACAAAGAGGGTGATGTCATGCTCCTGTCCCCGCTCCCCCACTTCGGACGCTGGGCCGTTCTGCCTGCGGCCATTCACTTGTTCCAATTCTTCTCCGCCCTGAGCGCTGGGCAACTCAGCAAGGTGGTTGCTGAGTTCCGCCTGGGACTGGTCGTGCCGGGTGGATTTGGCCTCCTCCTCATCAGGGCTGCGGTCGGGGAGCTTTTCCTGGATGCCCTCCTCACAGCGTCCCTCCAACCCTCGTTCTGGCCTCTCTTCTTCCTCCCCGGTCTCCTCCTGGAGCTCGCCCTGCTTCCCATTCTCTCCAGCGTCTACCCTGGCCTCCTCCGGAGCTGCTTCTTCCGACCCGTCTTTCCCCAGGGCTCCCGCTTCCCCCGCGGCATCTGCGGTGGCAGTTCCCGCCACCTCCCTGGGGTCGTGCTCTTCGACATTTGCGGCTGCGACCTCAGTCGCCTCAGCCTGGTGCTCTGAGCTGTTTTCCCCTCCACCCTGGGGCTCACCCCCTGACTCCTGTGCCTCTCCTACTGGTGCATCTGTGTCCATGCGGTCCCCTGCAGGTCCCTGGGCTTCTGTATTGATCTGCGACCCTTGTGCAATGCCTCCCTGCTCTTCCAGACTGGACTCTACCTCCTTACACGCCTCTGAGCTCGTAGGGTCCTCCGGCTGCTGGCGATCGGCCCCAGGGATTTCCCGGGCCTCGCCCTGCTCGCCGAGCCCAGGGCTCGGCTCTCGCACCTGCTGGGCGACCGGCTCCTCCTCCGCTCCCTGCAGGACCCCGGCGCCCTCTGGGTCTCGTTCTGCAGCCTCAGCTTCACCCTGCTCTCTGCTCGCGCCCGGAGTCTCCGTCCAGTGGCCAGTCTGCGGGTCCTGTGCCTGCGCTCCCCCAATCCCTCCGTCCGGCCCACTACCTCCTGCTTCCTTCCCCGAGGCAGTCGCTTCGGCGCCCGCTCCCTGCTCCCTGGGCGCCTCTGCAGTTCCCTTGCTCTCTTCCCGCCCCTCCATGTCTGCAATCCTAGGTTCTCCTAGACCCTCAATCCTCTCAGCTTCAGGTTGCCCCTGGGGACCAAGAGCGACCTCTTTGTGCTCCGTGGCCTCAGCCATGGTGAAACACCCTTCCTCAACACTTCTCAGGGATGAGTGGCAGGGGCTGCCAAGCCCCCTCCGAGAGGACACCCCAGCCCCGGTTCTGGAGTCGAAGGCTTCGCTTGATGCGAAATCCAGCCGGCCTCAGGAGCTATGTCCGATCCCCTGACTTAAGATCTCTGGTCTCTTCCTCTAGCTTTCGTGCTTCTAGATTCGCACCCAGACCCCAATCCTGATACGCAGGCCAGGATGTAAGGCTAAAGAACGCAACTTGCCTCTTGAACCCTTAGAAGAAATGGACTGGTTCTCTGTTGTCTCGGAAGTTGACCAGTAGTCCTCAGAGGCAACTCTACCCTCCCAGGGCTTGGGCGGGGTTTGTCTTCCCCACCTCCCAGCCTGTTCGGTGGCCTGGGAACCTAGCCAATGATAGCCTTTCCTGTGGCTTTTGTGGATTTTAATGAAAAGACTGAGTTTCCTGACCACTTTGGCGTTTTCTGGAACAGCTTCAAGTTTCAGTGCCCTTTAAATCACAATCACATACGTCAGCACCTAATTCTCACCTTACCTATCCTTACCCCCTTACCTCGCGCTGGAGGAGACTTAAGCTCACATGGTACAGAGTGGAACAGACCCACCTGTACCTCTGATTCTCCGGCAAAGGAATAAACCCTAGAGCGGGTGGTGGTGGCACAGGACTTTAATTCCAGCACTCGAAAGCCAGAGGCAGGCGGATCTCTGTAAGTTCGAGGCCAGCCTGGTCTACAGATCGAGTTCCAGAACATTCAGGACTGTTTCACAAAGAAACTCTGTCTCGAAAAAGCAAAAACAGAACAAAACAGAAAGGTATAAACCCTAAGGAAGAATCACTGAGGTGAGCCTGCTGCCTTCCCATTCCCACGGGTTCCGGAAGCCTAAGGACGGGAGCCAAGTGAACCAGGCTGAACTCTTACCAGGGACAAGCTTATGTCTCTCACTTTCCTGAAGACGCTAAGAAGCTGCGTATGCCCACTGAGCTTTTCTAAGTCATGCCAGTGCTTGGGCCTCAATATTGTGGGAAGGGGTTTTGGACAGAAGGTGGGGAAAGAAAATTGAGGATGTGAAATAAAGAAGAGTTATGGAATTCTGAATCTCCCAGGATCATCCATCAGAAAACCTCCTCATAAAGAGAAACGAGTTAATGTCTAAAAGGAAAACCACCAATTCTTCTCAAAACTACTTCATAGACTTGAAAGAGAGGAGCCCTCGCCAAATTATTCTATGGGGTCAGTATTTCCCTCTTACCAAAGGGCACACCAACTACAGACCAATATTTCTGATGAATACAGACGAAAAATTAACAAAGCACTAAGGATTTGAATATAACAGTATATCAAACTGGTTTCCATCTGGAGTTACAATTATGATTCAACACAGGGAAATTTATAGATGCAATGCATCACGTCAACAGAATGGCTGAGTTCTTTAAAATTATACGTGGGCAGGAGACGGGGCTCTGAGATTAAGCATGGGTGCTGCTCTTTCAGAGGACCTGAGTCTGATTCCTAGCTCCCACATCAGGTGGCTCACAACTTTCTCCAGTTCCAGAGGATCCAATGCCCTCTTCTGGCTTCAAATGGCACCTGCACTGACATGCACAAACCCACACACATAACATACATACAAATTAATAAAAATAAAATAAACCTTTTGAAAAATGGGTTCATCTCAGTGGGTGCAGACCATGCATTCGATAACATTCAACATCCCTTCATAATAAAAGTCTTGAAATTTTTACATAAAGGGATAATTGTTTGATATAATAAAAGGGTTTTTTTGAGGTATGGTCTCATGTAGCCCAGGATGGCCTCGAATACACTATATAGCTGAGGATGACCTTGAATTTTGACCCTCCTGCCTTGCTGAGATTACAGACACTACTCATCTTGACAAGTCTTTATAAAATTCTGGAGACTGAACCCAAGACTTCCATGCATGCAAGCACCCAAGAGGATGCTGCCTAAAAATGCTGGGACAGTGAGGATTTCAGTTGACTTGGCAGTGCTTACTGGTTTTAGCCATCACACCCAGGGGATTCTCCTGTCTTTACAAGAGTGAGATGCATTCTGAAAGGGTACTTAAATTCTTTCTTCCAGTTTCCATTGCCCATCTCTGACGGATGGCTAGAGATAAGGCTTAAATGCATCCCTGAAAAATCCACGTGTTAAAAACTTAATATTGAGCTTCACATTTAATGGTATTTATAGGTGACCTTTGGGGAGTAGTTAGATCAGTGTGAGGTGAGGAACCTCATGGTGGTATTAGTGGCTTTAGGAAGAGGAGAGGTGACATATACAGACTCCCCCTCCCCCTCTCTGGGGGTGTATGTGTGTCTCTCTCCGTCTCTCTCTTTTCTTCTCTTTTCTTTCTCTCTTGCCCTTTCTTCCTGTATAAGAAACACTTTCTACTGCAGGACAATGCATCAAGAAAGTACTTATGAGAAGCTAACATATTTGATACTGGCATGTCCAGCCCCCAAACTATGAGCAACAAATTTCTTGCCCTTATTAATTACTCACTCCATGATTTTCTGTCAAAGAAAGTACAAAACCAAGATTACAGAACGGAGCCGGGCGGTGGTGGCGCACGCCTTTAATCCCAGCACTCGGGAGGCAGAGGCAGGAGGATCTCTGTGAGACCAGCCTGGTCTACAAGAGCTAGTTCCAGGACAGGCTCCAAAAACCACAGAGAAACCTAGTCTCGAAAAACCAAAAAAAAAAAAAAAAAAAAAAAAAGATTACAGAACGGAAACCCAATGACACCCACATTCATGTCACTTTTTTCCAAGGCTGAACTCTACCTAGGGAAGAGTAGGACAGAAGCCATGGCTTTGAAGAGATGTCACAGAACAACCACTCAAAGCAAGTCACCCACACAGGTAAGATTAATGGACGTGCCGGGTAGAACCTCTGTGGCCCCAGAGACCTAGAGAAGGAATCTTGTTGCATTCACCAGAGCAGGAAAGCATCCATCACTCACGCCTGTCTCTAAAGGAAGAGCAGGGGCAGCAGCGAAATCCTAACAGCAAATGGTGTATGTTTATGTTCCTTTATGTAAAGAGTGTAGGCCAAATGTACTGCAGAAAAGAGAATTCTGGAAAAAATGATTGCGTGAATTCTCATATCATATATTCTTGACACATATGACCCACCACCCTGTGATTAAATATGGAAGGTAGTTTTTTCAGAGATACAGATAAATAGCACAGTCTGTAGGGAATGTAAAAACCAGGCACTGGGAAGATGGCTCAGCATGTAAGAGCACATTCTGTGCAGGCATGAGGACCTGAGCTGGGATCCTCAGCAGCACCTAAAGAGTCAGGTGACGGCCACACATGCACCTGTGAGCCCAGAACTGTGGGAGACACAGAGAGAAGAATTTCTCGGGGTTGCTGGTCACCAGTCTAGTTTTGGGATCAGTGAGACCCTGTCTCAAGGGAATAAGGTGGAAGAGAATGATAAAGCTGGACATGTGGTGTCCTTCTCTGGTATCCGCATGTGTGGGCACACACGTACATGCATCACATCACATACACATATGCCACACAAACACATATGCACACACCAAAGCCCAAAAATAAGTGTAAAAAGTACGTAACTTCAGCTACACACACCCAGTTAAAGTTGACCTTCAAATGATTTCCGCTCAGACTGGTTTGCTTCAAGGTGAGTGTCCCGCAAAAGCTTACAGTGCTTGGAGCTGCTGGGGATTTCGGAGTATAAATAGGGATTGTGGATAGGAGCCACTGGAGAGTTCTCGCTAGGGTTATTTGTGCTGATTAGAATTCTGGGAGCCTAAGTCCATGTGAAGCTTCTTAATACAGCGCCAATGTGCTCTGCACCTCCCACAGACAGCAGAGTGAGGGTTCACACTTACGTAAGTTGATATTCAATAAACTTTAACTCAAGAAACTGGGTGCAAACGTCCTGATAGCTAAAGGGCCAGTTGAACTGTTTGTGGAACTGGCCCAGCCCCAGGCAAGCCTGTTGCCTGACTGGGTTATCATCAGCCTCTGTGTCCTTCCAGAAAGGCAAGGTTAACGAAGCCCATTTTGTTGGGGATGACAGACCTGCACATACAAGCTACTGAATCTCACAGCTTTGGTTGTCTTGTTGCTGGTTTTGCTAAGAGGTCTAGCACGACTCCTGCACCCTGGAATACTTCTCCACCTTCCATGTCCTATAGCAGCTGACTCCTTCTGATATACACTATATCTACACCAAGACTGTCTCGGCCCACAGTGATGCTGCTTCCCTGTAGATAAGGAGTTCTTATTTACCATTATCTAGAACAGAACTGGGCACATGTGTTGGATAGATAAGTACACACGTCACTCGTCTTCAGATTCATATGCATCAAACTGAACCAGTTTTTTTTTTTAAATATTTATTTATTTATTGATTATGAATACAATATTCTGTCTGTGTGTATGCCTCCATGCCAGAAGAGGGCACCAGACCTTATTACAGATGGCTGTGAGCCACTATGTGGTTGCTGGGAATTGAACTCAGAACCTTTGGAAGAACAGGCAATGCTCTTAACCGCTGAGCCATCTCTCCAGCCCCCTGAACCAGTTTTTAAAACAACTTTTCTCCATTTTTTTTTTACAATGTCATGAGGCATTCTAGCCACAGAGACCCTTACCTATTTATTCCCTTTGGAGACGACTTCAGCACATGCATTAATTAATAGCAAGGGACAAGTCCTATACGGGGCCACTAAAGAAACACCAATAAAAGTCGTGAAGGTCGTACAGGTCGCTTCCAAGCCACTCAGCAATCTGCACACTATTAAGAAGTCACCGTCTCTAGATTAGCAGTTTAAATACTAGGGAGGATTAGACAGAGGTGGCAGCCTGGTGGATGGGTGAGTCATCACATAGGATAAGTAACCACACGGTACAGAACTGAGCTTACAAAGGTGTCTTAGACCTAGAACAAACCAAAACCTGGTTGTTTCTCCTCTCTCTCTCTCTCTCTCTCTCTCTCTCTCTCTCTCTCTCTCTCTCTCTCTCTCTCTCTCTCCTCTCCTCTCTCTCTCTCTCTCTCTCTCACACACACACACACACTAACACACTAGTACCTGCTCTTCTCACATGGTTTCTATAACATTTAGCCGTAGGATTTGTTTACGAGTCAGCTAAAGTTCACCTTGTAATTTCTTTCTAGTTTTCCTCTCCTACAAGTGACTCCAAAATCACTCCTCTGTCCACTCAACTTTGCTCAATGGGGGAATTTGGCTCAGTTGGCTCAGTGGTAGAACATTTGCCTAGCATGCACAAGGCTATGGGTTCATCCCCAGCACCAGCAGGTGGCAATGACTGTCAGTACCGAAGAAGCTTACACTCAGAAGCAGGGACCTGGCGTCCGCTAATCCATCAGGAAGTTCTGAGAGCATTCTGCACTATCATCTTGCAGGTTGATAAAAAAAACATTGTGTAGAATAACTTAAAAGATAACTGGGTAAAATGGGGAGATTCTCCGGTCAGATTGCTACCCTATCTTAGAAACACTGTAAGATCTTGACCCTCAGGGACAGTGGTGGTCCCGATAGGATCATTGTCATTCTGAGCTTTAAGTCTGATAACCTATCAGCGCTTTGCCTAGAGTTTGCTGTTGTTAGCTGGTGACCTTACTAGTGTTGTCTCAGACAACAATGCTATCACATCCTGACAGCTGCTGTGTAATAAGTGTTAGGAAGTCACACGGACTAGGGTGACCCTTGTCATTTACCCAGTGACAATGCTGGAAACGGTGCCTCTGGTGTCCGCAGCATGACTGCAAGAGCACCCCGCCCCTCTCGGTGGTGTCCTGGGCTGGAGTACGAATTACACAGAAACCCACCAGAAACCCAGCTAGACCATCAGAGCCCTTGTTCTCTGTGTTCTTTGAGCCGTTCCCCGTGACCTTGTACTCCTCTCAGAACAGATCTAATTCTGACAAATATTCCTTGAACGGTTAGAAAGATGGACGAGGAGGGGCAGAGAAGACCCTCCTCCACAATTTTATTATAAATCCTGCCCAGAAAGTTCTTCTTGAGAGATAACCTATAATCTAGAGAGGGAAGAGAGGGGTACCATAGGCCCTAGCTGTAATGCAGCCGTCACCTGCAGGGCTGGTGATGGAAAAGATATGAAGACAGGTTCCTGGGGTCTGCATTTAAGCCTCTCACCTTCACAGTGCCTTTACTTTTGGCCCCAAAACCAAGAGTGACAATTCTTTTGGAAATTTCACAATACTAAAATTTAACAGAAACTCAGTTTTCACCTCCCACCTCTACCTGTGAATATTTTACTTTATATATTAACATATATTCAAAACTATTCAGTCTCCCGTACTTTCTCTCTACCTGTTTAAGGACCTTCAGTATCCTCTAGCCCATTTCTGCTGCCCTCTCACCTTCCGGAGAGAACTCTGGATCCCAGGTGGATGCTGACCTGCTGAACAGGTGGCCGTGTAAGAAATGGTCTCAGCTGAGGGACACTCAGTGTCCAGGCGCAGGTTT
This sequence comes from Chionomys nivalis, assembly GCF_950005125.1. NCBI lineage: Eukaryota > Metazoa > Chordata > Mammalia > Rodentia > Cricetidae > Chionomys > Chionomys nivalis. The sequence continues at coordinate 6,078,902 of NC_080088.1, forward strand.
TGGTTGTCATAATCGGTGGCACTACTGGTTCCAAGTGTCAGAGGACAGGGGTGTTGTTAACTACCATAAGATCTATAAGGAGACCCCTACAATCGTTCATCAGATAAAAATGCCAATAGTTGTGTTGGAGGAGGCCCAGTCACCCTCCACGCCACCCTTACAGTCTCTGAGAGAAGACACCTTGACGCCTCAGTAGCTTTGGAAGTGAACAGAAGGATTCATTGTGTGCAGGGCAGATTCCTCACCTCTGAAACACCCATCACTTACACAACTGAAGATTCTTCTCGGAGAGCAGAGCAAAACACTGCTGTTTTACAAGGATGCCAGCTTCTCTCATGGAAAACGAAAAATATTTTTTTAAAAAAGGAAATACATACACTTGACATTCTTATGCATTTATCTGGTTAGTCAACTCTCAGACAAGCAAAAAATTTCCCAAATGGCTCTAGTTCATGCCCAGGTAGAACTTGTGAGTTGAATGTATAAATCAAGATTTCGATACCATCCCCTTATTTTTTCTTGCTGAAATATTTGCAGGTATTTGCATAGGGCATTTGCATGTCTTCCTTTAGGGTCTCCCCAGCAAGGATTGGCCCACAAGCCCAGGGGTTTCTTCAGGTAGAAACCACCAATACCCCGTCCCACCCAAAGCTGATGCTCAAGGGATGAGAGCATTTCTTTTCTGAAGAGTCTCGCCAATCTCAAGGAGTCATACCAGCTAAATCTCCTAAGGGACGTGTCATTGTCCCTTGCCTCCAAGTTGTTGGGAGGATGCTCCCTAGTTCAGTCCCAAGGAAATGCTTCTGTGGGTTTACACACCCGGTCCCTTCCCTGTGTCCTGAACGCCTCAGCTCCTGAATTCCCTGTGTCCTGAACGCCTCAGCTCAGGACACAGGCCACGAGGCGACCTGCCTCTCTTGATGTGGGGTAGCTTCTTCATTCCCCAACCACAGCCTCCTCCTTTACAGACTCACAAATGGTAGCTTCCCTCACCAAAAAGAAAGATTCAAAATATAAGTATATATGTTTAATATTCAGCACACTGACCCTCTGAAGGGCTTTCAGACACTGTTCTTCATTATTTTCACGTGTATGATGTATGGTGTGTACATATTTACATGTGTAAATCCATGTGTGTATGTGTGTTCAGATGTGTGTGTGTTCAGGTGTGTGTTCAGGTGTGCGTTGTGGTACAGGTATGTGTGTGTGTGTGTGTTCAGGTATGTGTGTGTTCAGGTATGTGTGTGTTCAGGTGTGTATGTTCAGGTGTGCGTGTGTGGTTCAGGGGTGTGTGTGTGTGTGCACATGTGCACGTGTGCGCGCGTGCGTGGATACCAGAGGTCGATACCAGATGTCTTTCTCTGCACATCTTTTGTACTAAGGCAGGGTCTCTCACTCACCTCGTCCAGCTGGCCGGCTTGCTCTGGAGATAGCCTGCCTCTGCCTCCCAAGCGCTGGGGTTGCAGGTGGGCCATCACACCCACCTAGCTTCCTGGACACTGCAACCTGCTGCTCACACACGCACATCAAGAGCTTTTCCCACCAAGCCATCTCCCCAACTTCTGACTGCGTTTTGTAAAGCAAACTTTTTTAAAAGATCCTATTTCCCATGCGAGCCCGTGCCTCTCACTGACTTGTCACGCACATGCGTGTGTCAATGGGGTGGATCACGTCACTTTTCCAGAACATTTCTTCAGAGGGCAAGGACAAGTTCGGCTGCTTGTCTCTCACCTCTGAACCTGGAGCCTGACTGTCTCCCACTGACCTTTTCATACCTCCAGCCCTCGGTTTCCCAGCCTGCATGTGCCGTTGGGAAGCGGCCCCTGCTGTTGACCTCACGTTTATTTAGGATGAAGCAAGAATCTTTGTGAGCAAAACCCATGAGCTGTGGCCTTGCAAAGGAGAGACACTGTTCTCCAGACTGCTGGTGTTGGGAGGGGAGGGGGTGCTGACGTCAGCTGGACGTCAGAATCGCTAGGTGAGCGTGTCAGAATAGATAGGGCCTGGACCTGACCTGCTGGCGCTCCTCTCTAGCTGGGCCGCCTGAGGCCCTGACGTCTGCTTCCAGGGGCTTTGTAGTAATGAATCATGCTCTTCCAAACCAGGAGCACCCACTCCAAGAATCAACTGACCAACCGTACTGTCGCAGTGACTTAGGCCAATGAGCAAACACTCCAAGTGTTTATACCTTGGTTCCCCACCCCCACCTGAGAAATAAAAACTTCCATTAAAAACTTTAAGGCATCTAAACATCAAGTGACATCATTTTTTTGTACTTTGACAGGTGGTTGACATTATACCATGTTGTAAAGGATGTAACTGAGGTACAATTTTACCTTGTGCATTTTTACAATATAGAAGTGGCTAAGGCATCTGTGATTCTAAAAGTAATTTAACAATGTGATGGAAAAGGACACGTTTGTTTGTTTGTTTGTTTGTTTGAGGAAGGAGAAAATGAGTGAATGAACATTCTTCAAACACAACCATAGATGAGGTAGAAATGTTTTTTTAAATATATTTCTATTTATAAGTATGTGGCTTATAAGACACGGCTGGCCTGTACATTTCTGGCGCACTCCCATCCATGACATGTGAAGAAAATCCTGTTGGGCTAGTCTGGAGGCATTCGATATACCGAAAACACGAGTCTGGAGGCATTCGATATACCGAAAATGCAAAGCTTCCTCTAAGCCTGTCTTTACACCAGGAAGCTGCGTTTTCCCAGAATCGCACTGGCCCTTGTTTCAACAGAAACTCTGAGCTCACAAATCATCACGTGTATTTTCTACCCTAGCTAACTTCTTGCCTCTCACTCTTTCGGGCTTTGCTTTGGTGTGTGGACACTGTGATAAGCCTGGCGGGCACATTTCCGAGGTAGAGACGAAAGCGCAAATTGCCTCTGCTGGAGAGAACGTTCAGCGCTTTGGTCACGGTCGCCTCCATTAGGATTGAAGGAATCTGTGTCTGAGGTCACAGAAACTGCTCCAGAGAGGTGTGTTATACTCGGACGTGAGTCAGCATGCAAAAGGACCCCCACTCGACCCTCAAGGAGTATATGGAAACAACCAAAAATGAGTCTGATCCCTTCTTTAAGGTTATAGCACCCAAATTATCTAAGTCATACAGCTTAGAATATTTTTATCCTGCTTTTTCCATTTTTCATAATAAATTTGGTATCTATTCATGTTGTTAAATGTATCAATAGCTTTTTTCTGTTTTACTGTTATTGCTCTGGTTCTAATTGAGAAGTGTTTTGTTATATGGATATACCATGGTTTGTTTAACTATTTCCAGGTCCTAGGGTATGGAGGCCGTTTTCATTACTATATCATTTTGGTAAGGCCATACTAACACAATACCTGCTAGGTAACAGGGTTGTTCCTACTGCACTTGAAACTGTGTGAGCCCAAGCCATTGACATTCACAGATGTAGGCTCACACCCCAGGAGAACAGCCTGTCCTTAGTTTCTCCTATAGCGATGAACTGTGCTCAGAAGTTTGAGGTCACTTTTCCTCTGTGGTTGTTTGAACGAGAATGGCCCCATGGGCTCCTGTACTTGAATGTTTGTTTCCCCATTGCTGGACCTGTGAGGGAAGGATCAGGAGGCACGGCCTTGTTGGAGGAAGTGAGTCACGGGGGGTGGGATTCGGGTCCCCAAAGCCAATGCCAGACCCAGTGTCTTCCTCCACCTCCCTCACTTCTTGCCTGTGGATCAGGATGTAAGGCTCTCCGCTACCCTCCAGTGCCATGCCTGGGTGCTTGTCACCATGATGATCATGACTAAGCAAGCCCCCAATAAAATGTCTTCTTGTAGAAGCTGTTGTGAGACATTTGATCTCACTGTGGAGCTCCAAGATTGTGTTAATAAAGTTAACCTTGAATCAGGGGGTGGAGCCAGCAGCTAGTTGACTAGAATTAGCCATAGAGAGTACAGTGCACCCAGAGAGACGGATAGAGATGCACAGGAAGGAGTAGGAAGGGACTTAGTGATTCAAGGTCCTTTTGGTCTGGTGTGTGTGGAGACACATTTGCTAGGTCTCGGGTGAAAAGGGGAAGGTCAGTCGGTCACTCGTCCTCCTCTTCTGTGATCTATTAGTTTTATACCCCAATATCTGCCCCCCAAGCTGTTATTGATAATGGAACAACTTAGATAAAAACAGCAGTAAGCTGGCTTGATCACGGCATCTCCACAGCTAATGCTATTGAACAGTAACTAAGACACCCTCCATGAGCAAAACCCCAGAACTGACACCCTGATTCCTCTCTGGCTGACTGCAAATTGAAAATGCAAACAGAGGAATTTGGATTAGTGTAGCATCCTGTGGCTCAATGTGGACTTGAATTAGTATAGCATCCTGTGGATCACCGTGGACTTGGATTAGTGTAGCATCCTGTGGATCACCGTGGACTTGGATTAGTGTAGCATCCTGTGGATCACCGTGGACTTGGATTAGTGTAGCATCCTGTGGATCACCGTGGACTTGGATTAGTGTAGCATCCTGTGGATCACCGTGGACTTGGATTAGTGTAGCATCCTGTGGATCAAGGTGGATTTGGATTAGTGTAGCATCCCATGGCTCAACGTGGAGGTAGAGATGCTTTCCGATTTTTTTCCACTTTGTCCAGTGCTTAGCAAGAGACAAAATCACCCTGGTCTCACATAACACGCTGTCCCCTTCCCATCAGCAAGTCAGAGGACTGGCTCTTAAGATCATGCTTAGATAAAGCAGCAACCAGGTGCCAAAATACTCCTTCACGTGAGTCTTGGGTAGAGAGTCCAGAAGAGGAGAAAAGAGAAGAAAATACTTTACTCTCCTTCCGTGGATCCAAAATTAATCATAAATTCCCGTGAAATGACTGACTCTCTGAGATAGTCTTACCCATGTTTGTCCCCTCTCTGGGGCCTGATGCTATTGTTTTATTCTATTCTATGTGTGTGGATGTCTCACCTACATGTATGTCTGTGCGCTGTGTGCATGCAGAGCCCCTGAAGGTGGGGAGAGGGCATCGGACTCCCTGGAACTGGAGTTGAAAATGGTTGTGTGTAGCCATGTGGGTGCTGGGAACTGAAGCAGGGTCCACGGGGAGAGCTGAGCCACTCCTCCAGCCCCCCGAGGTCATTTCGTCCTGGCTTTTTTCTGCCTTACTGAGGTTTCCCAGCCCAGCTCCCATCATTCTTGCACCACCATTATCATCTGCTGCTTCCTCAAATCGGAAGTCTTGTCCTTCCACAGAGAGCAATTTCTACGAAATATTTGGAAACTACAAGAAATTCCCAAGTGGACTACAGGTCAGGCCCTGTTTTAAGCCCGTGATATACATCAGCCCATATGATTTTAATAATAATCCTTGACATGAATATTGTTTTGCCACTGCTCTACTAAAGAAAAAGAACTAGAGAGGCAGTTGGCCCAAGGGCACCCAGATGGAAACCGACAGAGGTCGAGAATGGACTTAGATAGCCTGGTTCTGGCGTCTGTGACCTTAACCCTCCCTCACCTTTAGACACCTTGCTCGTTCCTGGCACTGAGCCGTGTGTGCACACACTCAGAAGATATGCACAGAGACATGCTGGGGTGTTTGTCGCTATGCTGGGGCTGAGGTCACAGAGGTGACAAGGCCATACAGGTTATGTCCTCATAAAGCCACATTCCTGGGAGACTCCAAGCAATTAAATGAGTGGTCCCACTATGGGGAGATGCAACAGTCGGCAGATTCCGGAGCATGTAGGGTGAGGAGCCAACTGTGGCCGGGAACTGAGCCTGGAGTCAGGACTCAAAAGATCCAAGGTCCAAGGTACATATTAAGGAGGAAGAGAAGACCCCCCAACCCCATGAAAACATAGGAAACAGCTTTCAGTCTGGTAGAAAAAGAGGTGAACTTGGAAAAATCCTTGCCAGGCAAAAATATGAACCATCTAGTGCAGTACAAACTTCCTGGAACCTGTAAGGGTGACCCCGGCAAGGACTCCTAGGAATTGAGGGTATGGAGCCTGAACTGGCCACCTTCTGCAGTCACGCTGTGTTCCCATCAGTGGGACTAGGATCCACAGCCTGTCCTGGGGTCGTGGTGGCTCAGAGCATGGGAGTGGCCAACCAACATCTGGTCTTACTTGAGGCCAGAGCCATGAGAGGGAAGCCATGCCCAACACTGCCCAGGTGGCCAGGAGTTGGGAGCTGGACAGCTCAGACTACTAGGGAAGAAGCACACAGCACTGACAAGAGAAAAGGCAAGGAAATGACTCCTGGCGGCATGCTGCTATCTGTCAGATCAGTGCCTGGCCCCGTTGTCATCAGAGATGACATCAGAGTCACCAGCAGCTGAGGGGATCAGATTCAGAGATCCACGGCCAAACATTAGGTGGAGCTCAGGGAATCAGGGGAGGAAGGATTACAGGAGCCAGAGGGGTCAAAGACACCAGGAGAACACCTCCCATAGCATCAACTAAGCAGGGGTCATAGGGGCTCACAGAGACAGGAGCGACAACCAAGGAGCTTTCATGGGTCTGACCTAGGTCTTCAACAAATATGTACCCACACATAGGCCCACATATATACACATAATTTAAAATTATCAATTAATAAATCTTTTTATAATGCTACACAGTAAAATAAACAAAATACCATGTTGCTACATTGGCCTTCAAATCCATTCCTAATCTCCGGACACCCCAGAGCAGGTCAGCAATGGGGTTCACACCCATCTGCAGGCAGAAGTGCTGAGTAACAGATCACCTACTTCAGATACAAGTACCTCAGATGGTAGGTCAGATGACCCCTGCTCAGATACCCGGGTACATCAGATGGTAGGTCAGATGACCCCTGCTCAGATACCCAGGTACATCAGATGGTAGGTCAGATGACCCCTGCTCAGATACAAGTACCTTGGATAGTAGGTCAGATGACCCTTATGTATGGGGCATGAAGAGCTGAGAATGTGTCTGGTTCATTACAAATACCCAACCCTTACACCTCCCACTTCTAGAACATTCCAGGAAGGGCCACCAAAAAGAAAAGAATACAAACCAGCATAGAACTTCACTCTCAGGGCTGGGGGATGTGAAGCAGTGGTCCCTAGAGGAATGGGGTGTTCACCCCTACCCCAAGAATCAGGTCATGACCTTCTGAGAACATACTAAGACATCCTTGCATGTCAACCTCACTCTTACTGTATATTTTTTGCATAATTTCATAGCACAAATAATATGTAAGTATAGTAATATCTTTACTTACATATAAAACATGAATAAAATACATTTTATGCATGCAAATATGTAGAATTTTATCACTATATTTATAATACATTGGAATATTGAGAATATAAGCCTGAATTTTTCCCACTGATAGCAGAGGCACCCAGTCAAACGCTGGCTCTGGAGCTTTAACCCATTAGTACAGTAGCATGTGTTTAGACACATGAATTCAGTTCTCAACAGACACCCTCCCACACACCTTGGGGGAACACCTCAAAACACTGAGATTTGGGGGTGACTAGATTGGAAAGGGTTGTTCTATTTATTCCAGGGCCCTACAAAGATTTAGACCAAAAGTTTCTAGTCTCCAAAAATTGAAATTGGAAGGGAAAGTTATTAACTGTGTCCTGGAGAATTGTCTGTGGCTTCCAACAATCACTCATGAGCTCTGGACTGGGCCTGCGGCTCTGCACTGGCTAGAAGGCTCCATTTCCGTGGTGATGATCACCACCAGGTGGAATGGTGCCTGCATAACTTGCTCATCTCGGCCACAGAGAATTCTGACCATGTCTAAACTCTGCCCACCTTTCTCCCCACTCACTGTGGAAGAAATCAGTGAAGAGCTGTTTGCATCTCCCCAGAGAAACCCTTTAAGACTAACCACAGAGAAGCCCTGTGAGCGGGTATGAGCCACCATTGTGAATCCCTTCTTAGCATGGCCTGGACCTTTGGATCTGTGAGTTATGGCCAACTAAAGATAACAAGATTTTAAAAAGAGATGAGCAAATCCAGTTTCCAAATTTCCATTCCCTTCTGAACTTCATATGTAGATCTTAGATTTTTCTAAAGCCCTTTCTTCCTGATAAGCATGTGACGTCTTTACTAAAATGCACACGGACTGTTCTGCATACTTCCTGTAAATGTCAGGTGCTTTCTGCTGATGTCCTATGACATGTACCAAGCAAGCGTGCATCCTATGTCTTTAGAAAAGGCCCCGTCTTCAGTTTAAACTCTTCTGGGCCAGCCTCCTCAGTCTGGTTTCAGTGAACTTTGTTTTGTTCTGGCTTAGCCGCTAAATGCTTTTCTCTCCCCTGGGAAGCTTTTCAAAGAGTCACTTGATCCTAAGCTAAGACCCAAAGGCTAGGGGAGGTCAATGTTCCAGTTTTCTTCCATGGCCACCATCCCCTCTGAAGGCTTTTAAAATGCTGGATGGAGGGCTAGGAGGATGGATCATATATCCGAGGTGTGAGAGCCCCCCTCTCAGAATGCATTCACCTGTTAAGGAGTTTTTGGCAGGGGATCAACCCCCAGGAATTTGAAGCCTTAACCTGCTACCAAAGCCCTAGATTATGGGGCCCAAACTCCTTTATTTGAAGGGCCTTGGAATTTATAACACGCTCAACAGTACCGGGTACTTGGCGTGTCTCTGTGCCCATGTACCTAGACTCCAAAGCCTCCCAGGGTTCCCAAGAGCTAGCCCTGTGCTGGCTCTCTTTGAGGGAGCCAAAGTACTGGCAGGACCCAAGAAAATACCTCATGCTGGGGAACTGTATGAGGAGGCTCCCTTCTCTGTGAGATTTGGGAGAGGTTCATGGCCATCAGAGGACATGTCAGGACACATCCTTCCGATGACAGCATGAATCAGTTTGTCTGAAATAGCTTCAGAGTGTGAAGTATCTTATGGGGGTGTGTTCCTGTGTGTGGGGGTATTCACGTCCAGAAGCATGTGTTAATATGTGCATTTATGGAAGCCAGGTGTTAACCTGCGGAACCGTTCCTTGGGTGCTGTCTATCTTGGCTGTGTTGCTGTGGCTGCTGCTGCTGTTGCTGCTGCTGCTGCTACTGTTTGTCATGTTTTGTTTTCAGACAGGCTCTCCCACGGCTCTGGGACTTTCTCATTCAGTTAGACCGGCTGTGGCCAGCAATCTCCAGGGCTATCCTTCCCTGTGCCTCCCCAGTGCTGAGATCCCAAGCCACGCCTGCTTTTTCACATGGATTGGGGGTGGGGGCTGTCAACCTCAGGCCTGTGTAATTGCATTGCAACACTTTAATGACTGAACTATCTCCTCAGCCCATCGTCTGCAAAGTTTTGTTGAGACTGAAATAGCCAACTGTGATTGATCGAAACACAGTATAATGGAGTTCCTGGAAGTAACTAGGTAGCCTGATTGGTTTGTTCCCGTGTGGTAATACATGCTTCACGTCAAGGATACAGTGAATAAAATCTGTAATGAGATCTGTCTCTACATGCGAACATAAATCTTTCCTGACAGAGACCTTTGCCAAAAGGTTAAAGGTAAGTGTTCTGGCCAGGCAGTGGTGGCGCATGCCTTTAATCCCAGCACTTGGGAGGCAGAGGCAGGTGGATCTCTGTGAGTTCGAGGCCAGCCTGGTCTATAAGAGCTAGTTCCAGGACAGGCTCCAAAACTGCACAGAAACCCTGTATTGGGGGGAAAAAAGAGAAAAGAAAAGAAAAGAAAAGAAAAGAAAAGAAAAGAGAAAAGAAAAGAAGGTAATTGTTCTGGCTGAGAAGCACAAAAACTGTAGACCAAACTGTGTATGATTCAGAACTCATTTAACCATTGTCCTTTGACCCAGCAAACCTGCTTGGTGGAATCTGCCCTAAATGCTATTGAAAAAATAAAAAGGAGATGTGTGCACAAGACTAGCCAGAAGAATTTTATCGCCATTGGGTGGGGATGTAGATAGGTGCCCATCACAGGAAGCTGGGTAAAGAAACTACGGGGGCAGGGGTGAAGGAGGACCTGTTCTGGGAGATGCTGTGGAATGACTTCCAGGATACGGGAGTAAGGGGAAAAGAGCTAAAAGAGAAAAGGACGAAGGGGGTGGTGAGGGGACACCCCCTACATGCACACACCCACACACAACCCCCCACCCCACACACATTCCCCCACACACACACCAACATCCCCCACACACACACGCACACACAAACACCCTACACACACACCCTCACACACGCACACACACACCCGCACACACACCCCATACACCGCCCCCCCACACCCCCCACATCCACACACACACACCCCAATACACCCCCACACACCCCCACACACAAACAAACACCCCCCACCCCCCACCCCCCCACACAAACAAATACCCCACACACACCACACACCCCCACAAACGCACGCACACACACACACACCCTCACATACGTGCACACACACACCACACACACCACACTCCACACACCCCACACATACACCCACACCCCCACACACACACAAACACCCCCCCCACACTCCACACCCCCCCCCACACGCACACACACCTCCACACACAGTATTTGGAACATACAGGCAAAGAGAGGTGTAAACCAAGAATGATAAATCAAATGGAAACAAGCAGATAGTTTTTATCTGGGGCATAGACGAGACTCACAGATAACAAATACAAAGGGTCCGGTAAAAACCAGGTGAGGGCCCCACCTGGCGAAGCAGGACCAAAGACCTACAAAAACAAAAAGAGCATCCCTCCAAGGACATGAGCAGTCCCGAGGTGGGTTTCAGCACTTGGACACTGCTCAGAAAACACCGGAGTAGCAAGATTTGCAAGTCTGTGGAATGTGCCCATCAAGAGGCAAGCTGGCTAACTTAGTATTTCTCAAGCATTGGGAAGTTATTTGCCAATGGGAAGTTATTAGTTTGGTGGTTTTGTTCATTGTCAGCTCGACAACCTAGGATCACCCAGGAGGTGAGCCATTAGGCATGCCTGCAGTGGGGGCATCCTTGGTTATATTAGTCGAGTTGGAAATGAATGCCCACTGTGGGTGGCACCATTCCCATGCTTGGATCCTGGACTTCATAAACAGCACCCGTTTCCTATTTTGGATGTGATGTAACGACATCCAAAGGATGTGCTTTAACTTCCCGGTGCCTTGACTTCCCTGTCGTGATGGAGAGGATCTTGAGCTGTGAATTACAAGTCCTTCCTCCTTCAAATAGTGTTTGCCACAGTATTTTATCACAGCAAGAACAAGAAACTAAGAGAGTACCATTAGATCCGTGAAGTTGTTTCCGTGGGCTGACTCATTTCCTGGGATGATGTTTGCTGGCAACTTAACCTGTCACGAAAATATCTAAGGCTCGGAAGGACTTTTCCTCTCTCTTTCTGGCCAGCTGAGACCATTTTGGCGTTTGTGTTATAAGGGGTTTTGGTCTCTAGCAGGTGCGAAGAAAGTAGCGGCAGAGGTCCCTCGGAACAGAGTTCTGGACTTCTCGGAAACGCTCTTTTCCTACCCTGTTCCCCACAGTTTCCTCGGAGGTCCCCTATTCTGAGCACCATGACTGAGGTGTAGCCCTGAAGACTATCATACAGTTGTTATGCCATGGAGACGCCATGCTTTTCTTCGACTGTTGTTGCGGGCTCATCAGAGGAACGGATGTGAACTGTTAACAGTCGCATTTGCTTGAGTCATTTCACAGGCTCCGACATGGCCAGGGGAAGGCACTTCAAAGGTGAAGTAAGCGAGGACAGGTAAAATGCAGTCATTACAACTTTGACATGGATTCTCAGGGGGCCAGGCTGGCCTCGAACTCCCCATTCAACCAAAGGGTGACCAGGACTTCCTGCATGCCAGGGGAGCGCTCTCCTAACTGAGCTACATCCTCAGCCGTTGTTATAACTTTTGTTGAACCCCCTAATCCTCTTCTGGAGACATGTCCAGTGCTTTCACTGACACCGCAATAACTTCTGTGGTCACCGTGTCTCTCCAAACAGCACAACCAGGAGGCGTGGAAGACTGGTTCAGAGAAAACCACAAAAGAAAATGCATCTTGGTCCTTGGATTGTTGCTGTGTCTAGCAGTGAAACCTAGAACACTGTATCCATCACATAGAAAGTCTGTATAGAGGGACTCACGGACTACATAATGCTGGAGCCCCCAATGGGTTTGGTCAGCCCTGAAGTTTGAGCTTCCTGCAGATTTACAGTCGCATGGGTTAATAAATCCTCTTGTTAGAGCCTTTCCAAGTAGGGGTTTCTGGGATGCAAAGCTGAACACACCCTATTATAGGGACATTGTCTGTGTGTCCTTGATCCCTGGAGACTTGTGTTCTCTGTCTCACCATGGATTTTTCTCAGCTGCCCCCTACAGGCGAGCATGACACACTGCACCCTCACCTTTTCCCTGACTCACGGGCAGACCCACTACACCACACGCTTGGGTCTCTCAGTGTGTGTGGAGAGGAACAAAGACCCAGGGAGGACATGCTTCTTCCTTCCACTCTCTCCGTGTTGTCCACTCCTCTCCACACTTTCTAGATCGCCAGGGCAGTGACCAGCTCGATGCGGAGGCTGAGCGGTCTCCTGACTGAAGAGTTTGCATCCATCTACTACAGTGAGCCAGGGCCAGGCTTTGGGGTGAGACTTCCTCCCTCCTTTGAGCCCCTTGGGGGCCTTCTTGCCACTGAAACTGTCTCATCAATGGGTTTTTGTAGCGACTCTGGGGCACCCCAGGCTGCTATCCAAGATGCTGTTTTCCTGCCATCCAAGTGCCTGGGAAACAGATTTGTAACCAGCAGGAGGCTTGGTAAACATGAGTTCAGAAAACATAGAAAGACATTTATCATGGATCATAACAGAAGTCTGGAGTAGCAGTGGCCTCAGCAGCCCTGTGGGCAAGATGCATGCACAACATAGGGACACACACACACAGACATACACAGACACACACACACAGGCACACACAGGCACACACAGGCACACAGGCGCAGACATACACAGACACTCACACAGACACAGACAGACAGAGACACACACACAGGCATAAAGGCACAGACATACACAGACACACATAGGCACAGACACACACAGACACACACAGGCACACAGGCACAGACATACACAGACACACATAGGCACAGACATACACAGACACACACACAGGCACACAGGCACACACACACAGACACACACACAGGCACACAGGCACACACACACAGGCACACAGGCACAGACATACACAGACACACACAGGCACAGGCACAGACACACACAGACACACACAGACACACACAGGCACAGACACACAGACACACACAGACACACACACAGGCACACAGGCACACGCACACACACACACAGGCACAGACAGACACACACACAGGCACAGACACACACAGGCACACAGACACACACACAGGCACAGACACACACAGGCACACAGACACACACACAGGCACACAAGCACAGACATACACAGGCACACACACAGGCACACATACTCACAAACACAAACACATAAATAAACAAATAAATTCAAAAATAGAAAAAGAAGAAAATAAAGAGTCAGCCCCCCCCTTGTGAATTTTGCAACACTTTTTGGGGGGTAGGACGCCATCAGCATGGTCATGCCTAGGTTCCCCACACCTATAAAGAGCTCATGGCAAAGAGAAGCTAAAGTTGAAGGTAAGATGACCCATGCGAGTCAGCTGACTTTACGACAATCTGGACTCTCCTGGCAGGGCTAATGTAATGACCCCAAATGTCCTTAAACTATGAAAGAAGAGGCAAAAGAGGAAGAGACAAGTGGCACATGCAGGGTCTCTCCGATATGGGGTCGTAAGCCAGAGAATGCAGACAGCTTTCAGAAACTGGGGAAGCCAGGGGTGGCTGTGTGACGAGCAGAGGAGGCCGCTCTGCTGGACTGTTTCATAAACACAGTCTAGAAGGCACTGAGGATTAAATGTTGAAAGAAACACTAACTCTTGATACCTGTGACTCTGGCCGTGTTTGGAGGTAGAGTCTTTGTGATGCCATCAACTTAAATCGAGGTCCTACGGGATGAGAGGAGACCCTAAATCTAGAACCTGGACTCCTTGTAAAGAGAGGGGGCTTGGAAACCAAGCCACATAGAGGAGAAAGTCATGTAGAGACAGAGATCAGAACAATACTGCAAGCCAAGGAAAACCAGGGCCTACCCCAAGCTGGAAGAGACAGGAAGCAATTTGCCTTAGACCACGCTAGCCCTGCTGGTGTCTGACTTAAGACTGTGGTCCCCAGAGCTGGAGAAAAGAAGTGTCCATTGGTTTCAGCATCCCCTACCCTCAGCTGGTAGTACCGTGCCCCCTGTAACCTCAGGAAACTCATATCGAGAATTAGCTGTGTGGTCACCTCAGAGCAGACGCTCTCCCAGAGTCCCTTTAAGGTAGGCAGCTTCCTCTGCAGAGGCAAAGTGACATGGACCAGCCACTGCCTGTGCAGCTGCCATATTTCACTAGAGGTGGAGATCCATGGCTGATCTGAAGTTGGCTTTTTATTTTTGTCACCTCTGTTCCCTGTCCAGTGTGTCACCCATCTGCTTGTGGTGGCACCTGTGTTAGTCACTTTCACCTCACTGGGGCAGAGTAATGGACGGAAGTTATTAAGGGCGACAGTATTTATTCCGGCTTGGAGTTAAAGAGGAGATGGCCCAGCATGGTGAGGAGGGCATGGGTTCCACCCAGGAGCTTTCGACATGACTTGTTACAACAGAAACCACAGGCTAGAACAAGTCCAGCCCCTAGAGGCTCGCCTCCTCTAGCTAAGCCCCCGGATGCTTCCCCAGACTTCAAAACACAGTGCCATGAGCCAGGCATGGGATGTCCAAATGCATGAAGCCTGTAGGTGACATCTCACAGTCAATCCATTCAAACCACAACAACATCTTCTAAATGTAGTCTCCTAGCCAGGAGGTCCAGGCCCCAATTCCCTGATTCCAGAGTTGGCCTCCAAAGTCCCTACCCTGCATACCAGTCAGAATCCAAAACAGCATATCTCTCCCACACAGAAAGGCATTAAAATTCTGACATATTTCCAGATGCCATCGGAAACATTCCATCCTGAGGACCAGCAAGACGGTGGAGCAAGGTCCTTGCTGCCAAGCTGATGGTGGGACTTCAAGCCCTAGCACCCACATGGTGAGATGAGGGAACGACTCCTGCAAGCTGTCTTCTGATGTCCACATGTGTGCTGCAGCGTGCACGTGCATGCACACACGTGTACACGCACACACTAGGAGTTAATTGATTAATTAATCAAGATAATTTTTGAAAATCCATCTGAGCTGCCAACAGGCATGCCTTGTCAGAACAGAACCTGCCATATCCTCACCTGACAAGGGCATCCTATATATTCACCTCTGTGTAACACAGCAGGTGTATGGTGTGTGGACAGAACCACACAGTCAAGCCAGTAGCTCTCCAGACTCCTCCGTGGTCTCAACACCAACCAGACCTGACCTCCTCTGCGTCCAAACCCTCCCTCTTCTCATTCACCTCTCTCCTCTCTCCCTCCCTTCTCCCAGATTTTCTAAAGGGATGTGTGTGTGTGTGTGTGTGTGTGTGTGTGCTGTGCCCAATGTTGAAGATTTGGTCCCTGAAAATGAATGAGTGCTAAACCACGGTTTTGGAAGGCTTTAACCACTAGGGGGAGTGTTTTGCAGGCGGCTCATCTGAACCTTGGCATTTGTTGTGAAGGACTCCGTGAGGAAGGAATTCTATTCTACACATATGTAAAAAGAGAGAAAGGGCTACAGTTAGTGGCTAGGAGAGTAATTCATAGCGTCATTCTTTTGACGCTAGTCTGTGCGATCCTGAAGAGGTGCAATCACAACTCATCTGTCTCACTTTCCTGTATTGCTTTTGTGAGCGTGCCACTGCCTTTAAAGCTGCAGGCTATGTTTTGGAGCAGTTTGGGATTACGGAAAACCTGAATGGAAGGTACACTGAGTTTTACAAATGGCTCGCCTACCTCTTCTCCCCTTGTTTTCCAGTTACTAACACTTTGCAGTTGGGTGGTTCAGTTATTAAAATCAATACGCCGATATTGGTACACAATTATTGACTAAATTCACAATTGACAATAAAGTTCATTCTTGGTGTTGAGTGTCCTGCACACATTATACATAAAAACATGTATGCACGTGTGCGCCTGCATACAACATACAGGATACAGCAAAAATACTGTGACTCTCCCCACAGAGGGCACAGGCTCGGGAGAACCTGCTGCTCCTGTCACAGTGCCATGCAAAGTGGACCGCCCTTTCCCCTCCAGCAAGTTGCGACCCAAAGATTGGCAGCTAGCTCGCTCCCCGTAACAGCCAATGGTTACCTCACTCAGCATCGCCCTCTGTGGGCACAGCGCTGCCAATCACTTATGGGGGAGGGGTCTTATCTAATAGCAAGAAAATGTGTGCTAGGGACCCGGTCCTTTTCTCCTCTTTTTTTTTTTTTTCCTTTGGACTTTTCGAGACAGGGTTTCTCCGTAGCTTTTGGTTCCTTTTCCTGGAACTAGCTCTTGTAGACCAGGCTGGACTCGAACTCACAGAGATCCGCCTGCCTCTGCCTCCCGAGTGCTGGGATTAAAGGCATGCGCCACCACTGCCTGGTGACCCGGTCCTTTTCTTTTCTTTTTTTTTTTTTTCGAGACAGGGTTTCTCTGTAGCTTTGGAGCCTGTCCTGGAACTCCCTTTGTAGACCAGGCTGGTCTCGAACTCACAGAGATCCGCCTGCCTCTGCCTCCCGAGTGCTGGGATTAAAGGCGTGCGCCACCACCGCCCGGCCAACCTTTTCTGAAGCCCATCGAGGCTCAGTATCCTCAGAAAGGAAAGCAGCTGAAAAGGAAAGACCAGCAGGAGGAGACTAAAATAACTCGATATATCAATGAGGATCGCTATCAGTGGTAGCCTGGGAGTCGGATGGATGGGAAGCGGTGGGGCTGGCTGAAGAGACCTGGAGCAAGGTCTCAGCCGTGAGTCATCTGAGATGAGTCACATGAGAAATGGTCCAGTCCCGAGCTAGCCAGCCCCAGGTAGGAAGAGAGGAGAGCCGTTAATTTCATCCATACGCACAGTGATTCACCAGGCAGAAGGGTCAGGACCTGAAGCCCACGTCTTTGGTGATGATGGGTCAGTTGAACGCCGTTCACAGGGGACCCAGGTTTCTTTCCCAGAGACTGAGAAAGTGGAAGGTGTGGGCTAGAGCAGAGCAGTGGTGGGCTTGGCAGGAGGCAAGATGGCTTGCTTCTTGGCCTTCTGAACTGGAGATAGTTTGGGGGTTTGGGTCTGGGTTTCTGACTTGGACACAGTAAGTCCCACAGCTGGTAGTCCCACCCGGGAGCAGACAGCAAGACAGTTGCTATGGAGACAGTTGTCAATAGTAGACTCCTTCCATTTTGTTTGTAACACTGGAGCAGGACTCCACGGTAGACAGTGATGGCTTCCACTCACTGGTATCAGGGAAAAATATTTGGATTTTTGGTTTTCTTTTTTTTGGGGGGGGGGGTTCCTTTACAAAATAAAAAAAGACATTACGTTCTACTGCTTTGTGAAGTGAGTTTGGTGCAGAAGCTAGAGACTCGGGTGCATAGATGAGACAGACGCCTGCAGAGTACCCGAGCCAGTCCAGGTTCGTTCTCCCAGCAGGAGCCAGCCAAGCCGAGGATGCAGCCACCCTACTAACAGGACATCTGGAGCTCACACAGTGTAGGCTAACATGGCTCTGGCCCTGCTCTGCTTCCAGAGTTTCGCTGCCATTGCAGATCCTGGAGCCTTGTGGGGAGGATTTGTGGGTAAGCTATCTCGTTTATACCCAGGCTAATCCTTCCTGAAGAAACAAGCTCTTACAGAGGTGCTAAGAAGCACTATGAACCAATTCTATCAAGCAAGTAAGATGGACAGAAAAGACTGGCACGCTACTGCTCCAGGTATAAACAACTGCCGGCCGTGGTTAGTGGGACTGAGCATCAGCATCAAGAGTAGTTTAAAATATATAAGCAAATGTCACCTGCCCACCCAAGGTCCAGGGCACACCTAACACCTGCAGAAAATTGTAACATCGTAGAAGAACATTTTAGTAACAGAAGTCTGGAAAGATTTCTGTCATTAAGCAATTTTGGTGCCAAAAATCAAGGCGTGGTATCTGTTAAAGTTCTCATATTTATCTCACACTTTAAAACTTGCAGGCAATTTTCAGCCGTCTGCTTTCAAGGGGCCCTGTGGGCTGCACCCATTTCTGAAGTTCATAAAAGTAAGCAATTGCAATTGATTTCCAAGAGCAACTCACTGACACCAAGGGATGTGGAAATGCTCTAACTGCATAAAGTAAGAACAATATTCTTCTGTCTATATGTAGATGGGGTTGAAACTATGAATACTGTAGATTAATAAGCATGGTGCTCAATGGTGCCTTGCCTCTAAGACGAAATACGCTTGACAGGTGATTGTCAATGCGCAATCAAAGGAACGTAAGAGTTTTGAGAAGGCAAAATCATTTCTTATTTTATTTTACTCCCAGAGTGGATTCTCCGAAGCCCAGCCTGAGCCCAGGCATGTGAGCTCCTAACTCAACCTCCCTCCTGAGCCTTTGGGACACAGGTATGCCACACCTGAGCATTTGGAACACAGGCGTGCCACACCATGAGCACAACACGCCGCGCCCATGCCATGCCCATGCCACGCCCACACCTACTCCAACAAGACCACACCTACTCCAACAAGGCCACACCCACTCCAACAAGATCACACCTACTCCAAAAGGCCACGCCTCCTAGCAGTGCCACTCCCTTTCAGACCAGCAGGGGTGTGCATCACTACCCCGTACCCCACTCTCTCCTGTGTTTATGTCTAAGCCTATTAGACTGCTTCCTAAAAAGCCCTTTACTGTTTAAACTGGCCATTATGGTTTGTGTTTAGATGTAAACTGCCCCCTTAGGCTTATGTATTTGGATAGTTATGCCCCAACTTGGTGGTGCTGTTTGGGAAATCCCAGAATCATCAAGACACGGGGCCAGCTGGAAGAACTGGGATGCTGGAGGGGTTGTATCTCGAGCCTTACAGCCTGGCCTGCTTCGTGGTTCCTTTGTTTCCTGGTCAGCTGAGATACAAGGAAACAGCCGTAGGACACTTCTGCTGCACAGAGCTGCCCAATGCCTGCTGCATCTTGCCTGAACAGACTGCATGTGCACGAGCTGCCCACTGCCTGCTGCATCTGCCTGAACAGACTGCATGCCTTCAAACCGAGAGCCGAGAGAAGTCCTTCCTCCCCCACTTTGCTTCTCAGCAGGTATTTGGCCATAGCAATGAGAAAAGTAACTGATGAACCGCCTTCAGAGATTCCTATTCTCACAGCTGGAAGAACCCTAACTCATGTGGAACCTGCACTGAGTGTCTGCCAGCAGAGAGGAATGCGAGCTGCATTTCCATAACTCCCCCAAACTGAACCGATGGCTTTCTCCTGCGTTAACTGGATGATGCTTTTCTAACCTTAGGAGAGCATCAAAACTACCTGAGCATTTAAGGAATGAGTTTTTTTTTTGTTTGTTTGTTTGTTTTTTCGAGATAGGGTTTCTCTGTGGCTTTGGAGCCTGTCCTGTAACTAGCTCTGTAGACCAGGCTGGTATCGAACTCACAGAGATCCGCCTGCCTCTGCCTCCCAAGTGCTGGGATTAAAAGTGTGTGCCACCATCGCCCGGCTAGGAATGAGTTTTAAGAATGAACCGTAGTTAGAAAAATGTTTCTTTCTGTAAAGCAAAGCTAGAGACTGGGGACTTGTGCTTGCATTGTAAGAATCTGGGCCAGATTTTGAGGTCTCCAGAATCCACATAAGTGTTGTGTGGGTGTGGTGGCTATTCCAGCTTCAGAGAGGCAGCAGCTCACCCCCAGAATCAAGACTAGCCATCTTTGCAAGCTCTGGGCTTGACTGAGAGACCCTGTCTCAATGAATAGGATGTAGGAATGACTGGTTCCTAACGTCAGTCTTGGACGGCCAGGTATGCACATCCACGTGCACGTGGATCCACACGAATGTGCAGCTACACACACATACACACCACACACACATACACACCACACAAGCACACACACACACAAGTGGAAGAAAATAAATAAATAGATAAATAAATAAGTCAAAGCAAAGCAAAACACACACACAACATTGCTTGATATTCTGGTTTGTTTGTGTGGAGTAAAAAAGCAGGAAATTCTAATTCTAAGTCAGTCTGATTGCTTGTGCAATCTTTGGAACCCTCAAAAAGTCAGCAATTTACCTTCCACTTTAAGTAGAATTTGCAAATGTCTGTAATTTTTCAGACTCTGCAGGAATACCTTTGGTCCATTTAGTAAACATTCAACAAATGCCTGCTGCATGCGCCGCCTCCACCTTCAGTACAGGAGACTAGAAAGCAACCGAGGGAATGGCAGGAGGAAGTTTCTCACCTGGCGGACAGACAGGCTGGCTCGCCCCTCTTGGGCACTGCATAACGGAGGAGGGGCGAAGGAAGAGGCAGGTACGGGGAGCAAAAATAACCAAGCCTGGCATCCTGAGCCTCGTTTCCTTTTATGCTGGGTAACCGTCACGGCCCACATAGAGCAGCAGAGGGGGAATGAGTGGGAGGGAGGGGCAATATCCTCACTCAAATAGCCTCACCCCGTTTGAAAAAAACCTGAGTAGCTCTTCGCCTTTTCTGGTTCTTCTCGCATCTGGATCAAATCAGCTGCAAGCAGCAGGTCTGGTGCCAAGGAGAAAATAAGGTTCTCCAGTTGGACACTAGGTAGATCCGGGTTCCCTTGCTGCCGCCAATAAAGGGGCTTCAGGGAATCAGACTCGAAGGGTGCCGGGGGAGGGGGTCATCCATGTTTTATGGCGGCATGCTCTTTAAAAAGGTTGCCCCCAAGTTCAGTTGATCTCCCTTTGGAAATAGCTATGATTCTGTTTACTCCGGGGCTGTGTCATGGTTCGTTTCTGCCTATGCTGCTGACAGCTTCCATTCTCATTTTTCTCCTCTTTGGGAACAGCCACTGACTGCTGATACTGATGGTGTCACTGAAAGCATAAGGCGCAGCTTCATCAACCTGAATTTAAGAGGGCTGAGGGTTCCAGGACTACAGAATGCTGTATTCCACAGGCAAAGAGGAATGGGACATGTTCTTATTAAACACGTTGCCTGTGGGAAGCAAGAATTCTGGCTACTCAGGTTTGGAAGGCATGGTGCTAATCCTATTTGTACATAGCGTTTTGACCTGGCAATTTTAAGAGTGCTGTCTTGCGTGCATCCTGCTGGAGCTAGCTCAAGTGTGTCAGGGTGTGCGCTGTAGCCTGTGTGGAGAGAGGTTGCTCCCTCTTTCAGCTCCAGGCATTACTTAGCCTCTGCTCTCAGGCTCCCCACCTTTTCCCCCTTCTTTTCCTTCCCTTACATTTCCCCTTCTCCATCTTTTCTGCCAGGTTTCTTTGGACGTTTCTCATAATTATTTAGCTGTAGAATGAAGATAACATGAGAATGGCCGGGTTCTGCCTTGCTGCCTGCTGCCTGTTTGCTTGAGGGAAAGCCCTTTGATGGATTCCCCATGCCTCCACTCTAAGAAGCTGCAGTAGTAACAGCTGTCTCTGAGGATGCAAGTAGATGCATTTGCTGACAGAGGCACCCATGAAGCATTACATTTAAGGAGGAGGAGGAGGAGGAGAAGGAGGAGGAGGAGGAGGAGGAGGAGGAGGAAGAGGAGGAGGAGAAGAAGAAGAAGAAGAAGAAGAAGAAGAAGAAGAAGAAGAAGAAGAAGAAGAAGAAGAAGAAGAAGAAGAAGAAGAAGACAACAAAACCCATTTGGAGCTGAAAAGATGACTCAGAGGTAAGATTTCTTGCTGCTTTGTCAGAGTACCTGAGATCAGTTCCCAGCAGCTTCACCATGAGGCTCACAACCCAACTGTCTGTAACTCCAGCTCCAGGAGATGGGAGGGAGAGGACAGAGGGAGGGAAGGAAGGAGAGAGAGAAGGAGGAAGGGAAAGAGGTGGGGGGAGGGAGGGAGGGAGAGGGCGAGGCAGGGAGGGAAGGGACGGGGATAGAGATGGGGGAGAATAAAATTTAAAAAGTACCCGTGTTACTGTTGGAGAAACTGACTTGGTATCAACCACATCTTAGGTCATGAGACTAAGAAGCAGCTCTCTCCTCTCTGCTGCCTGGGGAAGACCAGGCAGAGATGTTCTCCACTCAGAGCTTTGGTAGTGACCAGCAGCACTCTGACTTTAATTATGGGTCACCTTGGCCTTGCCACTTGCCTGAGGTTGTCCTCCATTCTCCTGTCCCGGAGCTGCAACAGAGAGCCAGCTGTGATCTATGCCTGACCACATCTTTGGTTTCTGTCCCCATGGTGTGTTCTTTCCTCTCGCTCTCTGCCCATCGGGCCCACTCTCCGTGCCACAGACGGCTTAGGGTAAGCCAGCCATGAAACAGTGCCCTGTCCCAAGGATGAAAACAACAGACCCACCCAGCAACTGGTTGGCTAGGTGTTGTTTTTCCAACACTGGGGCCCTGCACCCCTTGCCATCCTCTTCAGAATGTCTGGCTGGGGTCCACAGAGGGTTTTTGACTCCGTGATGTCATTCTCTCTGCTGAACTTCATCTAATCCCACGTGACCTTTATCATACTCTATTTTAAAGATGCCGGCTATGTGGAGACAATTGCATGTCACAAAATCTGCCCCTCAAAGCACCACAAAGTGATTTTTCCAGTACACAAGGAGTCGGGCAGTTTTAGCTGTTCATCACTTGCTCAGAGAAATGTGACTCACGGCAGTGACTCCCTGCTCCCTCCCATCAGTCCCTGGCAACCTCTGGCCTATTATTCTTTGTCTCCGTGTATTTGCCTAATCTGGAAATTTTATATAAGTGGAATATATGACATTTTGTGAGTGGCTTTTCATTAGCATAATATCTCCAAGGTCCTTCATGGGAGGGTGACAATATTAATACTTCTTTCCTTTGTAAGCCAAATATGTTTTCGTTGTGTGGATATGCTCTGGTACCTCCATTCACAGGACACCTAGGTTCTTCCCATGAATAAAGATGCCAAGAGCAGCGATACCATAAATTGTCAGATGCAGGTTCTTGTATGATTTTATTTTTCTTGGGTTTATACCTAAGGAAAAAACTTCTGGGTCACATGATGGTAACTTGGGATTTTTCTTTTCCAGGAAACCACCAAACTATTTAGCAGAGTGATGTGTCACCTCACAGATCCACCTGCAGGCCCGAGGCTTCATGTTTCTTCCTATTCACATCCTCTGGGCTTCTATGAATTATTTCTGCATGAGCCGTCTTTCTTCTCTTGGATTCTTGAGGGCATCATAATGACAACCACGGGGTCATACACTCAGTTTGGTATAATTTTTTGTTGTTGTTGTTGTTTGTTTTGATTTTGGACTGGGTTTCTCTGTGGCTTTGGAGCCTGTCCTGGAACTAGCTCTTGTAGACCAGGCTGGCCGCGAACTCACAGAGATCCACCTGCCTCTGCCTCCCGAGTGCCGGGAAGTTGGGTGTATATTTTATGACAATAGCTCCACTTCCTGACTAGTTGGGGTGCCTATTTTAGGAGAGTACATGGTGCTAACCCAACACCCCCCTAAGAAGCTAGCGGCACTAGCAGAGGGTACCATTTACTGAGCACATCCTGGATTCTGTCCCGTGTGACCTCGTTTAATTAGAAGGGACACCAGGCTCCAGATTACTCTCCAAGTAATCAAGAGAAGGATGAAACTCACACTCAAGATTTCCCTCTGCCTTATGTCCTTGCACAGTGCTCCCTTGAGGTCGCCGTGTTCCCCATAACAAATTTCCCCAAACCAAGGCCAGAGTCTTGCCTCATTTCCTACCGCCGCGGTTCTAAGCCTTTCTAAGGCTGTGACCCTTCGGTACAGTTCCTCATGTTGTGGTGATGCCCAACCATAAAATTATTCCATTGCTACTTCACAATTGTAATTCTGGTACTGTTATGAATCATAATGTACACGCCGGAACTGCAGGATATATGACATATGACCTCCGTGTAATGATCGACTCCCAGGATAAGAAGCACTATCCTGCTGTATAGGGTGGTTTGAATGAGAAGTATCCCCTGTGGGCTCAGGCATTTGAATACTTGGTCCCCAGTTGGTGGCAGGGTTTGGGGAGGTTTACAAAGTATAGCTTCACTGGAGGAAGTGCCCACTGGGCGTGGGCTTTGGCAGAAATAGTCTCCCCCTATTTCTAGTTCCCTGTCCCTGCTTCTCACTAGTGGTTGGGACGTCATCTCTCATGCCTGTTACTGCCGTGGTCTTCCCACCAAAATGGACCCTTATCGCTCTGGAACCTGACTCTAATAAGCGCTTCCATAAGTTCCCTTGGTCTTGGTATTTTATCACCGTAACATAAAATTAACTGATATGCACAGCAATAAAAAAAGACATTAAAGAAGAAAGATAAGTACTTAGAGGGAAGAAAGGAGGCCAGCAGGATGGGGCAAAAGGCACAAGGGAGGACAACGGGAGGCAGATGAGAGCAAAATACAGTATCTGTGTATACATACCTACACACGATATATGTATGAAAATATACTATTGAAACCCGTTATTTTGTATGCTAATTTGTATTTCTAATTGTTTGAAATTGGACAGTGGTATAATGATTAATAAGTTGACATACAGACGCGAGGCATGTTATCACGGTGTGATTCAAACCTTATTTGTGATTCCGTGGTAGTCCACACTAAGTATCCAAAGGCTGCTGATGACCACTGAACAAGCCTCTAGCTTTTTTTCGTTCAAGTCCTCCTGGCGTGGCCGCGCGGGAACCGCAGGCGCGCTGCCTCCTGGCGAGGACCGGGCTGGTGTCCTTCAACAGGCACTGCCAGCTGTCAGAAAAGAGAACCGGCAAGAGGCCTCTGCCCGCAACAAATATGGCCGCCCTGAGGCTTCACGCTTAGGGCGGTGGGATGGGCCTCACGTGTCAAAATTCTGCTCCGTTATTGGTCATATTTATAAATAGGGCGGGACTTAATGACCCGAGCGAGCCGACCTTAAAGGGACCGCTCCTGTGCTCCTCAGGATCTGCAGCTCGAGGCCGGCGGGCGCAGGCTGGCTGCCCCTCCCGCGTGGGGCGGAGGCGGGCGGGGCGGGCGGTAGAAGCCGGCGTCCCGGCGCCGCGGTGACCCCGCGAGGGCGAAGCGGGAGCCCGCGGCCGCGGCGCAGAGCCGAGCGCAGCCGAGCCGAGCGAGGGAGCGCGCGCCGGGAATGGAGGACGGCGTGGCGGGGCCGCGGCTCGGGGAGGCGGCAGAGGCGGTCGAGGCGCGGGCGCCCCCCGGGGTGACTCTGAGGCCCTTCGCGCCCTTCTCCGCGGGTGCCGAAGCGGACGAGGGCGGCGGCGACTGGAGCTTCATCGACTGCGAGATGGAGGAGGTGGATCTGCAGGACCTGCCCAGCGCCACCATCGCCTGCCACCTGGACCCGCGCGTGTTCGTGGACGGCCTGTGCCGGGTGAGGACCTTGCGGCCGTCGGGGCGGAGGGCGGACACTTGTTGCGGGGCGCGGCCGGGGCGGGGACGGGCCGCAGCCCTGCTCCCGGGGTCGCCGACTCTGAAGGCGGGCTTCCTTCTGCACCGCCTACATGGTCCAGATCGTGTTCTACTGGATCACTGAAGATTTGAAATCAATTCCTCCTCCCCGCTGCCATGGTTGGTTACTCGTACCTGTCCCCTCTCCTCCTTCCCAGAGTGTCAAAATTGTGTGGATTAGGGAGGGGAAGGAACGACTCCCAGTATACTGGATGCCCCGATGGTAGCATGTCACCCCTATAAGGAACTAAATATCCTAAAGGCTTAGGAAAGGGTCCCCTTTCCCCTAACACCATTCTACCAAAACTGGCCAATCAACCGCAAGATAATGAGCAACCAGGATCCTCACCGAAACACCGGCTTTTCTTCCAATACTGCAGACTGATAATGTAGAGCCGTAGTCCTATTTATGAACAGTGAGTCACGTCTGTTTCCTCCTTCCTCCCAGTGAATGATGTGAACCCCTCCTCTACCGAGTAAATACAGGTCAGGGGCTAAACCCCCAGGGACAACGTATAGCTCCCCTGGCCACTTCAGATGATAATTCATTCTGAGGACCAGCACGCACTTGCTTGTTAGCCCTGAAGGCAAAATTGAAATTTTATTCTCTGCTGTATCCTCAGATCTATAACAGCCCCACAACGGAATCTTAATAAATGTTGAAATTAGTAGCTGGCCAAGTGGGCAGATCCTTAGACAATGCTGTTTCAGGATCTTGCCACAAAATGTATGAATTACCAGGCACCCAAGCAAGTAAGTACAGTCTCACAGTGAACTGATCTTGCATGAGGGAAAGCAAGAGCCTGGGGTCCCTAGGAGGTCTGAAGTGCTGGCCAGAGCTAAGCCTGCAGAGGTGATGACGGAGCTCCTGACCTGTGACAGTTGTTGCTCGGAGGACGATGTCCGAACGCTTACATGGTCATTGTAAATCCTTTCCGAAAGTAAATGGGCGTATAAATTATAAATAACCAAGATACAGTGGTGTTTCTCTTGGCAGCGACCTTCAGCTGCAGTTCATTGACATATGGACCCAGCGCCAGGCTGGGAGCTTTGCTGACATGTTTGACTGGGGGAAACAGAACAGGCAAGTAGCAGATGAAGCAGAAGGTGACCGTGCTGTAGGGAGGAGGGCTCAGGG
The DNA here is from genome assembly GCF_950005125.1 of Chionomys nivalis. Classification (NCBI taxonomy): domain Eukaryota; kingdom Metazoa; phylum Chordata; class Mammalia; order Rodentia; family Cricetidae; genus Chionomys; species Chionomys nivalis. The sequence continues at coordinate 6,105,595 of NC_080088.1, forward strand.
ACTAGAGGTCTGTGGAAGGAAGAAGTTGGCTGCCATACATCAAAGGAGCAACGACACGTCTGGAATGATAAGGTGGCTCTTGCTAATTTCCCCGATGCTGGCTTCCAGAGGAAGGGGTGGGTGACCGTGAATCTGCCAAGCTTGTTGCTTTCATGGGGCTTGGATTCTGGAGAGTGTGGAGAGGAACGGACCATAGGAAAGAAGCAAGGGAATGGGGTATTTTAAAGCATAGCCATTCCTTTGTATCCATGGCAGATCCTTGGTTCTGGGGCACACACCCTCATACTAAAATCCGTCCGTGCACGGCAATGTAAAATAGCATGATGCTTGCACATAGCCTATGCGCATCATCCCACGGGCTTTAGCTCGGCTTCAGGTCATGTAGGATTCCAATGGGTTGTAAATGCTGTATAAATTTATCAGTAGGTTGTAAGTGCCGTATAAATAGTTGTTACATGATTTTTTTAAAAAATAATGGCAAGAAGGAAAGTTCTGTGCCTGTTCTAGCCGGTGCAGTTTTTATGAAGAAAAAAAAAAGTTGATTCCAGATTGCCCAGATCTGAACATGAGGAACCTTTGGGCACAGAAAGCTGGCAGAAATGGTGGTCCAATGTAGAATGTGAAACAGAAACAGGTAGGAGTGACAGGTAGCAGACTGAGTGGCAGCCAGGTCCTTACAGGGTTGCATATTGGTGGTTTAGGATATTGAACCAAAGAGCTGGCTAACTGGGCTAGCCTCAAGAGCCTCACAAGAGGCATCCAGTCCATCAGTCTTCGCAGCAGCTAGAAGCCACATCAAGGAGAGGAAGCAGCATGGCTGGAGCCCCCCTCACATCCCCTCCCCGCCCCATGAGGAGCTGCCGGGCAGGAGCTCTAGATCTGAAGGTGTGTAGTGGAGGGGCCAAAACTCACAGGGAAGGAGCCCAGCGGTGGCATCCCAGATCATCCAGTGATAGGGTCTGCCTTCCAGGGTCCAGAAAAGGGCCCTCGGGACAGTGTGGATACAGAGGTACCCACTGAGGAGTTAGATCAAGTAGCCCAGGATGGCCCCTGCACAGGCTGAGAGGGCTGACAGAAGCTCCTGAGGGGAGTTTTGTATCTGGGATCCATGCGAAAGGAATAGCAAAGCTGATGGGTGGGTGCCAGGGTAGGCGAGCGGGAAAGACCAGGAGTTCTAGAGAGTGTTGAAGGGCAGGGTGCCATGGGGGGAGGTCTGAATAGCAACCAGGAGAGGGTCCCCAGAGAGTTGGACTCAGATGTTGCTCTGACTTTAAAGTTGAGTGGAAACTGTCCTATAGGGAAGGAAAGTGGGTGGACAGGAGAGGAGGCAGGTCAGGCAGGGATAGGCTGTGCTCATTGTCAGGGTTGCTGAGACAGACACTGCTTAATGCAGGGGCATAGCATTGAAGGAGAAAGACCCAGCCTGGCTGAGCCTCCCCTTTCTCTCCACCTAGAGGTCTGGAGCTTCGGGATGAATGGTGGGGGAGTGTTACCCACTGATGGGCTGCCGGTTCATGGGTCCGGAGGGTTAAAGTGACGCAGGCATCATTAACCCACCGGGCGCAGGACGCCAGTCCGCAGCGCGAACAGCTCTGTACAGGAAGACAAGCCTGACAAAACGGCCTTCATAGCAGGCTGCTGTAGGTCTTTACCCGTTAGCTAGTGAGAAAATCTAGCAGGGGTTTTAACTTGCTGTCTGTGGGCCACTTTTGGATGGTAGTTTGAAAACATGCCTGCTTCAGGTTGGCCATGTCTACTCTGGACTAGGTAGGTTACTGACAGCAGAGTTGACCCAAGGCCCTGGAGCTGGTACCCCATTTCTAGTACTGACGTCTTAAAGGAAATAAGAAACTGAACTACTCACGTGCTGAGAATTTCTGAAACTTTTATAACTGCTAATATGTGAGTTGGATACGTGAGATTTGCTTTTAGTAGACTCTGTTAGTTAAATGTCTGCATAAGAAACTGTACCCTTGTTCATGTAAAGTAGTCTCTCTAGAGACTCATACCGTTACAGGGGGTGGAGACCTTTATTAAAATAAGGCTACTTTCTGCCTGGGCAAATGTTTGCCGGGCATGCTCCGTTGCACTAGCTGCCCCTTCTACGAATAGGTTCTACTTAGAAGGCAGAGCTGTGCCTTCAACAAGCAATTACCCGTGCTTTGGGCTGTTGACTGGTTAGTTGATTCCCTTTGCTAGCCATCACCAAGCTAACGGGCAGTTTCAGTGTTCCCATTTGGCTTCCATGGGGCAGGGCTCCAGACAGTGGAGAAACATGCACTTGCCTTGATTGTCTCAGATACAAATGTGCATTTGATGGACAGAGCTTTGCCTGAAGGTTATGTCTGGAAATCGCACAGAATCTACTTATTTCTACTGAACACACATTTCTTTAAAAAAATGATTATGATTTATGATATGTAATTTTATTTTAATAACATATACTCTGATCAGCATAAAAGGAGCTTATGCAAGGGCCCTAAATTCTTTATATACATGCCCCACCCCCAAGCAAAGAGATTCCAATTGTACCTGCTCCTTGCAATCTGTTTTAAAAAATTGTGTGTGTGAGCGTGCGCACGTTTGTGCATGTGTATGTGTGTGTGTGTGTGTGTGTGTGTGTGTGAAGGGGAGGATATGTTTGTGAGGTCAGGAAAACTCCATCTCGCTTTTGAAGCAGAGTCTCCCATGTTTCTACAGACTTCAGGCCCTGCCCCTGGCCTGCAAACTGTGCGCTCTCCTGTTTCTTCCCACCTCCCACCTCACTGCAGGAGCCCTAGGGTTAGATATGAGCCACCTCTAGTTTCTCACCCGGGTGCTGGGGGGTCACACCACCAGGTTTGTACCTGCTTAGCCACCTCGCCTCCCCTCCCCCACCCTCAGAATCTCAAGGGAGGTTTGAGAAGTTCCTGTCCTACACTCCAAACCAGTTCCATTCTGAGGCGAGGGAGCCGGGAATGACCTGTGGGTGACTTTCTTAGTCAAGTCTGAAGCAGTGCCTCCTGGGCTAGAAGGGGTTTGGTCTCAGTCAGGTATGGTAGCCCAGGCTTGTACGAAGGAGCTGAGGCAGGAGGATTGTCTTTTGTTTGAGGAGACCAGGGCTATGCAGTGAGCTGTGGTCCAGCTTGAGCTACAGTGTGAAACCCTGTGGGAGGGAAATGTGGCTGGGAGAAAGAGGCAATGCATAATTTAAAGAGACACCGAGTAATTGGCCACTGGGTCCCCACTAAGCAGATGTCCAGCCTGCCTGCGCCTGGATTTCTTCCAGTCCGTGATGGACAGCAGGTTCTCTGCCCCGAGGCTCCCTTTCCTTGACAGTTTGTATGACTTTGAAGCCTAAGCAGAATGACTATCAGCAGGAGTGTCCGTGTCTTCGGGAAGTTTACTCTAAGGAAGGACCATCCTCTCCCCTTTTACCCTTACATGCGGTCCCCAAGGGTAGACCATGGACTTGTAGGCAAGTCCACATTCCATGGTGATTTGATGGTTGAAATGTTTTGGGGAACTGGAATGGCACCTCTGGTGTCCACAGCTTCCACTCCAAGGTTGAACATCATCCATGTTTCTGTCTGTTTCCATCCCAAATCAGTCTGGGTAACATACTGGAAATATGACATCCTGGGGGCGGGATGGGGGGAGGGAGTTAGGAATCCAGGTAGTTTCAGGCCATTTTCACTTTTCTGCCAATTCTGGGGGCAAAGCCTTGTTCTCTCAGGCATACATCTTGGGTGAAGTTTCCTCTTCTGTTGTTTGGGCTCTGGTGTGGTGGGTTCAGTTTATCTGGACACATTTGGAACGCTGTGATAATCTGTAAAAGTCCACATTCACTAGGTGCAAGGCTTGGTGTAGCATTTCCGCACTATTTCGACTTTAGAATTTCCGACTGTTCACAAACAGGACACTCGATAGCCACGCTGTTTCCTTTTTAAATGTTTAGTCTCTCTTCCACCCCACAAGTCAGTCCACCACCAAATCTTGCAGCATTCTTCATAGCAGAAGCTATAACTGTTCCTGTGTGTACAGCTACAAGCTCTTCAATCCTGGGGACACTTACATAAGGTGACAGAAAAAGGCTTCGTGATAGAGCAGGAGACTGACTGCTGTTGACTCGGGGTTTGCATCTCAGGCTGCGCCCTTTGTCTCTTTGTTTGGCTCCCTCAAAAATAGTGGCGAGAAAACACAATCTTGTCTTCAGTGCCAGTCAGCAAAGGGCTGGTTTGCTTCTGTGAATGCATTGCTCCTGTGTAGTGTGTGTGTGTTTGTGTGTGTGTGTGTGAATAGACCCCTTGATGATGCATGAGTCATGCACAGTCATTAGGACCCATTTTCAGAGCTGTGGGGGAGTTCCCTTTGTAAATACTAATGACTATCAGAACCAGCAGATACTGAGGTAATGAGACCAGGAGTGATTCTGCTGTGTTCTGGAAGCAGTAGCAGGTCCCCATAGCAGTAGATGGTAAAAACGTGTCCTGTGTATCTGTATTGGCCAGGACTCTCTAAGGAGCAGAACTGATAGAATGAACACACACACACAAACACACACACAGGATTATTAGAGTGGCCTACGTAGGCTCTGGTCCAAGTAGTCTCCTGACAGAAAGGCCAAGGATGCAGTGGCTAAGACTGGACATCTTTACACCATTCTGGTGCCAGAGTCCCAGGAAAGTCCTAGAAAGGTGCTGGTCCTCATTGGCATTCCAAAAAAGTGGTCTCTAACCCCCGTGCACAGTGAGTGGGTCAGGATAGATGAGACTGCCGGTGAGGGTGAGGCAAGCTGGCAGGAAGCACAAGCTTCCTTCTCCCACATCTCTTCAAGAAGGCTGCCACCAGAAGGTGTGGCCTAGATTTAGCATGGGCCTTTTCACCTCAGATGATCCAGATTGAGGGTGAGTCTCCCACCTCAGATACTCCAACCAAGAAAATTCCTCACGTGTATGCCCAGCTGCTGGGGTTGAGTTAATTCCAGATGTAGTCAAGTTGACAACCAAGATTAGCTGCCACCGTGTCTCTGGGGGAAACCAAATATGTCAAAATATAGGACCTGTTCTCATCAGCACTGGGAACATCAGTACCATAAGGCTTGGTTGGCTTCCGGCTGTATGAAATTCAGTCTCTAGAAGTCCTGGTGTAGCCTGCCCACAAGGAGGCAGTGTGGTGTAGTGGGTAGGAGCATAGGTCTTTCTCCAGCAGGCCACATTCACCCAGCCTGTGTTCTAGTTCTTCTTCCTGTGAAATGGGGATGCTAATAGTAGTTTTGGGGGAGGGGGAAGAAGAGTGGGTGACTTGGATCTAGCGAAGGTTCAGTGTGAGTTCCTGTATCAGTTTTCAATGCTGTGTAATGAACGTGTGAGTTACTGTATCACTTTCAAGCCTGGTGTGACAAACTCACCCAGATGGTTGGTGAACTATCAGGGCATGGTCGTGGGATCCAGCAGTGGCTTGGGACAGAGCTGCACTTGGGTGTCATCTGTGTCTCACGTGGAGACAGGCAAAGGCACATTTCCTGTGGACTGTCACTGGGAGCCTCAGTCCTTTGATGGTTAAAGATGGGAGTGTCCTTAGTTCTCTCCACAACTCAGAGTGGCTGCTGGCTTCCCTCAGAGCATGAGGGTGGCTGGAGCCCACCATGCCTCCTAACGGCATCTCAGAGTGAGAGCCGTTGCCGTACTGTTCTAGGAGTGAGGTCCAGACGCAGGTTTGATTTAGAATTTGTCCACTATTCTCCTAATTGTAGAATTTCTGGCTCTTAAATAAAGGTGATGCTTACAGATGCCATAATGCAAGGCTGCAGTGCTGGGAGATGGGTCCCGAGGACCAGAGACAGGCCACCTGGCAGCACCACAGTGAGGACCTTTGCTGTCCTGCTTACTTTCTTCCAGACAGTCCTCAGGAAGCAGCTCACTCGCCTCCACTCCCTAGGCAGCTGAGGATGACCTTGAACTCCTGATCTTCCTGCCTCCACCTCCCAGGTGCTGTAATCACAGGTGCGCACCACCATACCCATTGGGTTGCTGGTTTTGATTTGATTTGTTTTTCTCACTAACTGCCCCCCCCCCCGGCCTCTGTGGAGCTACTGATGTTTAGAAATGTTCGCTAAAACAGGCTTGAGATAGAGCTCAGAATGTAGAACTCTCACTTGCCGTGCTCAAGGCCCCAAGTTCAAGCCCTGGCACAGAAAACAGGTGTTTATTAAGGCGTTCTTGTTTGGTTTTCTTTTGAAGTTCACCTTCATAAAAGAATGCCTCCGCAGCTTACATAAACTGCCTAGTTGGCGGCTGTGGAGCTCCGGAGATTCAATACCTGTCACCAAGTTTCTGAAAGGAGCAGGGAGACTGAGCCCGTCGGCAACCACAGCACCCTGGCTCATCTCAGAAGATGAGCAGTCAGACCTGGTTAACTCGGAGGGAGAAACTGGACCCTGAGCAGCTCGGGAAGGCGCCCAGTACTTTTCCTCTGTTGCGCATCTTGACTGGCGAGGTATGAAATTCCCACCGCAGTCGTAATTAACCCAGTAGAGAGAGGTATTTGAGGTTGGCCTGGATTTAGAATTAAAAGACAAAAATGTTATTTAATTTAGAGAGCTAATTTTGGAGTTTTTTCCACTCAAGATAAGAAACAGCAGCTTTCCTTACTTTATCATGGCATTAGTGTGCCTTCCCGAATGCCTCTGACAGACTTCATTTTCTCACAGCTCAGAGGCTCCGCGGCTGGTGTCAGGGTGGAGTTTCTCTCCGTGGTCTACAGATGGCGCCCTCTCTCCGTATCCTCGGAGGGTCTTTCCTGGTGTGTGGGGACAGGGAGCTTCTGTGGCCTTTTCTGACAACTTGTAAAGACATAATGGCCCCGGCCTTGGACCCTGGATTAATTACTTTCTTAGAGACTTCATCTCTTAGTCCAGCCTGTGTTAGGAATTCAGCATGTGGATTTGATAGCAGAGGAAAAGACCCAAACCACGCACCTTTGCGTTTCTGGTTAATCTCTAAGACAAGTGCGTTATTAATGCGCATTTGTGTAGTACGCTTTGTTTCCCCTTCCGAGAGCCTTGTGAAACTGTCCCATTGCTTAGGTGGTTGGTTCAGTGACTCAGGTCACACGGCGCTGGTCCCACTCCTGCCCAGCTTCCATGCACTCAGAAGACCTTGAGGCTCACCCTCTCACGGAGGGACAATGATGCACGCGGAGGTTCCACGTGGGCGTTGCACGTGTTACCCACATCTTAACAACATCCCGGGAGTTTTGTGAAGGAGCTGGTTTGTGCATAGGGTGCAGATTGACACGATACAGCTCTGTCACCCCTAGATTGACACGGTGCAGCTCCGTCACCCCTAGATTGACACGGTGCAGCTCCGTCACCCCTAGATTGACACGGTGCAGCTCCGTCACCCCTAGATTGACACGGTGCAGCTCTGTCACCCCTAGATTGACACGGTGCAGCTCCGTCACCCCTAGATTGACACGGTGCAGCTCTGTCACCCCTAGATTGACACGGTGCAGCTCTGTTACCCCTAGATTGACACGGTGCAGGTACAGCTCCGTCACCCCTAGACTGACACGGTACAGCTCTGTCACCCCTAGATTGACACGGTACAGCTCTGTCACCCCTAGATTGACAGGGTACAGCTCCGTCACCCCTAGACTGACACGGTACAGCTCCGTCACTCCTAGATTGACATGGTACAGCTCCGTCACCCCTAGATTGATACGGTACAGCTCTATCACACCTAAATTGACACGGTGCAGCTCTGTCACCCCTAGACTGACACGGTACAGCTCTGTCACCCCTAGACTGACACGGTACAGCTCTGTCACCCCTAGACTGACACGGTACAGCTCTGTCACCCCTAGATTGACACGGTACAGCTCTGTCACCCCTAGATTGACACGGTACAACTGTCACCCCTAGATTGACATGGTACAGCTCTGTCACCCCTAGATTGACACGTGCAGCTCTGTCACCCCTAGATTGACACGTGCAGCTCCGTCACTCCTTTCACTGTGCCTTTCCTTTGCAAGGGATGCTGTTGATGATCCTGATGGGTCAGTCAGTACAGTGGCAGCCCTCATGCTAGTCATGTGCTCAAGCCGAGTAGTGCCTGGACATTGGAGACAGGCAGACCTGGGTCCAGCATTTCATTCCCACCCATTCGTGCGGGCATTCATCAACAAGTGTTTATCGGGTCCCACTCACATTCTGAGCATTGCACCGCTCAAAACTTGCCATGGGAGCCCAACAACTCCCATCCTCCTCCTTGATTGCACAAACACCACCATGCTCTCTACCTAAAATCCAGGAAAGTCTGTGTAAGAAGGCCTACTGCTCTGGACAGTCATCACCTCCCTTCCTCGTCCTCAGGGCATGGGGAGGACGTGAAAGTTAATTTTGGATATTGTTCATGCCATGCAAATGATGAACTGTGTTTGTTGGGTGAATTACTTTCTTGTCCAAACCTCGTCTGCCTCCATTTGAGCAAATTAGAGTCTCTGAGGTCATCTCTAGCTCCAGAACCACAGTGCACTATTCTCCCTGTGGGTGCCATAGCTTGCTTGCTCCATGCTCCCCAAACCCACAGGTTCAGTCAGACTTTCCCCAGTTAGAATCTGCTCAAGATGAGGTGTGTTCAGTACATTCTATCTGTCCTCTATCGGGTCACCTATCTTCCACCCCCTCCCCAGCCTTCCATCCACCCCCTCCCCAGTCCTCCATTCATCCACCCCCCCAGCCTTCCATCCACCCCCTCTCCAGCCTTCCATCCACCCCCTCCCCCAGGCTTCCATCCACCCCCTCCCCCAGGCTTCCATCCACCCCCTCCCCCAGGCTTCCATCCACCCCCTCCCTAGCCCTCCATCCATCCACCCCTCCCCAGCCCTCCATTCATCCACCCCCTCCCCAGCCTTCCATCCATCCACCCCCTCCCCAGCCCTCCATCCACCCCTCACCAGCCCTCCATCCACCCCCTCCCCAGCCCTCCATTCATCCACCCCTCCCCAGCCTTCCATCCACCCCTCCCCAGCCCTCCATTCATCCACCCCCTCCCCAGCCCTCCATCCATCCCCTCCCCAGCCTTCCATCCACCCCCTCCCCAGCCCTCCATCTATCCCCTCCCCAGCCCTCCATTCATCCACCCCCTCCCCAGCCTTCCATCCACCCTCTCCCCAGCCTTCCATCCATCCCCTCCCCAGCCCTCCGTGTACCTCCTCCCCCCACCATTCCTCCTCCCCGTGTCTTGTATTGTTAGTTTGTGGCTAAAGGATGGTGAATCTAGACACAAACTTTGTGCCTTTAATTGATTTTGGAAATTCATGTAAAATTAATCTGATGATCTTGCACCAGTGAGGATTTAAGTGATCCCAGCCCTGGTCATTAAGTGGTCCAGCTGCTGTCTGAAGATTTGCCAAAACACTAGAATGACATTTGTTTAAAGTCTGACAGTGGAGAGTTTTCCAAATGTCAGGGCAGGTTTACCTTATTGAGAGGATGGCTAGTAGCTGTCCGTCCACCTTGTTTATGCTTATTGCCTGGGGAAATTAGTTCTTCTTCCTCCATGTGTGTGTGTCTGTGTCTGTGTGTGTCTGTGTATGTGTGAAAGTCTCACTGTGTTGTCCAGGCTGCCCTCCAGCTCCCAACTCAGACAACCCTCTGGCTTCAGCCTCCTAAGTAAATGAGACTCCAGGTGGCTGCCACTACTCTGGACGAGGGTATTCTCAGTGCACGCCTTCCCAGTTTGGGTGGCAAACTATAGAATTAGCAATTCCAAAACTAACTCTGAGTACATCGATTTAGCATTTTATGACTTGTGTCAACTCTGTATGAGTGTCACCCTTTCTGATCTTTCTTATGACCTTCTAGGGGAGATGCTGTTATCTGCTCATCTTCTAGACAAAGGTGACTTCTCTTTATAAAACAGCAAGCATCACTGAATCTCACAGTTCCTGCAGAGCCCATGGGAGGAAGCGTCCTGTGAACCTCACCTTGCATTTGTCTGGGAATAACGGAGACCCAGGTGATTCACCAGATGTGGGCGACCTGGAGCCTCCTAGGGTGGGCAGCTCCATCATTTCTGGGTCCAGTAGAGACTTCTCTCTTATTCTACATAAAGGAGCTCAGAGGACCCAGGCAGCAGGGAGTCATCAGGCTGTCTCCAGGCCACTGTTAAGGGTCTGCCAAAGAGCAAGGTGCCCCTGCCTGTGAAATTTGTACCTATGCTGTTCAGTGGTCACCACTAGAGGGAATAACTTCCTCTGAGTTGTCCTTGGATCCTGGTTGACTTAAGACTGTTCAGGCATGCCTTTCCCTTGAGGAAGCTGGGAGCAGTCATGCCCAGAAGTGCAAAGACAGATTTGTAATTTCAGCTTCAAAGGGGAGAGACACCATCCTATCTCCTAGCAGAAAGCAGGCCAGCAGGAAGACCCTCCTGCTGCTGCTTTCCCTGCTAGGGGCATGCTGGCTGCTGGTTGGATGCTGAGGCAGGAGAGTAGAGTTTGTCTGAAGGAGAACTCTCCTAATGGAGTCATCCTCCTGTTCCAGGTGTTTCCTGACACAGTTTAGGAAATTTCAAAAACTTGACTTTTTTAAAAAAATAATATGAATAAGTAATCAGAATAAATAATTAGGACTTGATGTAGCTCCCTGGTAGGGCACTTGCCTGACATGGGCGATGCCTCGGGTTCCATGCCAGCACCATGACCCCCGCAATAAAATATCAGAGAACTCACTCATGAAAATGTCCACTAGTTCAGAAGCGCCAGGGCATTGTGAGCAGCGTCCTGTGTCAGGTCGCTAACATGAGTACTCTCAAAGGGAAAGCTTGTGTCCCAGGTAGGTCGCCATAGCTCCATGCTTAGACCTGCTCACTTGCATGGGAGAGAACCCTGTGACATCCGCCTGGACTGGGACTGAGATTCTGGGACGCAGGGGTGGATTCAGCTTCCTTCCTGCTTCTTAACCTGTGGTTTTCAGGTAGGCATTGCCAGTGCTCTGCAAACCTTGGCAGCCCCTAAAAGCAGGCCCCAACCAGAATCCATCACAGGGCTGCCCTGCACACCTGCAGGTGGCTGGAAGGTGATTCGGGCCCGTTTGAGAAGGCGTGTTACTTCCTAGACTAGGTAAATCCAAGACGGAGCTTTGGGAGTGATGTGGAGTAAAGTGGGCTGTGGTAGAGCCATGTGTCAGCAAGGAGTTCTGCACTTAGTGCAGAGGACAGCAGCAGGGGACATGTGTCCTGCAGTGACGCTGCTGGGGCCAGGTGATGTGCGAGTTCCCTCTGTGAATAAAGAAATGGCCTTGGCCTGTTGGTAGGGCAGAACCCAGGTAGGCGGGGTGGGGAGGGACTAAACTGAATGCAGGGAGAAAGGAGGCAGAGGAAGAGAGAAGCCATGTAGCCCCGCTGGAGCCAGATGGAACTTTACCCAGTACCCAGTAAGCCACAGCCACGTGGTCATACACAGATTAATAGAAATGGGTTAAGTTAAGATGTAAGAGTTAGCCAATAAGCTAGAGCTAGTGGGCCAAGCAGTGATTTAATTAATACCATTTCTGTGTGGTTATTTTGGGGCTGGGCAGCCAGGAAACAAACAAGTGGCCCCCTCTGCATGGGGAGAGTCTCTCTTAGTCGAAATGCTTGGGATCACAGGTGATTGAGGCCCCATCAGGAGCTTTTATGTGTTTGGGATGTTTGCATAGCTTTACCAGTTGAACAGCCTTACAAATCCTATGAAAGCGGTTCAGATTCTCAGGTTAGGGGGCTCAACCAGGATTTCACTGGGATGCTGTGGGAGCTACCATGGTGGCATTTATGATAGTATCGAAGACGGGAGCCACTTAGCAAATACTGACGGAGTTTCCATCACAGCCCTCATTGTACTGATGGTGACTATGCCTCCCTGGTTCCCTGTGGTTCCGTGCTAGGCCACCATTGCATGTTTGTTTCCTCATTTATTTCCTGACCCTTGTTTCCCTACTAACTAATTAGTGCCAGGATTACTCCGGCAGGCGCTCCCACTTCCGGGGCTTCTTGCTGTATATTCTACCTGAATAATTATCTCGAGAGCAGGAATACAATCAAGATGTGCGTAACTACACGCATTGGAACCCATCCTTCCTTGTGCGTGAGTCCCTTCTTCAGCCAGCGCTGTCTTCTCAAGGGCCACCCCACGTGGAAAGAAGAGGCTGAGCCCCCGAGACAAGTCACCAACTGCTGTCTGTGTCACTTGTGGGGAGCAACTTAGCTGCTGTGTGACAGCCTCCTGAGGGGAGGAACATGGAGAACAATGCCAGGCGTGCTGAGTAGGTGCTCCGAGTTTACTGTTAGTAGTAGAGATGGCTGGGCTTGCTACTTACAGGCATTTAATAAGGGTCTTGTTGTTGTTGTTTCTTTTTTCTTTTTTTTTTTTTTGTGGAGTAGTGGGAGTAACCACCACGAAAATGAAAAATAGCACTTTTCCCCTAGTAGGGTTTTACTGTGTAGCTCTGATTGATCTGAAACTTGATATTTAGACCAGGTTGGTTTTGAATTCGCAGAGGTCTGTCTGTCTCTGCCTCCTGAAAGCTGGGATTGGAAATTGTCCCAGCAAGTATGGCTTGTTTAAGTCCGTGAAATAGTAACCCTCATTTTCCTTAGGACTACCTGCAGCTCTAAGGGAAGGAAGGTGTGTGTGTGTGTGTGTTGTACAGTCTTAATTACTTGTCATTTGGAAATACCTGGAATAAACTGCAATTTTGGTACTTTGGTATTTTGTTTTATTTTGGTTTGATTTTCAAGACAGGGTTTCTCTGTATAGCCCTGGTTACCGTGGCTCTGTGTGTTAGGAAGACAGGGTTTCTCTGTATAGCCTGGTTACCGTGGCTCTGTGTGTTAGGAAGACAGGGTTTCTCTGTATAGCCTGGTTACCGTGGCTCTGTGTGTTAGGAAGACAGGGTTTCTCTGTATAGCCCTGGTTACCCTGGCTCTGTGTGTTAGGAAGACAGGGTTTCTCTGTATAGCCCTGGTTACCCTGGCTCTGTGTGTTAGGAAGACAGGGTTTCTCTGTATAGCCCTGGTTACCCTGGCTCTGTGTGTTAGGAAGACACTGTTTCTCTGTATAGCCCTGGTTATCCTGGCTCTGTGTGTTAGGTGTTTTGTCTTAGACGAGCCTCTGCACCAATGCAAATAATTCAATCAGACCAAATTAAACCATATTTAATGGAGTGCTCCCAGGTGGCCCAGGGAGAACATGGAGAGGGGAAGAGGTAGAAGCGGAGACCCCACAAAACTCGGAGACCATGTGCTCATTCTGGGGGGAGGGGGGGCAGTTTAAATAGCCTAAGGGAGTGGTCTTGGCCCTGGGGGGGGGGTGTTACCATTTGGCGGGCTTTCTCATAGGTGGAGTTTGGATTGAGGCAACTCTCAGGAGAGGGAGCTTATGCCAGGAGCTGGGGTGAAGCCCCCAGCCAAACAGTCCGGACTCTTTGTATAAAGGGGTGTTAGGGAGCTGAGGTGATGCTTTCAACCAAACACTGTGAACTCAGAGATCTACCTGCTTGTACCGCCTGAGTGTTGAGATTAAAGTTGTGTGCCACCACCACCCACAGGACTTTGTTAAAAGGCTACTTAATGTGGAAATGACCTTTATTCAAAGTTGATAGCAACTTAGGAACTAAAGCACATTTTAAAAAATAAGGTGCAGAGAACACAGATATAGGGACCCCATGAACTGTGATGTGTCAATCAATGAATATCGCAGATAACAAATCCTAGGGCCCCTAGCCCAGTCTGGAAACAAGCCTTCTAACGGAAACATAAATGCTAGCTTTGTGGAGTTTCCCCGCCCTCTGTTCTTTTCTTCCTTCTCGTCCCATTCTCTTCTTTCTTCCCCTTCTCCGTCCCTTTAGGAGACGGACACCTCAGAACTTCATCCTGCTGTATTCCCACCTCCCCCCTCCCCGGCCTCCAGCTCCCAGTGGACTATGGCTGGGCATCCTTTACCACGTGTGGTCCTCGGAAGGCCAAAGCAGCTGTGACCCTTTTATCTTCAAATGCTGCCCTGGTTTGCAGGAGGCTGCGCCAGGGAAAGTGACCCTCCATCATCAGTGTGTGCTGGCTTCATAGTCTTCAAGGCCCTGCTGCGCTTTTAATTAAATGAGTCCGTCCTTTAAACTCCATGCTCACCTACAGCATGTGGCCCTAGTCACAGAGGCGCCTGGAGGGGCTAAAGAGTAGAAAGGGGGCCTTTGGCATAGTGTGGTCCATACTACGTTCTCGGGGTCCCCATGATCCATCTAGCTCCTTGAAGCTGCTAATCCAAGCTGAGCTCAACAGACAGCTGCCCACCAGCTGTTAGCTCTGCACCATGCTGGCTGCAGGGCTAGTTGGTAACGTTAGAGTGGGATGTCTGGAGAGCCCGACTCATCCACACCTTGTGCTAAGTACCAGCCATAGGTTAGTACATTTGTTTAGATCGCTTCATGGGTAAAGGGTAATTACAAAAGTAGCCAAAAAAGAAAAATAACAAGCGTTCACTAAAACCCTGCTTTGTCTTTTCCCACTGTCTTCCTCAGAGGTAGCGTCTGGGGCATGTCATATGTTGTTTTTCATACATGTCTCAGAGTCTGGCAGGTGACGCATACCACATGCCATGTTTGCAGGCTGTAAAATGCTGGTCACGACTTTAGCTACCTGCCTTTCCGTGGGTAGGCCTGGGCTCTGCATTCTTTTGGCTGCCTGAGGTTCCGCTATGGCAACCATCTTAGACCTGCCCTGTCCTTGGGGAACGCCGTCCTGCTACACACAGTATTGTACCCAGCACCCCGTCGCACATGTCTGTTTATGTGTGTGCATACGTTTCTGAGGCAGGAGCCCCTGCCAGCTTCTCTCCATCGTACTACCGTATGGCTGTGTTTACATTGCCACCAGCCCTGTGGAATCCTGTCTTTTACCATTTTGGGTCTTTGACAGATGGGAAAAAATCCCTCCTTGCTTTAAGTAGCCTGTCCTTAACAGGGAACAGGGCCGGCCATCTTAATAGGCTTCTTGGTCATTTAGTACTTTGTCTCTGCCAATTGCTTATGATCATGAGGCTAAGAATTCGTTAAGAGGGCTATTAATTAATTCATTTATTTATCTGTTTATTTATTATTTACAACTGACCCTCTGACTCACTGGCGATGACAGCCCCACAGGACCCTCTTCTTTTCCTTTGTAGTTCAGATGCAACACTGCTGTCTCCATTGCGTGCATGCAGGGAGGCGGGGAGTGTTTCTTTGAGTGCTTTGCATTATTGTTCATTTTTTTCTTTCTTTTTTTTTTCTTTCTTTTTTTGTTTCTCGAGACAGGGTTTCTCTGTGTAGCTTTGGCTGTCCTGGAACTCACTCTGTAGACCAGGCTGGCCTCGAACTCACAGAGATCCACCTGCCTCTGCCTCCCTGAGTGCTGGGATTAAAGGCGTGCGCTCCACCACCACCTGGCAGTGTTCTGTGTTCTTACTGTCGGCTTTTCTGTTTGCTGCAGGAAGGGGGTTGTTTGTATGTTAGCCATGGCTTGTTCCTGCTCTGTCTACTAACACTTCCCCTTGAACATTTGAAATACAATCTAAACGGTGTTTATATGCGTGTATCAGAACCCCTGTTAATGTCATGGTCCACGTCTGAACCAGCTTTGTCCTGATTTTGTGACTGTGGCCGACTCTCTCTTTGTCACTTGTCCTTCTGTCACCTACGTAGACTTCAAATGTGTTCAGATAGAGCTGAGCCAGTGAGATGCTCAGCGGGTCAGGGTGCTGACCACCAAGCCTGACTTGAGGCCCAAGCCCAGGGCCCACATGGTGAAAGGACAGAACTGCACACTGTTGTCTCACCTCCACACAATACACTCTCACACACACACATATGTCATGTGTGCACACGCATATACACATACACACTAACTACAATACACTCTCACACACACATGTGTCATGTGTGCACACGCATATACACATACACACTAACTACAATACACTCTCACACACACATATGTCATGTGTGCACACGCATATACACATACACACTAACTACAATACACTCTCACACACACATATGTCATGTGTGCACACGCATATACACATACACACTAACTACAATACACTCTCACACATTTGTCATGTGTGCACACGCATATACACATACACACTAACTACAATACACTCTCACACATTTGTCATGTGTGCACACACATATACACATACACACTGACTACAATACACTCTCATACACACACATTTGTCATGTGTGCACACGCATATACACATACACACTAACTACAATACACTCTCATACACACACATTTGTCATGTGTGCACACGCATATACACATACACACTAACTAAATAAATGTAATAAAAAGTGAGAACTCACTGTTCCTTATTTTACTTTCCCGTAAGGGAAGTGCCTGCCCCATCTTGACTCTATAACCCAGCCCTCGTACCAAAGCCTCTGTTGCTCCTCACTGGCCGAGTCCCTTGAGTGTTTGGGACAACCTGCTTTGACTCTTGTGTTTTTTCAGACTTTGGCGTATTTCCACACATACGGAGATATCTCGTGGGCAGGACTCCAGTCTAAACAGGGGTCATTCATGCTTTGTGTACGTTATCATACACATGGCCCAAGGCTGGCTTTGTAGAGTATTTTTATTGCCTTCATGTTTCCGTGTCAGCCCTTCACTCCAGTGTTGAAGCTTCCCTTGTGCTATGTGAGCATTCCAAAGGCTTTGGGTGAGAGGCTGTCAGTGTTTTAAATAATATAGTTTCTGTGTGATTATTTCAGAGTTGAGCATCCAGGAACCAACAAGTGGCCTCCTTCAACACAGGGAGGGTCAAGAAAGCCCACCAAGTGATGATCCCTCCCCAGGGAGGTCAGGACCACTCCCAGAGGCTATTTAGGCTGCGGCCCAGAGAATGAACACGTGGCCTCTGGGTTTTGCGTGGTGTCCCCTTCTCTCTCTTCCCCTCGTCATGCTTTCCTGGCTACCCGGGAGCACTGCATTAAACATGAACACCTTTATTTGGTCTAATTTGGTCTCATTGGAATTATTTGCATGGGCGGAGAGGCTCATTCTAAGAAATATTCCTAACAGAAGGAAATAGTTCAGTGAGGGTGTGCCTTGAACTCTGCCCCTGTCTCCTGGTGTACACACATATTCACTCATCCCTTCCACTTCTCTTCCTCCATTCCTTCCTCCCCTTCCTCCTCCCACCTCTCTCTTCCTCCCCTCCTGTCTTCCATAAGATGAGAGTCCTCCACTGTGCTCTTGCCCACCATGCACCATGAACCTCTGAACCCGTGGCTCAAATTGATCTCTCTTGCTTTTTAAGTTGGCATTCTCAGATCTCCCCCCCCCCACTCCCTCACCCCACCCCCACCCCCGTGATGGAAGCCAGCTGACACACCATTCCTCCCAGCAGGCGGCAGAGCCTTGTGGCCAGCTAAGAAGCCAGACCCTTGGGTGTGACAGGAACCCAGTCTCCCTTTCTCGGCAGCAGCCACCTGCAGTGCCCAGCTCTGGGCCTCACTTCCCACAAAGTGAACTGTGGCACACGTGGAAGAACTGGTTTGATGGAAGGTCTCAGGCAGCTGGAGTCTGTCCTTCAGCAGCTGTTGCTCCGTTAGCGAGCAGGGAGAAGCCTTGAGGCGGAGAGCCTCAGCAGTCAGTCATTTTCCCTTCCTCTTAGATGACCCTTCTTTTTTTTTTTTTTTTTTTTTTTTTTGGTTTTTCGAGACAGGGTTTCTCTGTGGCTTTGGAGCCTGTCCTGGAACTAGCTCTGTAGACCAGGCTGGTCTCGAACTCACAGAGATTCACCTGCCTCTGCCTCCCAAGTGCTGGGATTAAAAGCGTGCGCCACCACCGCCTGGCTTAGATGACCCTTCTGTTTCCCTCCCAGCACAACCTCTGAGCTTCCCCAGTTCTGTGGGTGGAGGAGTCTGGGCCTCTGGAGGGAGGGTCACTGCATGGTATTGCACAGCCAAGAAGGAGGGGGGTAGATATGGAACTCCATTGTCTTATTTCAGAGTCCAAATTCTTACCATCCCTTGCGTCCAGTCTACCCTGTTCTGTTCTGATCCCTGGGACACTCCTATTTCCCAATGAGGACGCTAAAGCCTGGGGAACATGCCCAAAGAGTAGAACCTGCACCATTTTTTCTCAAGCATTTGGCTGCCTCTGTCATTGTCCACTTCCAGTCCCTTGCACTGTGTCCTGCTCCGTGCCTCCTGTGCTGGTCAGTGTTAACTGTCACCTTCTGGAATCTAGAGCCACCTGGGTGAGGGTTCTCTGGGCTTGGCTGTGATTTCATTACTGAGGTGGAAAGCCCCGCCCACTCTGGGTGGCGCCATTTCCCTGGCTGGGATCCTTCACTGTGCAGCTGGAGAAAGGGAGCTGAGCAGCAGCTCCTGTGCATCCTTTCCTGCCTCCAGCTGCGGACATAATGTGAGCAGCTGTTTCAAACTACCGTCGCCTTGACTACCCCACCATGTCGAACTATACCTTGAACTGTGGCCCATAACAAACCCTTTCTCCCTTATATTGCTCTAGTCAGTGTTTGATCACAGAAACAGAAAGAGAAACTGAGATACTCCCACATCACTGGGATACTCCCACATCACTGGGATACTCCCACATCACTGGGATACTCCCACATCACTGGGATACTCCCACATCACTGAGATACTCCCACATCACTGGGATACTCCCACATCACTGGGATACTCCCACATCACACTCCAGGGCCACGGGCTCCCACACCACACTTCAGGGCCCACAGGCTCCCTAAAGGGTGGCCGTTCCCCTTTGCTGCCACAGAACGCTATTTTTCTCAGACAGCAAGATTGTTCTCTTCCATGTGTTTGCTTGCGGCTCTGTTGCCTCTTGTGGGTGGCAGTTCAGAGTCTTCATCTGTTTAGCTTCTGTTTGTTTATTCTAGGAGATCCGCATCTGACTCCAGGGCCAGGAGAGACACCCTCTAAAGTCTGTAGGGGACATTTCTGTCCCCTGTCTGTTTGTAACACCTCAGAATATAGTCGCTTGCCCATGACGCTGAACAAATATGTACGCGCACACATTACCCATCCCCTCCCTTGTAATTCTATAATTCAAACTGAGTGAACACTAGCCTGCCTTCCTATTTACTGTAGGATTCTGGGTCTGACTGGGGCATTGGTCACCCTGGGGCATAAACCATTCCTCTGGCTGATCCCTTGAGGGCAGATGGGATCTGGCTCAGCATTCTGGACTGCTTCCATCTGTTTACTAAGCCTGGTTCCCTCTGGACTCCCTGCAGCAGTGGGCCTGATGGTAGAGCCACCCTCCTGTCTCCTGCAGATGGCCCCCTGCTCCAGGAAGGAGGCTCAGCCAGTGCAGGCTGCTGAATGCTCTGTTAATGGCAGGGAAATGACAGAGGTGTTCGCCTTGCCTACCCATGCTTCCTAACTCCCACATGGAAGACTGAGACTCAGGATGGCCCAGCCGGTGTGTTGAGAGTCATACAGGGACACCCTGACCTGGCAGTTACAGGCACTGGCGACGGATGGCAGGCAGTTGGGTGAGGGCCATCTAGTATTAGGCTGAAACACTTGAACTCACCAATACTCAGCATTTTCGCCGAAATGTGAGTGTGTCTGATCAGGTTTCTTAGAGAGCATCCTGTAATTGAGCTTTTGGGACCTAGCAAGGTGGAGACCATCAATTATGGAAAGCCGGGGGCAGATTTTGTAGACATGCAGCAGGGGAAGGTTGAGCTTGTCTCAGGGAGGAGCGTGCAAGCATCTTTTTCAGTGCAGTGGACACTGGTGAGCAGAACAGTTCCTACCCGTGTTCTCTGCCTGTGGACCTAGCGCCAAGGCTCCATCCCATGGCCTCCTGCATGCTAATTAAGTCAAGCCACAAGGTTTTCCTATAATTGCAGATTGATGCCTCAGAGTCAGTCACTAGAACATGCTAGGGACATTACATCGGAAAATCCGGGCAGAGCTGAGACGACCTCAGCCAGGAAGTGTGTTTTTATTTCCCCCTAGAATTGGAGAACACAGGTACAGATGGTTGAGCCTGTGGTTTGGTAATAAATGAGTCCTTACTTATGACGAGATTTGGGTCTTGACAAGGGATAGTGGCAGGGATGTTTCCAGACCCAGGACAGTGGCTCTAGTGGAGCGGAGGTCAGGAGTTGGGCCCGGGTGTGCTGGTACACATTGCCCTGTTTTAGTATTGACTTCCATCTCTACCTTGAACTTGGAAGAGGGACTTTGCCCCCCTGCCTGAACCAGCCACCAGTGTTGTGTTCAGAACAGCAGTCCAGAACTGATCCTAGGACTTTCCAAGTCTTATTTTATTTTATTTTATTTTATTTTATTTTTAGCATCATCCAAAGATGATGACAGAGCCAAGGGGCATGTGGCTAGCTACCACTGTCAGGGACTAATTGTGGCACTGTGCCTAGCTAGAACGTTTAGGAGGATGTGCATAGGTTACTTTCAGATGCTACCACAGTCTATATAAGGTACCTGGAAGCCAGAGGGTTTGGATTCTGGAACCATTTCCTTACAAATACCGAGGGACGATTGCACAGGGCAGGCACCTTCTAGTCCTCCTGTAACTCCCTTCACAGTGCCTGGCACTCAGGGGCATCAAGGATGTAACTGACCAGCCACAGGCCAGGCTCCGATGGGACTCAATGGGCAAAGGTCAGTGGCCTGGGGCCACAGCCAGGGAAGGTGCCAGCGCTGCTGCATGCTGGGATGGGACATGGAGACAGCATTCACCCCCAGAAATTCCGTTTAGAAGGGTTTGGAGGTGTACCCCGAAGCCAAAGCTAGGACATGGAGACAGCATTCATCCCACCCCCCCAGAGATGCCGTTTAGAAGGAGTTTGGAGGTGTACCCTGAAGCCAAAGTTCTTGGTTAGGACATGGAGACAGTATTCACCCCCAGAGATGCCGTTTAGAAGGAGTTTGGGGGTGTACCCTGAAGCCAAAGTTCTTGGTTAGGACATGGAGACAGTATTCACCCCCAGAGATGCAGTTTAGAAGGATTTGGAGGTGTACCCCGAAGCCAAAGCTCTTGATTAGGCTTTGTTATTATGGTTGCTGGGACCCATGAACCTTACTTCTGTATGAATTCATGTGTGCATGCGTGTAGAAGGAGACTGCTGCCCACATCACATGTGTGCATGCGTGCATGCGTGCATGAATGAAGCAGGATGGATATGTTAATGGATAGACGTCGGGGCTCTGCAGTAGCTGCTCTGACCATGTGGGCTCTAAGTTATAGATCAACCTATAGACAGAACAGAATGCCAGACTGGCAGCTTAAGCAACAGACCCTTCTCTTTATTTGGAAGTTGGAAGTCTGAGGTCAAGGCACCAGCAGGTTAGTTCCTCATGAGGCCTCTCTGGTGGCTGTGTAACAGGCTACTTTCTGTTCCCCGTATCCTCAGACCGTCCATCTAGTGACCTTTGTGTGCCCTAGCATTTTCTGTCTTGTGGAGATATCAGGTTGAATCCAGGCCCTTAGTGACCCTGTTTTAATCCCCGCCCCCCTGCCCAAGGCAGCAGACACTCAGGCTACAGCCCTCGTGGTGAGGGCTTCAGTGCCGTATTGGAAGCTGTGTACGAGCCGTGCGTATAATTGCTCCAACAAGATACGCAGTAGCCACAGCTTAGGGAACAAGGATTCATTCTGGCTCATGGCTTCAAGGGACACAATCCACCCACCTGTCCCCAAACAGTGCTGGCAGCTGAGGACCAGGTGTTCAAACGTGAGGCCTGTGGATGACCTCGCACCAGGCAAACTGCACTTGGGGACAGAGGGACAAGGATTCAACTCAACCATGATGGTGACCTGAGCTCTCCAAGGGCCAAGTCAGAATACCTGTGGGACTTTATTAGCAAACAGTATTAGTTCCGGAATAAATAGCAGGTGCAAGTATGTGTATGTGCTTATGGTGTGTGTGTGTGTGTGTGTGTGTGTGTGTGTGTGTGTGTGTGTGTGTGTTGGGGGGGGCAGTACATGTGAGTGCAGTTGCCCACAGAAGCCAGAAGAGGGCATCAGATCCCCTAGAGCTGTTGTGGAGCTGTTATCTGCTCTGTGTGAGCTCCCGTGCTCAGTAAGAGCAGCACGTGCCTTTAACCTCTGAGCTCTTTCTCCAGCCCCCAACAGCCTCAGTATCTTTTTAAAAATATATATTTCTTTTATTTATGTGTGTAAATGTTTTGCCTACACGTATATGTGTGTGCATGTGTGTATGTGTGTGCATATGGTGTGTGCCTAGGGAAGCCAAAAGAGGTCATCAGATTCCCCGAAACTGGAGTTGTAGGCAGTTGTGAGCTGCAGTGGGTCGGGAATTGAACCTAGATCCTCTGCAAAAGCAAACTCTCTTGTCCTCTGAGCCATCTCTCCAGCTCCTCTCCGCCTCTCAGCCACAGCCTCCTAATTGTCCCCTCTCCTGTCCTGAAGTGCTGCCTCCTTAGAACCAGCCACGTCTGGATGGTCACACTGGGGCTTCTCCAGCACATCAGGACATGGCCTGCATGCCACAGAACGCCCGTGAGTGTCTCTGGCCTGCTGCTCTGCCTCCAGAGCCTCCTCAGCTCCGCTTCTGGCATGGCAGGGCCATTCTGCCCTCTCCCTATTGCTCCACTGCGGTGGGTGCCGTCTGGGTTCCTAGACTATTCTTCCTCCCCACACACCGCTGCTGAGTCCCGAATGCATTCTCAGGAGGCCTTCATAGCCCTCACCAGCAGCACACTGTCCTCCTGTGGCACGGGTCACCCCTTAACACACCATGACAAACTTTTGTTGAAGTGTCAGCTGTCACCAGCAAGTTGTCTTTTTGACCCCCAAGCACCCAGCATCTAAGACAGCACCTGGGTCTTGAATAGATGCCTCAGTGATAAATGTGTCTGGTCAGCCCTGCAGCTTGATAAGAGATTCCTAGCTGGAGGGTCACTGTCAGTTCTAGGCCCCACCTCCTCCCCACCATTATCTCCCACTTTCCAAACTTCCCCCAAATGCCTGCTTCTATTCTCCTTGTGACGCAAACATTTCCTTGTCAGTGTTTTGGTTTTCTTGTTTGTTTGTTTGTTTGTTTGTCTTTTTGTGTTTTTTTGTTTTTCTTAGAGTTAATGGCATTGATGTCTGGCAGTGACAGCTACCTATCTTTGCGGTTTGTTTGCCGTTTCTAACTGGTTTCCTAAGTGGACAGGAGTTAGAAGCTTAGGGAATGGGACTCTCTTCTCTCCTCTGCCATCCCCTCTGCTGTCACTCCTTCCTTCAGTCTGAGGGATATTTGCCTTGTGGAGACACAAGCCTGGCTTGTGTCTTCCAGTCATTAGGTCTAGTTTTCCCTGGCTCTCCTGGCTTTATCTACAGGACATTTTTTAAACTTCTGACCTGAAACTCTTCTCCCCGGTCCCCCCAGCCCCGTTCACAGGCTTTCCCTGCGGTGTTTGCCTCCAGGTGCTTCGCTGACTCTCCAGTGTGTGCCTGACAGGGGCAGTTGCAGGCCATAGCTAGGCAGGTTCTGGAGTCTTCCCTGTTTTATGTAGTCTTGAGCCAGCCATTCTCTCGTCCCTAGAGTGGGACCAAAGCTGCAGAGTACTGACGATCCCGAGACTGGCACCAAGGTGGGGAGCAGGGGGAACAGTACATGCTGCCCGCTGGGTACTTTGTGGGCATTTACACTCGCAGCCGCCACACCCACTGCTCCCGACTCCAGTTCCAAGGATCCTGTCCCTGCTACTTTTGCAAGCACTTCCTCGGGTTCCATGGGCCCCAGCAAGGACATGACTGGATCCTAGCCAGCAGAGTGAGCTGCAGTGATATTTTAGCACGGGCCCCAGGCTGCTTATTCATCCAGTCACTCAACCCTGAGCAAGAATGTGTTCATACTTTCCATCGTCCCCCGGCCAGCCAGTTTCCATATCAGCCCGGCCTCAGGAAGGTAGAGGACACACTGTCATTCTTTCCATTCATGCTGACCCTGCTTGCTGTCAGGCCTGCGTGCCAGCAGAGCTAGCTACAGGAAGTCACAACTGTTGACCCTGCCGAGCAGCCTCGCCTCTGTACACTTGATGACAGATAAGACGTCTTGACGCTCCTGCTGGACTCTCCTTATCCACAAGAGCACAACGCCAGCCACTCCTTTCTCCTTGGCAGTCCTCGGCCACTTTTAAGATGCAGAGGTGATTGTGGTTGTAGACTTTTGGGATCTGTCAGAGCTGGTGTGACATCGTCCCCTCAAACCCTGATGCCCTGGTGGTGTGGTGATTGTCAGAATGACAGCTGATGCCGTGTGCTCCTTTCTGAAATGACTATTCCAGTGTTCAGGCTCACGACCACCAGCAGCCTCAGTGGACGAAGCCTGTGCTCCCTGGTCCTGTCAGCCTCTGGTTCGATTCTAGGGCATCATGGCAGAGTTGGTGCTGAGGGCTTGGCAAACGTAATCATGGAATCCTGTGCCGTGAGAACTGGGATGGACTCTGGGCAGTTTATCCAGTGGTCTCAGAGTCTGGCTGTGTGTCAGAATCACATAAAGAGCTCATGCAAAATTCAGATTCTGTCAAACCTGTGGAGTCTATGTCTTTCATCACAGTGTGAATGTGTGTCTGTGTGAGTAAGAGAGAGAGAGTATGTGTGTACTATTGTATGCACTTGTGTGTGTATGTGTGGAGGGCAGAGGTCAACCTTAGGCGTCATTCTATAGATGCCGTATACTTTTTCTGGTTTTAAGATGGTGTCTCTCACTTGTAAATCACAAGGCTGGCCAGCCAGCGTTTCTCAGTGTAGCCTTGGCTGTCCTGGAATTCACTCTGTAAACCAGGCTGGCCTCGAACTCAGAGATCTGCCTCCCGAGTGCTGGGATTAAAGGCGTGCACCACCACCACCCAGTGGTATTTTATTTTGTTTTTTAGACATGGACTCTGAGGATCAAACTCATACTTTCAAGGCAAGCATTTTATTAATCAACTAATTATTTGTTACTCGATGAGGAAGGAGCACTTGTGCTGACTCTTTGTAACGGACCTGGAGCCCCCGCAGAGCTTGTGCAGCCCAAGGAGGCATTTCTTCTCAGATGAAGGTGCAGAGGTTAAGTGTACCCCACTACCACCTTAGGATGGGTTCTCTGTGGGGTTCCTTGAAGCCTTCTCCACAGAAGGGTGCCTGTGAGGCCAGAGTCAATGCCAACACTTGGCCTTAGTTAGAACCCCGCCCTTCATCCACTGTGGTGACTGCGTGCCTTGGAGAGGAGACATTGTTTCCTCTTCCTGGGGTACCTGGCTGATGGCTGCTCAGTGAGAGACTGACTGCCCTGTGGTCTGCGGCCATTCTTGATTTCCTCTTACACGAGCCCACATGACAAGCTGACATACAGAACAAGCTAATGTCTGTCTCCTGTCCCAACTCTTCCTGAAGGTTCTGACTGAACATTGAGCTCAGTGCTCAACCAGATAGGTGGAATGTGGTTTCCAGATTGTGCCCAACCCCACTTTCCAGTTCCCATAAAGTCCAGTATGATTTCATTTACTTATTCAAATGATATGTTTTGGGTACAGGGCAGCATGGGGGGGGGGGTGTCCTGGCAGCTCGAGGTCAGAGTGGTGCAAGGTTTACGTTTCCACAGCACTTGTCTCAGTCTCTCAGGTCTCGGCATGCTTTCTGGCTGTTGCCGGACTCTGCCGCTGACACCCGTGTTTCCTCACCCCTGTCGTGTCACTTGGGGACTCGTGGGGCTCCAGGCCCGCTGTCCTGGCTGCCCCCTAGCAGGCTTTCGTATCTTGGACATTTCATAGGTACTTCAGTTGCCTCTGGAGGCTGCCCGGAGCCACAGTCCCCAACACAGCACTGCTGGAAGGAGCAGCTCAGGGAAAGAGCAGCCCCAACATGGGGTGGTATAGGGGTGAGCCTGGCTCTAGGCCTGGCTACTGCACTTTCCTGACAGAGAGCACCAGCCCCATTCTATTTTAATTCCTAAGCTAACTGAAACCTGTGAGTCAGCGAGTAGGGCTTACACGTGTGTAGCTAAACAAATACACAAACAGTCTACGGGGCTGGGGCAGCCATGGCTCTGAGCAGGAAGGACCAAGAGGGTGTGCCTGTGTCACACATCAGTCACCACTTAAACCAACCTGTGGGTCACGACCCCTGGGGGGTTGAACAAGCAACCCTTCCACAGCAGCTGGATATCAGCCTCATATCAGATATTTGTGTGACAATTTTTTGTTTGTTTTTGTTTTCTGAGACAGGGTTTCTCTGTTTAATCCTGGTTGTCCTGGAACTCATTCTGTAGACCAGGCTGGCCTCGAATTTACAGAGGTCCGCCTGCCTCTGCCTCCCGAGTGCTGTGATTAAAGGCGTGCGCCACCACCGCCTGCCTTGTATTACAATTCTTTTTTTTTTTTTTTATTTATTATGTATACAACAGTCTGCCTCCATGTATGACTGCAGGCCAGACGAGGGCGCCAGATCTCATTACTGATGGTTGTGAGCCACCATGTGGTTGCTGGGAATTGAACTCAGATCCTCTGGAAGAACAGTCAGTGCTCTTACCACTGAGCCATCTCTCCAGCCCCTGTATTACAATTCTTAACAACAAAATCAGAGCTATAAAGTAGCAATGAAATGATTTCATGTTCGGGGATCACCATAGCATGAGGAACTGTATTAAAGGGTCCCAGCATTAGGAAGGTTGAGAACCACTGACTTAAACTATGTCACATCCTGCTTTGCCTGCTGTAGGACCTGCCTTTCTTGATTGACATTTCTGTAAGTCTTTCTGTGTGCGTTATGTGTGTTACCACAGTCCTGAGTGTGGGCATCTCCTGGAGCTCTGTCCTTCATGTTGTACATTCTGCGTTGGCTCATGCTAAGATCTGAGGCCAAACTGCCCTCACCACAGCCTCCTGAACTGACATCTGAACCCCATGTCTTCTTCCTCTGTTGTGGGCTTGCCTTGGTCTTGAAGAGCTACACACACACACACACACACACACACACACCAAAACAGGAAAGAATGGAAAGTAAATTATGTAGTTTCTCAATAATATGTTTCCTTGGTTGTTTTTCTTTATTTTGTTGCTGTATTTCACTGTGTAGTCCAGGCTGGCCTCAAACATCCTATGATCCTCCTGCCTCAGCCTGCATGCTGGGATTATGGGGGTAAGCCACCACACAACTCCCTCTTGAAAACATCTTAAAGTGCATGTATGTGTACCCCTTGCAGTCTTTAAGGCAGCTGTCTATTTGCTGATGGATACTGATTTCCGGGGGTGGGGGTGGGACTGGAGGTGCTTACTTGTTTTTGCTCTGTTTGACTGACAGAGCCTGAGATCCAGTCCCTGGCAGGTCTGCGCCTAAGGCTTCTCTCCATCTTGTGTTTAGCTCCTTCAGCCATGGGGAACTTCTTCAAGTGTTCCTATGTTCTTCCTTATTTCTTTCTTCGGTGGGATTCTGGAGATGCTGACCATCTCTGACATGTGTTTTCTCTGTGCGTGCTTTTGCCACCCTGGTAATTTGAGCCATTTTCTAGCAGTTGGGAAAGCAGCGTGTGCTGTACCAGCCGCACAGGTTGTACCAGCCACAGCAGAGGGTACAAATGGGAGTGACTGCAGGCTGAAGGACGGCCTTGGAGGAGCAGGGCCCTGAGACAGGAGAGCAAAGGGAGGAGGAAGCAGACAGGAAGGATAGCAGGAACAAAAGGAGGCTTCTCTCTCTTTGGGGGGGGGGCGACAAATGGTTGCTTCTTATGTATTAAAGAGAAGCAAGCTCAGATCAAGACAGAACTGCTGTGTAGTACAAGGGTAGCCTTGGGAGTTGTGATGCAGGGAGCTCATCTCCTTGGCTGATGCTGACCCAGACCCATCCAGAGTTACATAGGATGTGTTTGCCATGGGACCAGTCAGCCTGATTCTTAGCACTGGTGTAAGACCCATGACCAAGAGCTGGATTGAAATTTGGCACAATCATCATGATGATGGAATGTGATGAAGGGGTTCCGTGGGGCGCAGTTTCCATCACTCAGGGTTACCAACAGAGACTAGCTAAGGGATCGGAACTGTGTCCAAATGTGTGACTTCATCTCTCTGAGTTCTCCCTCTGCTCTGAATCACCATTTCCATACCAGTGCTTGTCCGAAGAAGAAACAAGAGCAAATGGAACCTGGAAACTTTGGTGCCACAAGTGTCCGTCCACACAATCCACGGCATCTTTCCATGTCCAAACAGACAGCACAAAGTACACAGACACATGTGTCTTCCTCCTCCGTAGGAACAGTGGTCACGCAGCTTCTTTCCGTGTCCACGCCAACAGCAAACAGCACTCAGACGGCATCTCTAAGTGTCCACTCAGACGGCATCTCTACGTGTCCCCTCAGACGGCATCTCTACGTGTCCCCTCAGACGGCATCTCTATGTGTCCACTCAGACGGCATCTCTACGTGTCCACTCATGTAGTGGCGAGCGGTGGGCTGTGTTCCGCCCACCCGGCTCCTGGCCACTGGCTAGCTTATGCCCCGAAATAATTGCATGGAAACTGTATTCTTTTAAACACTGCTTGGCCCATTAGCTCTAGACTCTTACTGGCTAACTCTCACATCTTGATTAATCCATTTCTAATAATCTGTGTAGCACCACGAGGTGGTGGCTTACCGGAAAGGTTCTTAACCTGCGTCCATCTTGGAGAGGAGAATCATGGCGACTGCCTGAATCTGTTTCTTTCTCCCAGCATTCTGTTCTGTTTACTCCGCCTACCTAACTTTCTGTCCTATTAAAGGGCCAAGGCAGTTTCTTTATTAACCAATGAAATCAACAGATAGACAAATGACCCTCCTCTATCACACTCAGACAGTGCTCAGACGGCATCTATATGTGTCCACTCAGACGGCATCTATACGTGTCCACCCAGACAGCGCTTAGACAGCATCTGTCAGTATCCACCCAAACAGCAAACAGAGCTCAGACAGCATCTTTGGATCTCAGATGTAAAACCAAATCCCCATCCACGAAAGTGATTCGTCTTGCCTTCAGAATGTCTGCTGATGTTTGCTAGGAATGGGGAACAGGTGAGCAATCTCACACACTTCCATGGATGTTGGGATTGACCAAGCTGGAGGAAGCATTAGAGATGGATCAGCTGTCTCAGTGATTATGAAAGGTTCGTTTTAAATTTTTGATGTTGCTCAAAATGAAACAGTTTTCCAAATGAATTATTTTACCAACTCCTTACACATAAATACAGAACTGTCCTGCTATGAAGTAGAGAGTCGACCTTGGAGCCCTACAATGCTCTCCTGTACTCACTGAATCTTTCCGCTGCCTAGAAAGTCTCTTTATTTTATGGTTGAGGAAGTCAAGCCAGGAAGAGGGGTTGGAATTGCACCTGGCCTCCATGTTCTTTCCCAAGAAGCAGCAGCTCCCAGGACAATAAGAATTTAGACGTCTGACATTCCGACTCCTCGTTGAGGCAAGAGGAATAATTTCAGGACAAGAGTTTAGTTCAGGGCTTTGTTACTTTGGGGCTGTGTGGCGTCTCCTGGTCATAGAGGAGTTAGTAGCCATATTCTTGTCTCAAGGCCTTTCCCATGTCCCTCAGTTAACATGTAGGTGAACTCTGCCTGTGTTCTAGTCTGTTGCCCTGCATGACAATGACCACCTCAGAACAGCCAGTGCAGCCAGCTTCTGTGCTCATAGTTCTCACCCTGCAGAGTCATCCGGCTATAGCACAGAGAGAGCAAATGAAAGCTCAGCGCACAGCCGTCTTCCTAGGTCATTATTTCCTAAGCAATGCAATTTGCTAACAATCTGCATCACAGTTGCCTGTTAGATATTCTAAGTAGCTCAGAGATGTCATGACAGCCACAGAAGGGTGTGTGTGGAGTCTGCACAAATACTCTGCCTCGTGTGAGGGTCTGGGGGCCTGAACTAACCCGCCATGAACAGTTGTCCCTCTGCTCCCAGTGACAGAAGAGGGCTTTCCCACACTTGATGGATCGGCGGCTCTTCTTGGTTCCAAATTATCGTCAGTGATTATTAAATTAGGGCTTGGGTAGGCAGGAAGTAAAAGCAGTTTGCTGTAATTTACCAAATTAAGTAAATTAACTTGATGTGTTTTTTAAAGACTTATTTGTATTCTCTATGTAGTTCTAATTTAATTAATTGGTAATATTAAGGAAATTTAATTTCTTTACAGTACTTCCATATTCTAACAGCACTGCTTTTTTAAACAGATACATTGATTTTTATAGGATATATTTCAGTTTTTAAGTAGTTATTTTTGGTTTTTGTTTCTGTTTTCAGGATAATTTAACAGCCCCATCAGGAAACTAATAACAGTGTGGTACATTGGACAAGCCCTTGTGTTTCTAAAGCAGCTGCCCTAGCAGCTGCCCTCAGCTCCTTGCCCGTTCTCACCTGCCCCGTGTCTGTGGGTCTTGGCTAAAGTGTGCAGCTAGCACTCTGTGATCAGGGAGAGGAAAAAAAAGAAAGAAAAAGAAATCCTCAGTCCATCATTGTGTGCGTCTTCCTAAGCAAAGTTCTCTGCTGAAAGCAGGCGGCACATCTCTTCAGTTATGTTAAAAGTCTGTTTCCCGAGTATTGCACTAGAATCATAGATGGCGATGGCCACTTTCTATTTTTAGTTCAAAATTATGTTGCTGGGTTCATCATGGACTGCATAGATCATGTTTTTATTTCAAATCTTCATTCAAAACGGGGGAGGAGCTGCCTCTCTCTTTTAGTTGGCAAACTTATTCGGGAGGGCAGGATGCTTTAAGTCTAACTCAGATTGCCGCGATGTCATACAAAGCCCGTTCCTACTTAGTGGACCTCTGCCCCTCTAGTACCCAAAGCAATGGGCGCTCTTCAAGCATAGCGTGAGTCACTTAACACATCTATGAATAGTCAAACCCTAATTCTGTATATTAGCCGCGTAATCAGAAAGAGTTCATAAACATTTCTCCTTCCTGAGACACTAGGGTTGTCAACTAGACAGAGAAGGCGGTGTCCACAGAAGGCCTGCGAATGAGGTGGCTGGGTTCTGGTGCTGTGCCGGGCTCTGGTAGATGGCAAGACTTTCTCTCCAGGCATTGCGGTTGGCACTGAGGAAGTACAGGAGAACACTTCCTCTGGGGTGACTTCTGGAGCCAGGGAAGGCTCCTTCTGTTGTCTGCCCTGCCTTCCTGCCTTTCTTTTATTTTCTTTAGCTCATATTTTCCTGTGACATCCCCCCTGTTTGAGGTGAATTAGGGAGTTGGAGAGATGTCTCCATGGTTAGAAGCAGGCACCGCTCTTGTATAGGACCTGAATTTGGTTCCCAAGACCTGATCTGGGTGGCTCACAACTCTGTTACTCCAGCTTCAGTGCCAACACCCTTTTCTGGCCTCAGTGAGCACCCTCATGTGTGTGCGCGTGCACATACACAGACACACGTACAGAGCTAAAACTATTTAAAGACATCTATTTAAAAGATTTTTGTGGTGCTGTGCTTACTGAAAGTTCTGCTCTCCAGGCCCAGGCCAGTCTACTGCAGGTTTCTAGGACAAGCAATGGAGACCCCACTTGACCTCATCATCTTTCCCATCCATCCTCTTCACCCCACTGAGTCCTACAGAGGTCCCATAGGACAAATCTTGTCCCAGTTTGTGTTCAAAGACCGGATCTGCAGGAATTCACGCCAGGCCTAGGCAGAGCCTCTTTGAGTTGGTTTCGTCTCTCAGACAGGAATCCACACCTACCTCACAGCCAAGATGAGAGGCTAAATGTATGCGTGAATGCCTGGTACAGTGTGGCACACCTGCACCTCAACTGCTAGAGTCTTCCTCCTTTTCCTTCCTTCCGTCTCCAGGTGCCCTCCGTCTCCACCCACACCTATTCCGTCCAGATGTTCTCAGCAGTTTCCCTGTTAGGTCTGCACTGGGCAGAACCATCCTCAGTGTGGGGCAGACCGAGGCCTCTGCTGCTTCCCACCTGAGCCCCATTCCTCTTCATGGTAGTGTGTACTGTGTCACTTCAGAGTCTGAGGCCACCAGGAATGTGGTATTGTGTCAAATTGTCAGTGTTGTTATTATTATTATTTGTAAGGGTGTTTGCCTCCATGCATTTCTGTGCCAAAAGAGGGCACTGGGTTCCCCGCAACTGGAGTTACAGATGGATAAGCCACTAAATGGGCGCTGGGAACCAGACCTAGTTCCTCTCCAAGAACAAGTGCTGTTACCCGCTGAGCCATCTCTCAACTGTATTCAGTCATGTTGAGATAACGGTCATGGAGCAGCTGCCGAGACCTTACAATGGCTCCTCCACAGCCATTCTTCCATGTCAGAAATATTATTCCAGAACCCCGAGAGCCCCCTGCTCAGAAATATTATTCCAGAACCCCGAGAGCCCCCTGCTTGGTGTTAGGAAGGTCTTTCCCACAGACGCCTGTGTGACCAGCAGTGCTACTAGATGTGATCTAGTGCCTATCTGGAACCCCAAAGGGAAGTGCTAACGGAAGGGAGCCCCGAAGAAGTGACAGGGCATAGGTGCTCTGGCCGCTTTGCCGTACCGGAAAGGCAGCTGCTGCCAGTGCCAACGGTCCTGTCAGTCATCTGTGAGCATGCTTCCTCTAGGGAACAAGGCTCCTTTCTGCAGAGTCCACTGAACATGGACTTCACACACTTCTCCATCTCAAACCTCAGTAGTTCCATGGCAGATGCCAGGAGACTATAGGGGGCCCGCACAGTCTGGCTTCAGGCCCCAGGCTGTGCAACTTTCAAAGTTAACTGAAACCTTAAAACACAAGTTCTAACGGCTCATCTAATTATACAGCAAAGCCCTTTGGCAGACACTGGGCTGGATGAGCATTGTACCCAGACTGAACACCTTTAGTTTCCCTTCTGTCAGAGATGCAGAGAAGGCTGACCTTCAGGGCTGAGCTCTGGTGGCAGGGGGCTAATGAGGAGGGGCCCTGGAGCCAGCAGGAGGCCTGCTTTCAAGAAAACCTGTTGACCTTCCTCCTGGTGGGATGGCCTTTGAGGGAGACTCCAATAGAAACTGCTAGAAGTATACTGCCACCCCGGTGTGTCTGTTCCCCCACATTTCCAGAGCTGAATACTGACTAACTGCAGGAGAGACTGGGGAAAGATTTGAGCTACTCCAGCATGGAGCCATGAATGAACGAGATATAAACAGTCATCATAAGGCTGCCTGCCCCCCACCCCCGCCCCGTCGTCTGCTACTGTTTCGTGATGTCAGCAACGGCGGCAGTACGGATTATCACAAAGCCCATATAGGTAGGGCTTTCTTCTGCTGTAATTAATTTTAGGGAAGTCTGGCAGAGCGTTTTTCCCAGTCAGTCACAAAGACGGTGTTCAAACCTTCCAAACTGACTTGAGATCACCCTGAATAATTATGGTTACCGTGTATCAGAGGCTGCCCCTCAGAGCTGCGGTTTTCAATAATATATACATTTTATTTTTGTGAGTTATCTGTATTTCTAGCAATCTTTCTGTATTTACACACACCACATAATGTAGTCATACATATATATACATATACATACCATATACATGCACACACTATATTCACACAAACTTACACTGTACACATATACACATGCATATACAGCACACATATACAACATACACACTAGACACATACATTTTCATATCACGCATACATATGCATACACACTACATATACAAACACCACACATTTATGTGCTGAGAAGAGAGAAGAAAGGGAACTGGGAGACTGTAGACTGAAACGGGAAATATACTTCAAGAGCCCCTTACACATAAGCCATTTGGCTCGGGTCATGTGTTATGACAGAAGAGCCTCTTCAGTTCCCAGGCAGCCCTCTCATCTTTACGTGGTCCTCAAATAGTGCTCCTGTGCCCTCAGCCAGAAATGTCTCTGTAACTACTCAGAGGCTTCATAATAATTACAGACTGTTTGGCCTATTAGTTCAGGCTTATTATTAACCAGCTCTTACAACTTAAATTAATCTATTTCTTTTAATGCTCTTTTTAAAATTGTTTTTATTGAGCTATATATTTTTATCCACTCCTCTCCCTTCCTCTCCCCTCCCCTTCCATCCTCTCCCATGATCCCCGTGCTCCCAATTTACTCAAGAGATCTTGACTTTTTCTACTTCCCATGTACATTAGATCCATGTATGTCTCTCTTAGGGTCCTCTTTGTTGTCTAGGTTCTCTGGGATTATGAATTGTAGGCTGGTTTTTTTTCGCTTTATATCTAAATTAATCCATTTCTATTATTTTATATTTCACTACGAGGCTCGGGTCTTGTTACCTCACATCTTGCTTCTCCAGCTAATGCTGACCTCTCACTCAGCTCCACCTTCTTTCTCCCTACATTCAGTTTGGCTTTCCCGCCTAGCTCTGTTCTGCCCTGCCGTAGGCCAAAGGAGCTTCTTTACTAACCAATGGTAATAAAACATACAGCATGCACGCATCACCTCCTTTTCCTCTGAGGTGTGTGTAGCGCATTCCAGTACTTTGACCAATGTGATGAGCGGCTTTCACTGTGCGAGAGTCAGGAGAGAGAAAGGCCAATGCTGTCCTGTGCCCTTCCATCAAGAGGGCATTCTGTTAGCATTGTCTCCCATTCAGTGCTGCATACAGCACGTACTCACACTCACATGCGCACACACATCCTTATGTGCATGCACGCACACAAACATGCACACAAACACGCACACACAGGGTGGAGCTGGAGCTGTCTCACATAGGTGCCCACCTCTGTGGAGCTCCATCAAGTACATACACAGTCATCAGTGACAAGACCCCAGAAGCACAGTAATTAAGGGTGTATCACCTCTTGTTGTGTTTTTATTTAGTTTGCTTTTTGGTTTTGCTTTGAGATGGATCCACTGTGCTTGTAGACAAGGCTGGCCTTGACCTTATAATCCTTCTGCCTTTTCCTCCCACGTGGATGGGATTACAGGTCTGTGTCTTCACTTCCAGAGAAGCTCATGTCTGTCCATACCATCTGTGTGCCCCAGTGGCTCTAGTTCCTTGTGTTGCTGTGATAAAAAGCAACTTTGAGCAAAAGCAACCTAGTTTTACCTCAGAATTCCCAGGCCATGATCTATAGCTGAAGGAAGTCAGGCAGGAGCTCAAGGCAGACACCCAGAGGCAGGAGCCATGGAAGAATGCTGCTTGCTGACCAACTCTCTGGCTCTCTTTCTGGCCTGTTCAGGCTCATGCTCATCTCAGTTCCTTAGACAGTTCAGGATCCTTGTTTGGAGATGGTGCCGCCCACAGTGGCCGGGGCCCTCCTGCATCAATAACGGTCAATCCTCATAGACATGTGCTCAGACCAGCCTGGTGCAGACCCTTGCTCCACAGACCACTCAGTTCTCGGCTGGGTCAGATTGACAGTTGATGGTAACTAGGACTCTAGTCCCAAGTATTTATTTGTTTCAGGTTAAATCACACAGGGCATGCAGGAGGGTCACTGGATCCATGCCGACTTTCTGAATGGCAGTCAGAGAAAAGCTTTGAGCCCTAAGGGTTCTGCGTCTCTTGGATGGCATGCCCGCCCTGTCTTACGCTAGCCATGCTTTCTGAGCAGTGGGGCGGTAGCTCTTACACTGCGATCCACACACAGGCAGGGCTGAACGAAGTCATCAAGGGACATCTGTCCAGCCACAGCTGTTTTCTACCACCAAGCCCCTCTACCCCCAGCATCTTGTCAGTGTCTACAGTGCTATCTGGGATACAGAGCATGTGGGAGAACCCTACTGCTCTCTGAACCTCTCCATCCCCAGAAGCATTGGTTGCTGGGCTTCCTTGGGCTCCTTTATGCTGGGCTGCCCTGGAAAATAGAGGCTTATTTGGCATGTAGTAGTCATCCATGCATTGGTGACTGCAGGAAGCAGAGTGCTTAGAGGGGAGAGCGGAATGCAGAGGACAGCTGCACGTAGCCAGAGCACGTCGCCCTGCATGCTCTAAAGTATCTCTAGGATGTGTACAGTAACTGGTACAGTGTAGACACTGTGTAGTCACCGCACTGTATTGCTAAGGGAATAAGAAGTCTGTGCAAGGAGACGCAGCGTCCTTTCTTCGTCCTTTCTTAATTTGTTCTGTGCACTCTGTAATTCATGTGGCCGTACCCATGGACACAGATTTCCAGGAGTGTAAAGACATAGCAATGATGTCACTAACGATGTCACTTTATTGACATTTAGCCAAGCTCTGCCTTAAAGGTTTGTCCTAGAGAGAGTGGCACATAGCGACTGCGGTCCAAATCCTCGTTTTGGAAATCACGGAGGCCTCAGTGGGTCCCACTTGAGGGGCTTTGCTCTGCATGAACTCACAGAAACTGTGGGGCAGATGGGGGAGTGCCGCACCCAAGCTGATGCAGCTCCATGCAGGAGAATGTAATTGAGTGTGGCGCAGGAATGATAAATGACCTGGAATTTCTGGGTCAGTGCCGGAATTGGATGGGTAGGACTATGAGCCTTTTATGGAACCAGATCCCTGAGTCCTTTGCCTATGGAAGAATGCAGTCTGCGGTCGCCAGCTCCGAATCCACAGCGTTTCTAACATCGAGACTAGTGTCTGTTTATGTGGAGCCAATATTGTAAAGTTAAGTTAAAATTTAAGCCTTTTGTTGTTGTTGTTGTTGTTTTGTTTGAAATGAGATCTCACTTTGTAGCCCAGACTGGCTTAGAATTCACTGCCTAGCCCAGATTCACTGGGAATTGAGCAATCCTCCTGTCTCAGCCTCCCAAGGCGTAAGTCACCACACTAGCCCTAAAAGTTGGGAGTTCACTTCCTCATAACTGTTTCTGGATTCATGTTTGACTGCTTTTCATAAACAGATGTCTGGGATAGATTTTACCTATAATAACCCAGAAAGAAGCAACACTTCCCAGAAATGACCAGTTTCTACAACTCTGCTTTCACAGGGGCTGGAGAAATGGCTCAGTCATTCTGGCCCTTGGGCTCAGTTCCCAGCACTCACTTGGTAGTTCACGGACATTTGTAACTCCAGTTCCAGAGGATCTGACACCCTGTTCTTACCTCTGAAGGCACCAGACACATACCAGTGCATGTAGGTAAAACATGCAAAATTAAAAAAAAACAAAATAAAATATTTGAGCCACATAGAACTTACTCAATATTTTTACCCTTGGAAGAAGATGAGTGCTTTTGTGATCATACACAGAGTGTTAGAATGGAATTGAATATAGACAGGGTGTGCAGGCAGGTCACTGTTTCTGGATTCAAAAATAGTCCCACCATGGCTTACAAACGTACTTTAGGGATCATCTTTCATGGCACTACAGATAAAAGTTTTAAAGTAGCCACTTGCCACAAACACAAAACAAAACAAAACAAAAACCTAGTGCCAGAGAAAAGAGTATTGGAATTGTTCCCTCTGTCTGTGCTATCATGGTCGGGGCTGTTCCCTCTGTCTGTGCTATCATGGTCGGGGCTGTTCCCTCTGTCTGTGCTATCATGGATGGGGCCGTTCCCTCTGTCTGTGCTATCATGGATGGGGCCGTTCCCTCTGTCTGTGCTATCATGGATGGGGCCATTCCCTCTGTCTGTGGTATCATGGTCAGGGCCGTTCCCTCTGTCTGTGCTATCATGGATGGGGCCGTTCCCTCTGTCTGTGGTATCATGGTCGAGGCCGTTCCCTCTGTCTGTGCTATCATGGATGGGGCCATTCCCTCTGTCTGTGGTATCATGGTCGGGGCCGTTCCCTCTGTCTGTGCTATCATGGTCAGGGCCGTTCCCTCTGTCTGTGCTGTCATGAGTTCAGCACAGTGTGGCTCATAGCACAGTCAGATGGCTTACTGGATGTGGCACTTTTTTGTTTCTTGATTGACCACTCATTGCCTTTACTGCCCCCGCCCCAGGCACCAGCGGCTTCCTCAGCAGCAGAGTGGCCCTTCCGGTGCCTCTCTGAAGCCATGTCAGTATCACTGACTTCTAACAGTCCTCTTTTTTGTTGTTACTCCAACCAAAATTTCTTCTGGAACATTCTAGATTATTCTATTAAGCATTAAAAGTATTAAAGAATTGCAAAATAGTTTCCATTATAAAATCCTGCTTTTCTCATTTACAGCTATCTTTGTACAGATGTTTCCAGGAAGTGGTTTCCCACCAAAGCCCACAGCCCCAAGGAAGACATCTATACAAAAAGTCTTTGCACCTCCTCTCATTTCTCAATTTTAATTCCCATTTTCTACTGCCTCCATGTTCTCGGGGTAAAAGCTGGAGAAAGGAAAAGGATGGTCCCACTTTCTGATGTGGAATGTCCTTCTGTATGTGTGTTGCTTTTATTGGTTGATGAATAAAGCTGTTTCAGCCAATGGCTTAGCAGAGTAAAGCTAGGCGGGAAGTCCAAAGAGAGAGAGATTTACCTGGGGAAAGTGTTGAGAGGGGAGACTGTAGGGTGCCTGGGGGTGCAGAACTGTTAGGGCCTGTTCAAAGGCCTGGGCAAATTCTCAAGGGACAGACTCTTCATCACTGCACGGCCGCTTGTGTGCTGTGACTCTTCTGCACACACCTGCTGGCCCCATCCGTTGTCTTGAGTTGAAGGAACAGGAGGTTCTCAATGGCTCTAGGCCCTTGTAGCCCTGAGTTAAATCAACTTACTTGTAAATTGCCAAGTCTCAAATATATCATTATAGCCCCGAGTGTGCACTGGCACTAGACTGGTCGCCCAGCCGCAGGAGCCCCGAGTGTGCACTGGCACTAGACTGGTCGCCCAGCTGCAGGAGCCCCGAGTGTGCACTGGCACTAGACTGGTCGCCCAGCTGCAGGAGCCCCGAGTGTGCACTGGCACTAGACTGGCCCTCCCAGCTGCAGGAGCCCCGAGTGTGCACTGGCACTAGACTGGTCGCCCAGCTGCAGGAGCCCCGAGTGTGCACTGGCACTAGACTGGCCCTCCCAGCTGCAGGAGCCCCGAGTGTGCACTGGCACTAGACTGGTCGCCCAGCTGCAGGAGCCCCGAGTGTGCAATAGGGAATTCAGATGCGTTCCCTCCACCCTGAGCAGCGTTTAGTGGGTTAGTGTGGCCTTGGGCACTCACTGCTCTCACTGAGTAATTCTGGGCATTCTGAGGACCTGTCAGGGTTCTAGTTTGCTCTCTGTTGATCTGATAAATCCCACGACCAAAAGCAGCTTGGGGAGGAAGGGGTTTATTTAGATTACATGTTACAGCCCACCATCCAGGGAAACTAAGACAGGAACTCAAGGCAGGCACCAGAGGCAGAAACTGAAGGGGAAGCCACAGAGGAGCTCTGCTTACAGGCTTGTTCCCCATGGCTCGCCCAGGACCACCTGCCCAAGGTGGCACCTCCTCCTCTCATGGTCCTCCTTCTCCGTCCATGTCATATACCTGCAATGTGTGTGCTATGCATGCACATATAGACGTTCTAAGTGTACGTTTTGCATACAGGAAAGAGTATGTCATCTTTGTCTGGCTCACTTGGCTGAATGACATGATCCCTGGTTCCATTCACTTCCCTACACGTCAGAACTTCTCAGTGAGAGTGTTAATACAGGGGAAAGGCCGTTGCCAGCTGCAAAGTGTAGGCTCAGTGTCACTTGGACATGTTGTCAGTCACAGTCTGCCGCATAGACTGGAAAGTGTGAGCTACATCCAGAAGAATGTCAGGCCCTTCTGTGGGACCTGGCTCCAGACATTTCGGCTGACTTAACACACTTGAACAAAGAGAAGTTTCGGAAAGTGGTCTTCACAGTCTGTCTCGCCAGACTGCTGCCATGAGGGGCACTGTTGTCTCTTAGAGCCGCGTTCTTTATCTTTTACCTTCATTCCTGCCGATGAAAACTAAAGAGGCCCTGTAGTGGTGTCTACTGAGATGCCTCTCTGGGGCACACTGAAGAATCCTTCAGTATTCATA
This sequence comes from Chionomys nivalis, assembly GCF_950005125.1. Taxonomy (NCBI): domain Eukaryota; kingdom Metazoa; phylum Chordata; class Mammalia; order Rodentia; family Cricetidae; genus Chionomys; species Chionomys nivalis. The sequence continues at coordinate 6,145,469 of NC_080088.1, forward strand.
CCAGTGCCCAAGATAGTCTGGAGTTTGACCAGGGCTCTTCCTACAGGTATCCCATGCTGGGAATCAAACACACTGTATTACTTACTGATACCACCCAATGGCTCAAGCATGTTTTTGTCTGTTTGTTCCCCTAATTCAGCTTTGCTGTGCTTTTCCAACTCTTCCTGGAATGAGCTGAATGCCTTATCCACCTTTGCCATCTCACAGTTTCCAGCGACCCTAATGGGAATTCTGGGCAGCCAAACTGACAGAATGTTACGGGCTTTATTACTGTTAGGATCACGTGGAGCCTATTTTTGGTATTCGGGTGAAGCATCTTTCCAGCTCTCTGCTAGTGCTTTCTTTCCCACACTAGGTCCCGTTAGCAGAGCTGACCTAACAGGGTGCCGGCTTTCTGGGCATCCCTGCGGAGTCCTGGGGCTCTGCGATCAGGACTGAAGGAGTCCCAGTCGTCAGACTGCGGTGCAGGGCACAGAGGGTCAAGTCCCCACAAGCACATAGCCTGTCACAACCAGAACTCTGGGCTCCCAAGGTGACACCATGGTTCTGCAGAATCAAACTCTGCTCCCATCTGAACTCCTTGAGAAAGAATCGTCATTTTGGACGGTTGGTTTTGCTGTAGAGCTGAAGATTGCCACACGTGGGTGGGTGTGGATTACTGCAGGTTTGACCATCTGGGCTCCATGTAGGACAGCAGTTGTCAGCCTGTGGATCGAGACCCCTTTGGGGTTGACCGACCCTTTCACAGAGGTTACCCAATACCATCTGCAAATCAGATATTTACATCAAAATTCAAAACAGTAGCAAAACTGCAGTTCTGAAGAAGCAGAGAAAATAATTTATGGTTGGGGTCAGCACAGCGTGAGGACCTGTATTAAAGGGTCTCAGCGTTAGGAAGGTTGAGAGCCACTGGCCTAGGACATGTGCACTCCTACCTGCGTTCTTGTGTGCAGCTCAAAATTTTGTTCTTTTTTAAAAAAGGAAATTATTACGTTTATTCTTTGGGGGAGAAGGCACACTTATGTGGAGCTCAGAGGACAACTTGTGGGAGCTGACTCTCGTCTGCCAGGCGGCCTCTGGGATCGATCTCATGTCATCAGCCTTGTCACTTGAGCCATCTTGATAACCCAGTCATCTATCGGCTTTCTTGGTAATATTATTAAGGTCTTATCTGCCCATCGCTCACAAGTTTCAATCACAGGTAGAGTTGGGGCTGCCAGGAACCCAGTGCCTGGGTTCAAGGCCTGTCTTTCTGGGGAAGGGGACAGAGCTGGAAAACCTTCCTATCCGGTTCTTTTACTTGCATTTATTTTACTGTGTGAGTGTGGGTTCTACTCTGTACCCTCAAATTTTTGTCCTTCCTGACCTAGCTTCTGGAGTGCTGGGATTGTGCTCAGAAAACTATTATTCCTGTGGCTTTTGTTTCTTGCAGGGCTAGGAATCAATCCCAGGGCCTTGTGCATGGCCAGCAAGTTTTCTAGCCATTAGGCTAAGCCCCCAGCTTTCCCACACACCAGTAGTTAGTGTAGGGCTCCTCTGCAGGACAGCACCGTGCCTGTCTGTAGAGACCCAGGAGAGTCTGAAGCAGCCTTCTCCATAGGAGCTCCCTCGCCTGTAGGTCACCCTCTGCCCAGCAGCCAACTGTGGGGTGGGCACTGCAGGGTTGAGAATGATGGGCTTTTTCCAGCAGCGGTGCCTGGGGCCACGGGCACCACCTTGGCAGCTTGAACTTGTCAGCATGGTTTGTCACGAGGCTGATGGATCGTTCCTCACTATTTGAAGAATCTGTGTCAAGCTGGGTACAGTTTCATTGTTAAGTTGCTTTAAATCCTGATTGCAGTCAGATCTCCAAGAGACCTAAGCACCACGTGCAGCCTCTCTTCCGTCTGTAAATAACCACGCCTGTCTCAGAATGGTGCGGGAATGAATGAAAAGCTAAATACTGCGGTACCTGGCAGGTGCGGTCAGCTGTGGTCAGCTGTTCCTTAGTGGGTGCCCACCACAGTACCTGGCAGGTGTGGTCAGCTGTCCCTTAGTGGGCGCCCACTGCGGTACCTGGCAGGTGTGGTCAGCTGTCCCTTATGAGGTGGGTACCAGTTGTCCCAGTATCCCCGTCATCATTAATGTTAACCAGTGCTGCTGAATCCCCAAGGTCATCTTCTGTGAACAGTGGGCACTGTCTTGCTCGTCTTTCAAGTATTTTGCATATGGGACTTGTTTCCGTGTTTACTGTTTTTAAAACTTACCTCATGGTGCGTGTTAATATGAATCTGAGTGTGTCATCCAGTGTATCATTTCTCCAGGCTCGGCAGCAATTCTCTGGTCATAAAGCTGCCTGCAGGGGACCGGTAGCACAAGCTAGGTGCTTTTTGGCCGGTGACTCCTGCCCTGCCCTGTCTCCCAGATGAAACTGCCACCTCTGTCGGATTGCCACGGGAGCTGGGAATTAGGGTTTTCTGAAGCAGGTGGCTGGAATGAGCCTCGTGAGTGAGAGGCAGTGTAACTGGCTGGGTGACTTCACTGTACCTGGTGGCTCTGGCTTGATCTTCACCACTTTGAAAGGCCAGGTGTGTCCACCAGCAGAACAGTAAGAGTGACTTCTCTGATGGTGCCATCGGCTAGACCCCAGTGACACAGGAAGGAGCAGCTGTGTCCTTGATTCTTGTCCCCCACTGAAAGGCTCACTGAGTGCCCAGCCTTCCCCTGCGCATTGTTCTCAGTATTTCCCCTTACTGACAGCAGTACAGTGATCGTAAAATATAATCTGAACATCTTTGCCACTGATTATAGTGACTTACGAAGAAGCTGTTCCTAACAGAGCTGTAATCTCTGGAAAAAACTTAAAGCTCGAATGGCGCACTTCAACTCTGCATCTGTCTCACTACTCTTAGACACATGTCCACTTAGCGCCAGCCTGGGGTAGTGTGGGCAGCTCAGCCTGGGGTAGTGTGGGCAGCGCCAGCCTGGGGTAGTGTGGGCAGCACCAGCCTTGTTCTGACTCTTACCAAGTCTTCTTTCTTTCTCTTCCTTTAAAATTTTGAAGTAACTTTTTATTGTGCAGATTTCTAACCTCATACAGAGGCAGGGAGAGCGTTCTGATGTAGCTTGTTGCACACCTGAAAACCCCAGCCTCGGTACTGGACAGCGTGGACTCTCCATTTGCCAGCATGTTCCATTCTACACAGCTCTAAAATATAAGAATTCTGGTTTTCTTTGATTTTCTTTTTGGTTTGTTTTTGGGGTTTGTTTGTTTGTTTGTTTGTTTAGAGACATGGTCTCACTGTGTACCTCTGGCTGTCCTGGAACTCACTCTGTAGACTAGGCTGGCCTTGAACTCACAGAAATCCAACTGCCCCAGCCTCCCGAGCACTGGGATTAAAGGTGTGTGCCACTAAGAATTCTGTTTTAATAAAAATTAAGTAACTTTGATATAATCATCAAATACCCATTTTGTTCTCAGATTTCCCAATTGGCTTCATAATGCCTTTTTTATAATTTGCATATTTGAATCCAAATCTAAATCCGTGCCCCTTCTGTGTGGCTGATCTGTCTACGCTGTGCCCTAATATCAGGGCTCTGCCCTTAGTCATTCACATTTGAAGGCACGGTCTCATTTGTCTGATGGAAGGAAAGAGCTGTTGCACCCGGTTAGCAGCCCTGAGCACGTGTCCTCATTCCCAGCGTCGCGGGTGGAAGCTCGGCCAGACTGAGTATCTGGTTTGATCGCACGCCAGCCCTTCACCTGGGCTGGGCGACCCACTGCTGACCCCTACCCTGCAATTTGTCAGTGCTAAGACTTCAGCGACCCAGCACCTCTCCTTCACCCGATGTCTAAATCAATTTGAAAGTTTGCTTTTAAAAATAATAATTCATTTAATTATAGGTGTTTAAAACACCCAGTGATTCTTCTGAAGTAATGCTCTTTAGGTCCCAGTGATTGCGTAATTCACGACATCGTGGCGTCTTTCTGTAAGGACGCTTTCGGGACGATGGCTAGAAACGTAAAAATCAGAGTCAGGTGGAGTACAGCATCCTTGGGGACCCGGAAGTGATCCCCAACAGTGTCCAAAAGAGAACAGAAGCAGATGCAAAGGAAGGCGAGTACAGAAGTGATTGGTAGAGTGGTTTGCTGTCTGTCCACTAGTGCCACTGAAAATGTGTGCAGTGTTCTAGAAAGAAATCCCCTCTCCTCCTTCAAGCCCAAGGAAGCTAATGCAGCAGTGTTCCTTTTGGTAATAAAAACATGATAACGTATTCAAATGGCCTTTAATAAGGCCTGTCTTGGCCCCAGCAGGACTGTATGTTGTGGCTTAGCTCATGTGCATCTTAACTACTCTGGAGTCCAGGCTTCCCTGCTGCCTTCTGCTCTTTTGTCTCTCTGGCAGTAGCTCTGATTGTGGGGCTGAACCCGGAGTTTGAGTCTGAAATGCTGGCTGTGCTGTGCCAAAAGCTCTTCCTCTGGGGTAGATGTGGCCCCAGGCCTCTTCCCCTGGAGTAGATGTGACCCCCAGGCCTCTTCTCCTGGAGTAGATGTGACCCCCAGGCCTCTTCTCCTGGAGTAGATGTGACCCCCAGGCCTCTTCCTCTGGAGTAGATGTGACCCCCAGGCCTCTTCCCCTGGAGAAGATGTGGCCCCTGGGCCTCTTCCCTTGGAGAAGATGGGGGCCTCTTCCCCTGGAGAAGATGTGGCCCCCTAGGGCCTCTTCCCCTGGGGTAGATGTGGCCCCCTAGGGCATCTTCCCCTGGGGTAGATGTGACCTCCAGGCCTCTTCCCCTGGGGAAGATGTGACCCCTAGGGCCTCTTCCCCTGGTGCAGATGTGACCCCTAGGGCCTCTTCCCCTGGAGAAGATGTGACCCCCAGGCCTCTTCCCCTGGAGAAGATGTGGCCCCAGGGCCCAAAATACTGAAAGTCTTGGGATTTTCTGACTAAACCCTTACTTGGGGCTTAGACTCAGGAGTTCCATTGTACCTGGGTTTCTGGGTTTTCTATATACCCGACTTTTTAAATGTGGAATTCTCCTCATCAGAATCACTTGGAGCAGAAGAGGCTGTGAGTCGGCGTGGAAACGACAGCAGGGAGTGAATTAGTCAGGAGTGTCTTGGTGGCGGGCGGGCTGTGTGCTATCAGGAAGTGGTGTGACTTTCCATGGTCTCGTGCCCTGGAAGTCATGTGGCAGCATGCTCCAGGCACCTGGCTGGGCTTTCTGTTCCTTTTGGAAAATCCTAAATTTGGGGAGAAAATTGGTAGGTGCTGGTTGAGCAAAGGCTGCCGATGACTTCTGGGCCCAGTGAGTCCATCCCACTGGGAAAGGCCTCTGCCCTGCTGCCCCAGCTGGAAGGCTGTCTGTCTGGAGCCCAGTGGAGGCTGCTGGGTCACATCTGAGAAGCAGCTAGCGGACAGAGCTGCTGTCCCAGAACTTTTGGGCCTGACCCCTTTCCCACAGCCCTGGACCTTAACGCTGTCACACCTGTGGTCTAGAAAAGAGTTCTGTGTGTTGTGTCTCAGGCAGCTTGAAATTCAGAATTATATTATATTCTGGCCATTATACTCCAGTCTTCCCTCATCCCATTAAGAAAAACTTGTGGGAATGAGGCAGATTAAAAGTTTAAGTCATGTGAATTCTATAAAATTGGTCTCTAGAGGAGAATGTTGGAAATCAGGCAACCACTAAAATTGGTCTGGAGGGAAAGACATTTATTGTTTTATTGGTCATGTAAGTCAATTAAAATAAAGTCCAGACACTTATCCATCTTTATAGACAGTACCACAGCTTCCCATGAGCTCAGGTTGGCATAGCGCAGCTAGCTGCATCCCCATCTTTATGGACGGTACACACAGCACCCCCCCCATGATCTCAGGTTGGCACAGTGCAGACAACCCCATCCCCATATTTATGGATGGTACACACAGCGCCCCCCCCCCCGTGATCTCAGGTTGGCACAGTGCAGACAACCCCATCCCCATCTTTATGGATGGTACACACAGCGCCCCCCCCCCGTGATCTCAGGTTGGCACAGTGCAGACAATCCCATCCCCATCTTTATGGATGGTACACATAGCGCCCCCCCCCCCCCCCGTGATCCCAGGTTGGCACGTGTCACACATTTTAACCAGCACATCAAATAGAATGATTCAGTTGAGAATGGAGGGTGTGTGTAAGTGGTTGAGTTGAGTGCTCATTTTCTGGTTGAGCCAGGGTCTCACATGCCCCAGGCTGACCTTGAACTCATGATACATTGAAGGATAACCTTTAACTTCTCATCCTCCTGCCTCCATGCCACATCCCAGCCCAGGTGATCCTAATACCCCGGACCACGTGCTAAACATTTTCCCTGGGCAGTCCTGAAACCGCATTGGCCTTTTTGAGTCTGGCATAGTCCCTATAGAGAAGTTAACGCTGACGTTTTCATGTTCTTACCATATGTTGTCACGTCCCTCCACGGGGTCGTGCTCCTCGTACCTCAGCATGTGGAGGAGCCCTCCGGGGACCGGGGCCAGGACTCTGTGTTTTCAGCCATGTCACGGCTGTTGCCTAAGCCTGTTGCAGACTCAGGATCCCTTGAGGGCCCAGACTGTATAGTAAGTGTGTCTGTAGCACCACCAAAAGTCTGAGCTGTAAACAGGATCACATCTGATACATAGATCATGTCACAATGGTAGACTTTCCCTAACAGGACCTGCCCGTGCACAATGTGTCCAGTAGAGACGCAGTGTGAGTCTTAACCTCAGGAAGCCCGGCAGAGCTTCCTGCCTGTATCCCAAGCCTGCGTCCTAACTGAGCACTCGGCTGTCTAAGACCCCAGACAGTGAGGGGCTGTCACCCCCTGCCTCGGCTTAGTAGAGAGTTCCTAGAACCTTGGCCATTCTGGCTTTCTCATACAACCTGTGAGCTAAGAGCTAAGGCTTCTTTCCATGGTATTTTTTAAGGCTCTGTGCCAGTGTCAGGCCAAGATGCCCTCCAGGGGTCTTGCTGCTGAGCTACAGGGTCAGGGAGCTCCAGCGCTGCCTAGGAGCAGGAGGGAGATGCCAGCGTCCTGTAAGGAAAGGTGCAGGAGGCCCTCCAGTGTTGTAACACTGACCGAAGGGAACAGGGCGGAAAGAGTGTCCATCGGGGAACATTGCAGCCGATCTCAGCTGATGGTGCCATGCTTGCCCATTGTCGGAATACGAGCTTGTGACCAGATGGAAAGAGGTCCCTCTGAGTTCCCCTCGACTGCTCCGGTGGAAAGCGGCAAGTCAGCATCATTTTAAAGTCCAGGACAATGTGATTCAGGCTTTGTCATCTGTTTTTCCAGGGGAGAAGTAATTACAGATATTTTCTGCAAGGATACATTGCTGTATGAGCTTCCACCTTGGAGCCCGCCAGCAGGCCTTCCTCCTGACCTTGGACAGGAGCAGTGCTGGGGGAGATAGCCTCTACTGGCACGGATCCACTCTGTTTCTCTGGGCGTGGTGGGCGCCTCTCAAAGCCTTGGTGCCACTCCTCTTGAGTTCATTAAGGGAGGGGACTGCCAGGAAGGTGGCATTTGGGAAGGAGCTGCATGACTCAAAGAGTTGCCTGTCCCGCTGTATCTCATTGGCGATTCTCTGGGCTCTCACTTGTGAGTGAATTGCAGCCTGTGTTGGTTGGCAGAGTTTGACTGCCCTCAGCTCCACAATAGAGTCGCGTACCTCTCTAACCAGGCCTGAAGGTAGCTAGTGCGCTGGGGTAGGTGGCCTGCAGCCATCAGCACATTCGCTGTTTCCCCTTGGAAACAGAAGCTGTAGGTAGGAGCTTTTGTGTGGGGCACAGATGTTCTTCAAGGTGGGTGTATGTTATACTGTCGCCACCCCAGACGCTGTGATTATACAGTTTATTAGCAGTGCCCAGCACAGATCACAGACTGACTGTTCAAAACAGCTGTGTTTCCCCCTCCAGTCCTGAAGGCCAGAAGTTCAAGATCACCATGTAGGTGGGGATGGAACTGTCTGTCTCCTTAGAAGGTTCCTCTGTCTCACGGCCTTTGCAGCTCCGAGTCTGACATAATCACACTAGGCAGCTGAATTAGTGCTCATGCTAATGGCTGGCCTCTTTACCATAACCAAATTTGAAAAGTCCTCCCTTTAGGTGCAGTCATGTGGAAAGTGCTGGATATTAGACTCTTGGTGTGTGTGTTTGGGGGTGCCATTCGTCCCGTAGCAAAGGTCATGGACTCCATGGTGAATCACAGAGCTATTTCTTGAGTCGGGTTACCTGGTGCTTCCTTCTTGAGGTTGTTCTGCCTCTGTCTTAGTGGGCACATGGAATCGCACCCCTGAGTAAGAACTGCAGTCCTCCGCAAAGCGTACTCCAGGCCACTGGGGAAGCCTTGACTCCATAAGAAGATTTCTTGAGAATCCATGCGTGGACCTCGGCCACTTACTCGTGTGAGTCATAGCTGGACCTGTGACACAGGCCTCTAATCCCAGCTACTCAGGGGCCTGAGGCAGGAGGATCACAAATTCAAAACCTGCCTGAGTTGCAGAATGAGTTCAAGGCCAGTCTGAGCCACTTAGTGAGCCTTTGTCTCAAAATACAGAGTAAAAAGGAGTTAGTGATACCGCTGGGTGCTAGAGCTCTTGCCTATTGTGTGTGAGACCCCACATTCAATTCCAGATAACTCTGATCAAAACCAGGCCTGGGTGGCGATTCTCACCCTTACCTCCCTGGGCTGCTTTAAAGCCACAAAACCACTAATAATACTGGGTGGAGCCTCAAGATCACACCTGGCTACCCTCAGTGACCCCCACAGTCTTTTGGGATGGTCACATGTGCCCCATGGAACCATCAGCTCAAGGAATGATGACATAGTTGTATCTGGGCCCCAAGATCTGGCCTAGTCAGCGCCCAGACCATGGCTGGTGTTTGGTGAACAAGCGGATGGTTAAGTAAGCAACTGAAAGAACAGGTAGTCTGGGAAATCACTCCCACCCCACTGCTGGAGCTCTGCAGAACAAGGAAGGCAGCCATGGGGGAATGTCCTGGTCTAGGTTGATGACTTCTGCTTTTTCATCCCTGTAAGGGTCTCTACTGTGTGCGATACCAGTAGAGCTAAGCCCGCCTTTGTTTTACGTATTAGAAATAAGTCAGGCACCCTGCAGCCCTGTTTGAACCGGGGTTGGAGGGTCAGCAGGGTCACCCTGGCTGTGAGCATCCATCTTCTAAGTTGTCCTCTGTGATTTGTCATCTTAGGGTCTTGAGTTCTCACCACTAATACTAGTTTTGAGCAACCACAGTGAATCAGTTGGCAGATGTGTTTTTAAACCCCAGATCATGATAGACCATCACCTCACCACCAGGTTAGGAAGTGGACAATTAGCAAAGATATAAAAACAATATTTAGATCAAATCATAGGTTAAGTTCTGGACGGTGCCCCCATGAGGAGTTCACATCTTTGACCTCATGCTGACCAAAGTGTGGTTCTTACTGTCTGACTCCCCTTTCGCCCTCTGAGAGCCACCAGCACTCAGGCCAAGCATGTGTGGGCACAGCACCTTAGTCATGGGCCAAAGGCTGACCTCCACAGGACAGGGGTGGCGAGAGGCAGATGATGGAGAGCGGGGTCATGAGGCTTTGTTCATAGCCCAGCACCCAGCAGCTGAAGCCAACGCGCTTCTTTCCTGGAGTTTGACCACAAGCCAGCTTATAGAAAGAGCAGCGGGCTGCGTTCCTGCTGCCCGGCTCCTGGTTGCCTGGCTAGCTTATGCCCCGAAATAATTACATGGAAACTATTCTTTTAAACACTGCTTGGCCCATTAGCTCTAGCCTCTTACTGGCTAACTCTCATATCTTGATTAACCCATTTCTGTTATTGTGTGTAGCACCACGAAGTGGTGGCTTACCAGGAAGATTCTTAACTTGCATCCATCTCGGAGAGGAGAGCTATGGCATCTGGCTCACTTCCCTTCTTCCCAGCATTCTGTTCAGTCTACTCCGCCTATCTAAAATCTGCCCTATCAGGCCAAGCAGTTTTCTTTATTAATTAACCAATGAAAGCAACAGATAGAAAGAAAACACTCCCACATCATTTCCCCTTTTTCTGTTTAAACAAAAAAGAAAGGCTTTAACTTTTTTTTTTGTTGTTGTTGTTGTTTTGTTTTTTTCAAGACAGGGTTTCTCTGTGGTTTTTGGAGCCTGTCCTGGAACTAGCTCTTGTAGACCAGGCTGGTCTCGAACTCACAGAGATCCACCTGTTTCTGCCTCCCAAGTGCTGGGATTAAAGGCGTGCACCACCACCGCCCGGCTGAAAGGCTTTAACTTTAACATAGTAAAATTACATATAACAAAACAGCATGGCCATCAAACCTGCATAGATGAGCAGGGCATGCGCAAAGCAAGCACACAGAGGAAACACATGCATCACTTTGCCATTGCTTCATGTTCTCGCAATAGTCCTCTGCCTGCGTTTACAGGGAGAACTTGGAAGCATAAGGTTTTATATATGTATATATTTGTTATGTGTAAATGTGTGTGCCTGTGTGAGCTTATGTGCACCATATGTGCAGGGCCATACAAGGCCAGAAGAGGTCACTGGATCCTCTGGAACTTGGGTTATGGATTTGGGTGCTGGGAATTGAACACCGGCTCCTCTGCAAGAGCAGCGAATGCTCTTCAGCCTGGAAAAAATAAGGTTTCCTTTAGTTGGCACCTCGGGAGAATTTAACATGTTTCTGCTGACCTGTTTTAGATGGAATTTAAGGAAATTTGTGGGTAGCTGGGAGTTAACAGCCTTTACATTTTTCATGAATAATATTGTTTTAGTTAAAAAATGCTTCTGGGCTAGGGAGGTGGGGCTGTGGGTTAGAGCCCTTGCTATAAGGACAATGCTGGGCTTGGCTGCTGATGCTGTGACCCCAACATTGTGCTGTGGCCGCAGATGGATCCTGGAGCCCCCTGGCAGCCAGGCAAAACAGCTTTAGCTGCCCACTCATTGAGATGCGCTGTCTCAGGGGAATAGGTGGGGAATGACACATGTTGTTCTCTGGCCTCATATGTGTGTGGGAAATGACACATGTTGTTCTCTGGCCTCATATGTGTGCGCCGGTGTGAATCCGCACTACACCACACACACACATACCACGCAAAAACAACAACTATAAAAACTGTATTTAAAATCTCAAGCAATATGTCAGTTGTATTCGGTGTATGAAGATGTTGACTGTACTATGACATCATATGTGTTTTAACTCAGGAAAGCTGTTAAGAATACCATGCTTGTATTTCAGAAGCCTTTTATCCTGTTCACAGCTGCCTTCAAGCTGTTCTCCCCGAGGGGAGAAACAAGAAGTCCCTTAGCAGGTGAGAAAGATGTGGAAGAGCATTGCATTTGACTAGGGGAACAAGACCCTCCCTCACCCAGGATGTAGCCAGCTTTGCAAGTCAGATTCATATGTTGCCTTGAAAGCAAAACATGTTCTGTAATCAAAAGACGACATTGACTATCTTAATTCATTGTCTCTCAGTAAGTCAAGAACCTGGACTTATAACTTATAGACTATTCAAACCTGGTTCTAAAGCTGAGTGGTGAGGGCATCTTAGCTCAGACTATCATGACTGCCACAGACTGGTGAGGGCATCTTAGCTCAGGCTATCCCCAACTTCCACAGACTGGTGAGGGCATCTTAGCTCAGGCTATTACTAACTTCCACAGACTGGTGAGGGGGGCATCTTAGCTATCATGAACTGCCATGGACTGAGTGGCCTTAACACAGAGGACTTGCATTTCCCGTCACTTTGGGAGACTGGCCAGTGGCACAGCTGGTTCCTGGGGAGAGCCTTGCCTTGGTCTGCAGACAGCAGTCTTTTTGCTTGGTACTCAGATGGCAGAGAGAGGGGGGAGGGAGGGAGGAAGGAGAAAGAGCAGGCAAACAGGTTCTCTCGTCTCTTCCTATGAGGAGCTATTCCCATCCCAGGACCTCATCTGACCCAATCCCTTCCTCAAGCCTTCCCCCAGCGGCCATAATGACAGAGTTCAGGCCACAGTAGTGGGGAAAGTGATGTGTCTCATTTCCCTACCCTCTGTACCATAGGTTGACTCTATGGTGTAGTCCTAGACAGCAAGTGAGAGGAGCGAGGCCAAAGGGAGGCTCTGGCTCTGGGGGAGACCCTTGTTCTGGGAGACAGAGGTCCCCGTCAAAGCCTGTGTGGTAGGAGTTCCTGACCAGTTCCTCAGTTTCATGGCCCTGCTGGTGGCGGCAGCTGCTGGGTGGGAGCTCCCTGGCTCGCTTTGAGGGGAAGCAGCCCTAAAAAAGTCCTTCTTGTAGACTGTGTGACTCTTTCCTATATATAGACCCCGAGTAATATTTGAGCTGCGTTTCCTCATCGGGTACATCCCCATTGCTCAGCCGCTTTTCCTACGTCGTGCCTTCGTGACTTTTCACGGCTTCAGTTTTCGGTTCTATAGACAGAGCATGGTAATAGAGCAGGACCCCTGACCTTTCCTGTTCCCCATCTTGGTGGGAAAAACATGTTCTCTTTCCACATCTGAGATGGAATCAAACATTTCTTGTGAAATATATATCGGGGCGGTGGGGGTGCTGGTCATTGCTATTCTAAACCTGCTTCCTCCTATTGAGTTCCTGGTCTGCAGGCCACTGTCTGTGGCTTCCAGCTTCCACGCTCTGAACTGCAGTTAACTGCGTACATAATGGTACCAGAGAAGGCTGCATTTGTTAGCAGGCTGCAAAGATAAGGGTGGTTGACTTTTGAATTGCAGGAGGTCTTCTTGGTAGCTCTTGATTTTTTCCATTGAGTTCTAGAACGTTGATACTCTAGCGTTTGGCGGTTTTTCAAGTAATTTAATTATAGCAGTAAATGTCAGAGCCTATTTAGTTTGAAACAAAGTTTCTACGGTTTTTTTTAACTACTTCCTTATTTTTTTAAAGAAGGAAGAAACTATCATCATACCTTAAGATCAACTTCTAAACGTCATTCCCTCTTAGAGCCTGTGTGTAACGGTTCTCGGCTTAGGAGTGGGCAGGAGAGGGACACAACAACAGCAAAACCCATTTGGCCTGAGTCAAATATCTTACATTGTTTTGTTTGTTTTTGAGACAGGGCCTTACTATCCAAGGCTAGCCTTGAACCCCTTTGTAGCTGAGGTTGGCCTTGAGTTGCCCTCCCGCTAGGCCATCCCCAACCCTTGGATCATTTTCTGAATCACTAAAATGTTTTCTCTCACTCCTTTTTACTTCGTAAATCCCTCACTTGGCCAAAGAGCGTGCTGCATGTGTGGGGCGATTCACTGGGGAGCAACCGCGCCTTTCAGCATGTCTGCTGCGTGCATCACCCCACTTTTGAGTTGTGTACAATATGAGGCTCTGCCTGGGCCCTGTGTGAAATGACACATTTCAAAGGTGTTCTATATTAAAAGAGGTCATTCTTTCCTGCTGAATAAGAAATTAACTGAGTGCATTGGTGTGCTGGGGCTATTCTTGTCATGTTAGGACAACCTGCTTAATTTTAGATCCCAGCGCTATTATTCTGTAGGCTGCCCTCCCAGGGAGATCTGGCAGACTCTGGAAGGCTTCGCAGTTGCAGGAACAAATAGAGGACAGCGACTGGCCTTCAGGACAATCAGGAGAAGGGACAGCGGGGGATGCAGGGGTGCGGGGAGACGGCGCTAGAAGGCAAGTGACAGGACCACAGGAGAGATTGTTTCGTTCCAGATGTCTTCTGTTGAGAAACGCTGAGCGAAAACGGGGTTCAGAATATTAGGACACTGGGCCTTCCTACCCCGTGAGCTCCCTCCTCCTCAAGCACACACACGATGCATGCTTGCTGCCCGCCCCTTCCAGGGCAGAGCCCTTCATACACTGTCCACTCTCTGAGGTGGCCTTCTTAGTACAGGGCCAGTCCACGAAGGAGCTCCCGCAACAGTCCACCTTACATCAGCAGACCTTGGGTTTTTGTCTGGGGGCATTGAGGGAGGAGAGGTCGAGACGGTTTTACTGTTTATCCCTGGCTGTACTGGAACTCACTCTGTAGACCAGGCTGGCCTCAAACTCACAGAGATCCACCTGTCTCTGCCTCCCAAGTGCTGGGATTAAAGGCATGCACCACCACTGTCCAGAAGGATGTTAGGTTTTCGGAGTGTCCTCTGACTGAGCTGTGAGAGACAACATGCCGGACCCCCCAGAACAGACCGCTCAGCTTGGCCCTGATCCCCCCACTAGAGCGAGAAACAAATGCGAGGTGGTACTAACACCGGGAGTGGGGAAGGAAGCCTGGCCCCGGCTTTGTGACTTGGCCTTGATTTTGCACTTTGCTGTAGTTTCCCACAAGGATGCACCCATTGGAAGCCTGTGTGGTGCTGAACTATATAGAACGCCTATCTGTAAACAGAGATTGCTCGTTCGTTTCCTGGCTGCCCAGACCCAAATAATCACACAGAAACTATATTAATTACAACACTGTTCTGCCAATGAGTCAGGCCTGTTTCTAGCTAGTTCTTACATCTTGAATTAACCCATTTCTATTCATCTGTGTATTGCCACAAAGCTATGGCTTACCAGAAAGGTTCCAGGTCCTTCTCCTTTGGCAGCTATATGGTGTCTCCTCGACTCTACCTATTCTTTCTCTATATCTCTGTCCAGATTTCCTGCCTGGCTTCAGTCTGCCCTACTATAGGCCAAAGCAGCTTCTTTATTAACCAATGGTAATAAAACATATTCACAGCATACAGAGGGGAATCCCACATCATCTCCCCTTTTCTGTCTAAATAAAGATAGTATAAATAGTATAGTAAAATTTATTTAGTAGTCTAAGTAACATAGTAAAATTGCATGTAACAAACAGTCATCAAGAAGTATAGTTACAATATTTGGTCCATTTACATTTGGTAAGTTAAGAAAAATACTCTATCATCTATCTTATCTTTGTGAGTCTAAAGTTTTATATCTAATTTATCTTTTATCATAACTAAGGAAAACTATATCTGTCTTAAACTCTTCAAAGACTATTTACTTCTTTTTACAACAGTCTATACTCTTTTTCCTCTCTCTCCCAAGCCTATGTACATTTTTTAAACACACTGTGACCTGTTGAGAGGTTTATTTTGGTCTGAATCTGTCTTTATTGCATATTTGTAATCATTTTCTGACCCAAAGTGCCTTTTTTTATGCTAAGTGGGCATGGCTAGGACCAACTCCACAGCCCTGCCTGTTGGCTACACCCCGTCCAACATGGTAGACGTATGTTCACCGCCTCTGCGAGCCATACTCACTGTCCCAGCTCCAGGGACTCATCAAGTCTGTGTCACCATTAAGCAATTAGTATCACACTGCTTACAAACCCCATTTAAGTGTGGGACCTCCGAAAGAGCCAGAGTTTGTGCTGCCAGCAAAAACCAGGAAGACATCTCTCAATAAAGCCACAC
Organism: Chionomys nivalis; assembly: GCF_950005125.1. Lineage (NCBI taxonomy): Eukaryota > Metazoa > Chordata > Mammalia > Rodentia > Cricetidae > Chionomys > Chionomys nivalis. The sequence goes on from NC_080088.1 coordinate 6,160,867, forward strand.
AGTTTTTGCGGCTAACGCTGAGTCAGGAAACCTTCTCTTACAGGAACTGCACCTCTGCTTGCCACCAGCAAGCAGCCTATCAAAAAAAAAATGTAGCTACCAAGAAGCTGTGTTTGGCTTCCATTTTTGTGGATCTAGAAGCCCTTTTTCTTCTTAAGCTTTTTTAGGTCTTATGTGGATCCGTGCCCCAGAAGGTGAGTGCCATTTGTCAATGGAGACGCTCCTTCATTTCCCAGACACCCAGACTCGAATAATAACACAGAAACTATATTAACTACAACACTGGGGCTAGAGAGATGGCTCAGAGGTTAAGAGCATTGCCTGCTCTTCCAAAGGTCCTGAGTTCAATTCCCAGCAACCACATGGTGGCTCACAACCATCTGTAATGCGGTCTGGTGCCCTCTTCTGGCCTGTGGGCATACACACAGACAGAATATTGTATACATAATAAATAAATAAATATTTTTTTAAAAGAACTACAACACTGTTTGGCCTATTAGCTCAGGCTTCTTATTAACTAACTCTTACACCTTAAATTAAGCCATTTCTATTAATCTGTGTATCACCACGAGGATGTGGCCTACCAGGAAGGTGTCTGTGGCATCTTTCTCCTTCCTCAGCAACATGGTGTCTCCTTGACTTCACCTACTCTCTCTATATATCTCTTTCAGTCTGACTATATTCTGCCCTGCCATAGGTCAAACCAGCATTATTCATTAACCAATAAGAGCAACACATATTCAGAAGGACCTCCCACATCACCTATCCAGCCTGCACCCAAGGGTGTCGCGAAAGACTCAAATGCCACGCAACAAAAGTCCTCACTGACCAACTTCCTGGTCTTCAGGTCAGACCTTATGTTCATATCCCCTGTGGACCAGCCAGGGCGCTCCCCTCTTCTGCCTACTTTTGACACCTCTTCCCCACCACTCCAGCTGCTTACTGTCCTCAACGACTTAAGGGGTGGCTCCCCATGTAGACTGCAACTCCAGCTGAAGTGGGTGCCTCGCTTTCCCTTACTGCCCTCTCGGCGTCATCAGGCCCCTCCCACAAGGAAGAGACTGAAAAACACAGATGGAGGGAATGTTAAGAAACTTATATACTAGCATCAGAACCCACTACAGTTAAAAAAAAAAAAATTCAGGGATTGCCCCTTTTAACTTCAAAACTGTGGTGAAGGATATATAATGCAGCGTTTTCTATCTCAGCCATTTCCAGTGTGTTTAGTTGTATGGTACCAATTGTCTTTTAAAACCCAGTTCTTCTTTTTAGGTTAGTATTTAGTTTACAGCTACCTGGACTGATGATCATCCATCCAGGCATTCTGGATGGATCAACAAATAGTCAATGAGCCATCTCCTGGCCTCCCAAACTGGACAAGGGGTGAAGCATGGGTGTTTGTTTTCCAGTCCGTGGGGAGTCTCATGGACAGCCTGGGTTGTTAAAAAGATAAACCTGGCGGTGGTGGCGCACGCCTTTAATCCCAGCACTTGGGAGGCAGAGGCAGGCGGATCTCTGTGAGTTCGAGACCAGCCTGGTCTACAAGAGCTAGTTCCAGGACAGGCTCCAAAACCACAGAGAAACCTTGTCTCGAAAAACCAAAAAAAATAAAAATAAAAATAAAATAAACCTGGACCCATTATCATTTTCATCTGAGGCTGGAAGAAAGAGGGCCAACCCATGAGGCACTGGGGCAGGCTTTCCAAGAAGAGTTGAGCTGTCTACTTTCTATTAAAGTAGGATGAGCTAGGAAAAGATAAAGGAGATGCTGTCACGGAGGAGCCTTGGATTCAGGGCACCAGACATGGAGCCAGCCTTGGGGAGCCTCTGTGATCCAGGACAGAGTGGAACTAGACACAGGTGAGAAGGACTCGAGCTGAGAGGAGCTGGAGTGGCTCACGGTCCAGAGACTGGGTTTTCTCCCGAACGCACATGGAAACCATCGCTGGGCTGTCACTTCTCACGATGTTTGGGATGGTTCAGAGGGGCTAGTCTGCTGTTTTCAGGGTGTCTATGTGAGCAAACCAATCCGGTTGGGCCAGAACTACCCCAGGTGGGCCCATTATTCACACCAGTGGTGTTCAGGCTTGCACAATCCTAGTCAGCTGGCAGGTTGTTAAACAGACTCCCAGTCAGTAAGTGTGTGTGTGTGTGTGTGTGTGTGTGTTTTCTGTTGCTGTGGAACGAATGACAACAGAGGTGTGTTTTGCACCACAGGTGTCTGGCAGGACTGGAGGTGGGGACCAGGCTTGCTCACGGGGCACTGGTTCTGGGAGCTAGAGGTGGGGCTGTGGCTGGACTGGAGGTAGGGACCAGGCTTGCTCGCGGGGCACTGGTTCTGAGAGCTAGAGGTGGGGCTGTGGCTGGCCTGCACTTCTGTCAGAATTTGTGGAGCGGGCTCTGCCTCCCAGCATGGTCAAATCCTCCTTATGGAGGGCTTCCCGCCACCCCCCATGGCACCTGCATTCCTTACCCCCGACTCCTCCATCTTCAGAGTCAGCATCAGAGAGTGCTTCAGTCTTCTTTTAGACACAGACTCACTTAGTTGCCCAGACTGACCTTGAACTCACTATGTAGCCCAAGCTAGTCTCGAACTCGGAACTCCCAATCTCAGTCTCCAGAGTGGTTGGGATTACAGGTCCATGCCACCATACTTGGCTAGAAGGCCTCACTCACATTGAGTCTCTGATTTCAGGAAGAGTCCAGTCCCTTTGAGGGGCTCCCCTGCTCAGTCTCCCTGAGTGACTTAATCTAATCGCAGAGTAGAAGCAGGCCATCCTAGTTCCTGTTTCCCCATCACCGCACCCTTTGCCTCTGCCCTCTGATCTCCTGTCATAAGATGCTGTGATTCTATTGTGCCCACCTTGGTAATCCACCATCTCTCAGTCTCAAACTCAGTGTACTGGCCCTGCGTGCATAGTTCTCCTTGCCCCATAGGATGCTCACAGTTCTGGGATCAGAGGACACACTGATGTGCATGCTAACAGCCACTGTTATATAACTATATAGTAACCACACAGTAGGTAAGGTTCCACTGCGCCTGTCAAGGTTCCTGCCCTGCTGTGTCCTTGAGGTCCTTGCCATGACCACTCTGTTGTGTACCTCACACAGCTCTGCTACCCCTGTGTATACATGGTAAGATGCTCTCTGTTGTATAAAGACGTTATACCCCACCTTGTTCCCATTCATGATCCTGTGGTTATCACATTTCTGAAACTAACAAAATGCCTAAGGTCGTTTAATTCTTTAAAAACAAAAAGCAAAAGTTTATTTTGACTCACAGTTTTGGAGGTTTCATCCCGTGAAGATAGGAAGGTGATGTGGCACTTCGTGGAAGTACATGGGAAAGCAAGGTGTCAGTGCCTGGAAGAAAAAGTTATTGATATATACAGTGATTGGCATATGCAGTGATAGACATATACAGTGATTGACATATGCAGTGATAGACATATACAGTGATTGACATATACAGTGATTGGCATATACAGTGATTGGCATATGCAGTGATTGGCATATGCAGTGATTGGCATATGCAGTAATTGACCTATGCAGTGATTAGCATATGTGGTGATAGACATATAGTGATTGGCATATGCAATGATAGGCATATGCAGTGATTGGCATATGCAGTGATTGACATATGCAGTGATTGGCATATGCAGTGATAGACATATGCAGTGATAGGCATATGCAGTGATTGACATATGCTGTGATAGACCTGTGCAGTGATTGGCATATGCAGTGATTGACATATGCAGTGATTGATATGTACAGTGAAACTTGTTTTCAACCATAAAGAGAAATCAAGTTTTATCATTTTTAAGAAAATTGATACTATAAATAATGGTACTGAGTGAATTAAACCAGTCTCAGAATGAAAAGTCTTATATGCTTTCTCTTATGTGTGGATCCTAGATTTCACATAATACACAGTATCAAGTGTGTGTGTGTCTCTGTGTGTGTATGTGTGTAGATGCCAAACTTTCTAGGAAATAAAGGATGGGGAAGTAGGGGCAGATGGTGAAGGGTAGCAGTGTGTGTGTGTGTAAATGCCCCACTGTCCAGGGAATAAGGGATGGGGGAGTGGGGGCCGTGAAGAGAAGCAGGGCTGGGGAAGCACTCAGTGTACTGTATACCCCGGCAGGACAATATCCTTACTAACACATTGCCGTATGCACTGAATATAGACAGTGAAACTTAAAGAAACAGAGAGGAAGTGACAGAGTCCTACAGTCACCTGACCTTAGGCTCTCCCTAGGGGCTCAACCCCTAAAGGTTTCACTGCCTTCCAATAGCTCCAGTGTGGGACCAAGCTTTTAAGGGGTTCTCTGGGAGCCACTCACACACCAACTGCAGCAAAGCCTGCTCTTGTATGTGCTCCTGTGGAAAGCAGTTGGCGACTGGCCCTGGATGCTCGCTTTCCTGTCTGACTAGCTGCAAGTCTTGCCCCGAGCACACCTGGGACATGTTCCCTTTACTCTTGCTGCAGAATGGTGAAACTTCACGGCTTCAAGAGGAAGCACTGACTGTTGGTCCTGAGCTTCCATTTCTGCAGAGGTATCTCTCTGTCTGTGGAGTCTGCTCAGCCTTGCTTGGCCCAGAGGCTAGAGCCTCCATTCAAGATGCTGCACACAGCGAGCCTAAGAGGAAAGGTTCTTGAGGCTCAGGTAGGTGCATGTGGCTAAACTTTCCAGAGGCCATGCGGTGTCCACTGAAGCACTCGCACAAGCCCTCCCCATTCTAGGGCAGGTGACACCCTACCTCTTGGTCCACAGGACCGTGTGGATGAGGGATGGAAATTGTCTGCAGAGATGATCTTTATCACAGCGGCCTGCAGCTCTGCACCCACCCCATCTCGCATACACTGCTCTCCAGGCCCAGATTCCAGCTATGGCCTAGTGAAAGATTTTATCTAATAAACTCATTTACTTATGTTAATGTTCTTACCAAAGTATTTTTAAATGTGGCTACATGTGTGGATTCTTTTCTTTGAAAATGAAGTATGGAGAGACAGGATGGATGTCCTAATATATCCAGGACCTATGTGAGGTATTCCTGGGTACTGTACTATACCCTTGGTAATGACTGAGTTTTGTTTTGACTTTTGTTTTTGTTTTTTGACTGATTTGGCAAGGAGATTTTGGGAGGAGCAACTGCCTTCCTCTCACATGAATCTCCAGGTGCTAGGTGCTATGTGCCCTTCAGCAAATGCTTACGAAGGAGTTTTCATGTTTTGGGATATGTAGTTTGGTCTGCCCTTAGTTTAGTGGAGGAAAACAGTCCTGATGGTGAGAGCTAAGAATCCGGGGTTCCTTTACAAGGTGTTTGATGGGGTCCTTTGGCCCAAGTATGGTGTGCACCCTAGGTTTTAGTGTCAACTTAACACAACCCAGAGTCACCTGGGAAGAGGGACCCTCACTGAGGGACTGTGTTGTAATAGGGAGCGGCGGGGCTGCGTCCCCGGCACCCGGCCGCCCGCATGGCTAGCTTATGCCCCGAAATAATTACACGGAAACTGTATTCTTTTGAACACTGCCTGGCCCATTAGTTCCAGCCTCTTATTGGTTAGCTCTTACATATTGATCTAACCCATTTCTAATATTCTGTGTAGCCCCACGAGCTGGCTTACCAGGGAGGATCTTAACCTGCGTCTGTCTGGAGTGGGAGAATCATGGCGACTCACTGACTCGGCTTCTTTCTCCCAGCATTCTCTCTGTTTACTCCACCCACCTAAGGGCTGGCCTATAAATGGGCCAAGGCAGTTTCTTTATTAAATGAAAGTAACTCCTCCATCAGGACTGTATCAACGAGTTTGGCCTGAAATCATGCCTGTAGAAGACTGCCTTGATTAATGGTTGATGGGGGAGCTCAGCCCACTGTGGGCGGCACCATCCCTGTGGAAGTGAATCTGGGCTTCATAAGCTATCCAGCTGAGCGGGAGCTGGCCAGCAACACTCCTCCATGATTTCTGCTTCCGTTTCTGCCTGAGTACCTGTCTTAACCACCCTCGGTGATGGATTTTGACCTGGAATAAACCCTTTCCTCCCCAAGTTGCTTTTGGTTGTGGCATTTATCTCAGCAACAAAAAAGTAAACTAGAACACACAACAAGTCTATAATAAGTGATGACTGGATGGACAAACTCATCATTTGTCTTGCGACTTGGAATCCTGACTGTTGTAGGTCCTGGGAGTTTTCCCCTGTAACTGACTGCTTGCCTGGAATTTTCCCTCTAGCAATACATTCCACTGGAGTTGAGACTTTGATCTCGAGAATTTGCTGATTAAATACCAATTCTCTTAGAAGGCCTTGCACATTAAACAGCTGTTATCTCTAGTGCTGTAATGGGGAAAGTTTGTTGAGTAACATTCCAGTCTTGTTAGAAGGCTGATTCCAAGGAAAGGGCCCTTGCGGGCGGGCGGGGTGCACCTGCGTGATCACAGAGCACTAGGGAAGTGGGAACAGGTGAGCAAGAATTCAAGCGCAGAGTCCGCACAGTAGACCTCCAGTGGGTGTTGGATTCTCACTGCCAGCCTCACACTGCAGTCCAGTCGGCAGAATGCTCTGTACTCTGAGGTCTGATTGTACTAAGGCAGAGGTTGGCCCAGCCTCCTGCAGCACATCACAGACAATCAAATGACTGTTCCCTCACACATGATGCCTCTGATTACACTGTAAACACCTCGTCCAACACGGCTCATTACTGGGGTATTCACTAAAGATGGTTTGCAGAGCAGTTTTTGGTTTTGTTTTTTCTTGGTGGTTTTTTTTTTTTTAAGTCAAATAAATAGTTCTGATAATTTTGGTTTTAAAAAAGTCACTGACTGACAGTACATAATATCAATATACTGAGAACACCAGGCTCAGGCTGGGGTCATGGAGTACTTGCCTTGCAAGCCTGAGGACCTGAGTTGGACACCCCCTCCCCCCCCCAGAAAACACATACAGAAAGCTGGGCGTGGAGGTGTGTGCTTGCAATCCTAGCACTGGGCGGGCAGAGACAGGTGGATTCCTGGGCACTCTGGCCAGCGCCAAACCTACTTAGTAAACCACAGGTCAGTTAGAGAGACCTTGCTCCTGCAAACAAAGTAGATAACACTCCTGAGGAACTAACCCAGCTGGGATTATTTTCTGATCTACACACATGTACACGCATGTGCACCATGTGCACACATACAAGACCAAAAAAATCACCAAGCTGAGGAATTTTGGCTAAAAAATAAAATATAAATTAATGGCCCTAGTACCAAATCAGTCTTCTTCTTTTTGGGGGTGGGGTTAGTTTTTTTTCTTTGTTTTGGGAGGTGGGTTTTTTTTTAGTTGATTGTGTGTGTGTGTGTGTGTGTGTTTGATTTTCCAAGATAGGGTTTCTCTGTGAAACCAGTCGTGGCTGTCCAAGAACTCACTCTGTAGACCAGGCTGGCCTCGAACTCACAGAGTTCCACCTGCCTCTTTCTCCTGTGCTGGGGTTAAAGCTGTGTGCCATCACCGCCCAGCCCAAATCAGTCTTCTAACCGTGAATTTTATGTAGCATATCTGTTAACCTTGACCATCAAGATATAGCGTGGCAAGGGGGGGGCAACGGGGACTTTTTTGTTATTGTGGAAATTTTGTGACCAGCGTAAGCCCAGAGAGAAACACAGCAGTCTTCCCTACTGTGCTGTTTACTGTGTTACTTTTCTTCACCCGAATTGTCACGCTAGCCTATTGCTCATTATCGCTAACACTAATGACTTTACAGTGAACAGCATCCTTTTATAGTGAACATTTTCACTTCTTAAGTATCTTTATTCTCTATTCAGTGGATTTAGGATCTTTATTTTTTAATATATTTTAATATTTTTTTTAATTTTTATTGTCTGGTCATTAGTTGGATATTCAATGGCCCCAAAGGGCACATTTCCATCTCAGTCCTCTGCCATGAATGATTTCTTTACTGAGTTCCCAGGAGTGGGTTGTTAGTCCGAGGGTTTCAGTAGACCTTCCTCACAGTTCAGACCTCCTTCATCCACTTCTGTCAAGTTATTCACCTAGGTAGATGAGCTAATGTCCCTGAATCCTGGCTGCTGTCTTGAAGTTAAATGATGTCCTGTCTGTCACGACTTCCAGGTGATTCCCGGTGGAACTTTCTTGTCTCCTTGAGTTCGTGCCTTGTTTGGTTGTTTGGGACATAGACCCTTCAGGAATGGAGATCAACTCCCGGCTGCTTTCAGCTTGTCCTCTCTGGGGATCACTCGTGCTGAGGGGAACCCCTGGACTCCCTTCTGAACAACATGGGTTAGCAAGGCCCACCCCTCCTGCGCCATCCTTGGGACTCCCCACAGGTTCAAAAAGGTGTCCATGGGGACCAGGATCACAGTGCAGCTCCCTCCATCCACCTTGGCCTGCTCCCCACACCGCTTGCCCATAGCCCCTTACACAGAGCCTCTTCTGTGGGGAAATCAGACGTCCAGACAACTGGTTGGCTGAGCTAAGTTGATCACTATGGGTTCCAAATAATTCCCCTCATCACAGGCAAGGAGCCTCCACAACTGTTTCTCAGAAGTTTGGCTGGTCCTAAGGGATGTTTCTTAAAAGATAAAACCACGTTGAATGGTTTTTATAGTTTTTTTCAACATAAGATGATTGATGAAATAAGTCCTACATCTTCACATAAACAGTTTAAAATGCTGTCTTCCCAAGATCATCTCTTTTTTTTTAAGTATCTTTAAAAATCCTTGGGGATTGGATTGGAGAGATGGCTCAGCAGCGAAGAGCACTTGCTGCTCTTAGAGAGGATCCAGGTTCCACAGCACTCCACTTCCCAGGGATGCCTTCTCCAGCCGCCGTGGACACTGGGCACATATGTAGTGGAGTGTTCACAGATAAAACAGTCATCCACTTAAAATCTTTAAAAATCTCATCCTAGATCCACCTCCAGTCCTCCCCCAGATGTTCCGTTTATCACAAGCTAATTCTGAAGGGACTGTAAGTGCTGAGGTTCTGACTCTCAGCCAGGGCCTCCCCGTTATGGTCATGTTCACGCCTTTTCTCACTGCTGAATGGAATGCCTGACAGAAACAACAGGAAGGATGAGGGCAGGAGGTGGGGCTTAGGGATTAGAGAACAAGTCCATCGTGTCAGAGAAAGCATGGTGGGTGGACAACAGGCTCTTTCTGTCATAGGAAGCAGAGAGCTAGACCTGAGGAGAAAGGGGGTCTGTAAGCCCCAAAGGGCTCATCTCACCTCCTAATGGTTCTTAGCCCCCCAGAACAGTGCCACACATGAGCCTGTGGGGGACATTTCACCTTCAAATGGCAAAATAATTTCTTATTAACAATTGCTATTGAAACCAACAGTGGTTTCTGTGCACTAGAGTGTGGTCGAGGCCATCCCCACAACCATGTCAGTCTCGTAATTCCCATGAGCCATCAGGAGATTTCAGAAGCGAGAGAACATTATCCAAGTGCCCAGCAAGTCACCTCAGAGAGTGGAGGCCTGCGAACAGCCTATGAAAAATCAATACATTTGAGGAAGTGCTGTCGGAGGCGAGGGCACGCACTGTGCGGACACCACAGTGAAAGCCTCAGCGCGGCCCCCAGCACCCCCCAGTGCCTGGCTCCAGCAGATAACTCTCTAAGTTAAACCAGATGCTGTGACTTCATGTGTCTTTGGGGTTGGTCCCCGGTGAAGGGGCTCCAGTGAGACAGTGGCAGTGGCACTGGGACCTTGGAGAACATCAGTGTCCAGAGCGCACAGGGCTCGTGGCCGTGCGTCTTCTCCCACGCAGAGAAATCAGAAGTCAGTCTGTCAATGCTGGCAGCTGTTTTCTTCATGTTGTGGGGCGACTACCATTCTCAGGGCAACTGACCAGGCATTGTCTTGGGGAAAAGAGGATGTTTTGGGTCTCCCACATTCTAGCACAGGGGCGTGAGCCCAATTCTCTGGCACATAAAGATTAACTTCCCACTGTAACTCAATGGGAGCCCCCTGGATTTCCTAAGGAACACCCAGGTTTTAGTGGGGTCTTTGTCATATGCTACCATTTACACACCACCAAACTTCTTTTAAAAAATGTGCATTGGTGTTTTGCTTACATGTTGGTTGGTGTGAGGGTTCTCGATCCCCTGGAATTAGAGTTATAGACAGTTGTGAGCTGCCATGTGGATGCTGGGAATTGAGTCCAGGTCCTCTGGAAGAGCAGCCAGTGCTCTTAACCGCTGAGTCATCTCTCCAGCCCCACCTTGAATTTCCTATCCCTCAGCCTCCAACTCCCAAGTTGGGATTACAGACATGCGTCGTGCTGGCATATGTCGTACTGGGGACCAATCCCAGAGCTTCCTGCACACGAGGCAAACATTCTACCAGCCGAGCTGCACCCCATCCGTGGAGCTGGCCTTTCCATCCGATGCTGGAGAGTCACAGACTCCAACCTTGACTTCTCCCTCTCCAGGAGCAGCTCCCCTTGTCCCCCTCTGGGTGACCTTCCTCTCTAGGCCACAGTGCCATGTCTGCCAGCTCCCTGGAAAAACTGCCAGAAGGTTTTCTCAGCCCTAATGATGAGGGGGATGAGCAGCTGCCTGGGAAAGACAGGGGTTTCAGGAGTGGCACCCCAGAAAGTGGGGATCATGCTTCAGAGGTGAAGGGACAGACTTGTTGGAAAGATTGAGCAGGATTTTGTGAAAGCCATTTGGCACCTGGAGGAAGACAGCCAAGCTAAGTGATTCTGTGGGGCGAGGGGGGTGTGGCCAGACCCCACAGGCAGCAGCCCAGGTTTTGCAGGAAGTGCCAGTGTATGTCTCTGGGTGAGGACTACATCAGAGCTGAAGTTAAAAGTGGTTGTTAAAGCAAGTGATCCAGGAAGAACAGACCAAAAAGAGCCAAGCCGGAATGACTAATGGCAGCAGCTCCGGTCTTACAATCGCTAAATCATGCTGCCTCCCTTGGTCCTGGGTGATGGCGGCCAGGTGGTTAGGGCCGCTCTGATTTGCCCAAGGCTGTTTCTTCATCTTAAACTTTGCAGACCGTGCTTTTCCGAGAAGTAATAGAAGGAAGGTGATCTTTATGTGCCCGGGAAAGATTGTGGTAATAAGGAAACAGACGCTAATCAGATTCCACTTTAGGAAGAAAAGTGTGGTCTTTCTCCATGCTTGAGGGTTGAGACTGGCCTTCTCTCCTCCTCCCCCTCCTCCCCTTCATCTTCCCTGCCATCTTCTCCTTCCTCTTTCTTCCCCCTCCCTCCCTTGCCTTCTCCCTTCCTCCCTTTCTTTCTTCTCCCTCCTCTTCCTTCTCCTCGTTAGAATTTTCTTCTGTTTAGAATTGTCATGTTCACTTTCAGTTTGGATTGCCCATAAACTTCCCTCCACTAAAGCCATTTCTTAGTGCTTCCCCCTGACAGGGTGGACACAGAGCGTAGCCGCAGCCGTCACTCTTGGTGCTGGCATAAACAGTCGTTAGAATTCCTATATCAGGCCGGGCGGTGGTGGCGCACGCCTTTAATCCCAGCACTCGGGAGGCAGAGGTAGGCAGATCTCTGTGAGTTCGAGACTAGCCTGGTCTACAAGAGGTAGTTCCAGGACAGGCTCCAAAACCACAGAGAAACCCTGTCTCGAAAAACAAAAACAAAAAAACAAACAAAAAAAGAATTCCTATATCAGTCCCCAATGCAGAACAGTTGTCTTTCCCCTTGACTAAGCAAATCTTTACCAGTGGCACCACATGTACAATGAATCCTGAGTCCACATGTCATAACTGCGCCCCATTCTCTCATTGCTCCCAAAACTGACCCAAGGGGCTGAGGAGGTGGCTGGATGGTTAAGCACTAGCTGCTCTTTCAGAGGACCCAGGTTTGACTCCCAGCACCTACATGGTGGCTCACAACAGTGTGTAACTCCAGTCCCAGGAGGTGGCGAGGGTAAAGCGGAGAGAGAACATTTAGTTGGTCAGAAGAGACCATTATGATGGGCTTTGAAGAGCAAATAGGAATTTTACAACTGGTGAATCCCCTCCTCACAGTCAGCTAACAGTGAGTGTAGGCTGGAAACCAGTAACGACTGTAAGAGACATCATCGCCTAAGGTAAGGCTGCTTTGTTTGACGCACACCTACCGCTCAGTGTTCAGAACATTTTTAGAATAAATGCATTTAAGTCTTTTGGAGCTGGCAGCCCTGGGTGATTTGGCAAAGCAAATACCATAACTGGTTTCTTACATAACCCCAGAGTTGGCAGCAAGGCGCCAGGCTTTGAAATTAAGCAACATTCACTCATCTCAGGAGCCTTGCCTTTGTGTGTGTGTGTGTGTGTGTGTGTGTGTGTGTGTGTGTGTGTGTGTGTGTGTAGGGATAAATGCACTGTTTGTTCCGCTTGCACATATTCTTTGTAATTCCTGGGCGACTCCTGGGCGACTCTAATGGTGCCTTGAATAAAGTTTTCAGTGTGGAGGTATGGCTTGACTTCTGGACGTTTGGAGGCTCACTCTGCATCACCTAAAGAAGGTGTTGATACTGTGAATGCTTTAATGAGGTTGGGACAAGCGGGAAGGACAGATTGTCCAAGACTGGTAGTTGGAAGTAGGAACTAGGGCCCTTTGGAGGCCCATGGGGCCCTCTGGATGCCCGCAGTCCGCAGCAAGCACTCCACACCGTGCGGGCACAGAGGCTGGTGAGACATGCTTGTCTGTAGAACCTGAGTCTTTCCACATCTGCCTCCATTTCTGATAAAAAGAGAAAGTGTGGTTGTTGGACAGGACGTCCCCCTCAGTTTCAGACCCCGCTTCCCTGTCCCACTGTTGTTTCTGTGACACGGGCACCACCTTGATGGCATGATTCTGCCAACCTCGTTCCGCTGGGACAGTCTTCGCTTGAATTCTTTGAGCCTCCAGGAAACATTCTATGTTGCCCATTCCTGACCCTCCAACTCAGGAGATTTTCCAAAGGAGAATCCTGGGTGCCCTTCCCACCATCCCACTGGGAAGTGGGACTTTTGTCCAGTAAAGTACAATTGGGGAGGGGGTAAAAACACTGCGTTTCACAACAAACCCTACTTTTTTCTTAAAAAACAAAACTCACTGACCAAGACCAATTGCAAAATGTTTCTCTGATGCCCAGCAAGAAACATTGAGGTTTGTCAGGGCTAGCAACTCCCCACGACTTGGATTTCTAGGTCTTACAAAGCCTAAAGACTCCCTGGAGAATAATTGCTGTTTACCCCGCAGACCTTCGTCCCTTCTCATTCTGTAACATTTTCCATCTTAAGCGGCCCGCCCCGTTCAGCCCCAGAAGCGTGTTGTCTGGGCGGCCGAGTGGAATTACTACCAGTGGGAACTATGCCGCAAGAGGGGTGGTGAAGCTTCGAAGCTCAGCAAACCTCAGCGGCCTTTCCACCCTCGGAGCAGAGGTAATTAGCATAGGGAAAATGACTAAGGTGTTGACGTCACCTCTTTCCAGTAGAAACTTACACTTTGTCCCTGTCCGCCTGCAAGCACGCTGGACTTGACTCAGGAATTTGCTGTCCAAACAGGATGCTCTGGAAGCCGAGCCCTCCCCACCCCCAGGGGGCTGGCCCTCAGAGGAGCTTTATAAACCCGGCTGGAGAAAGGACCCATGGTATCTGTCTTGCCAAGGAACCGCTCCAGCTTGGTGCTTGCCTGCCTGAGTCGTTAGCGTCTGCCCCGTAGGAAAGCAGAATGCATTTTAGGGACTTTCACTACAATTTTAGCTCCCTGATTGCCTGTGTGGCGAACCGTGATGTCTTCAGCGAAAGCGAAACCAGGGTAAGGTTTCCTGGCGACCCTTGAGCTCAGAGCATTTTCCAAGAACGCCGCTAGTTGGGACAGTTAGCCAAAATCTCAGGGGCGGGTGGCTGTCTTGTGGGGTTTATCAAGTAACCCCCAAAGTAGTTAGAGTCTTGAAAATCAGACGCTGTTGCCTGAAGAATTAACTGGGATGGGAATTGGGTAGAGCTACTGCTTTGAACGCTCCGGGTTCCCTGTGTGCGCGGGAGGTGCGGACATTGTGTGTGGCCACACTTGGCTCCTGTGAACTCTGGAGGGAGGCTGCTGCCAGCTCTTGCCCCTGGAGTTCCAAATGACCCGATTTCCTCGTGGGAAATACTGTGAGAAGACTGCATGTTTGCAGTACTGGCAAGTGTCTGCCTTCAGCTTCCAGATCCTTCCGACTAGAGAAAAATGCAGGCATAGCAAATATTAAAACTCAGTGTGGGATGAGATAGCAGCCATCACAGAGATAATTAGTTGTCTTTATCACTTTGCTTTTCTTCTCCATTTGGGAAAAGCATTAAGAGGTTTTTTGGTTTTTTTTCCCATCAGTTACTATCAAGCATTAATAGTAATAGTAACTAATTGATCTTTACTAAGAATCATATATGAAAGGATATTGAATATGTCCCGTTTGTGGGGATGGTGTTTGGAATGCTTTCTATTCAAGTCCATTGGGACGCGTAGAGAGTTTAGTCATAGCTAAATGTTATAACGTTTGAGAGACTGGACAGTAGCTTTTTAACTTGATTGTAAACACAGTCTATTCACAGACAGGCTACAAACTTGATGTGCTGAATATTAGCCTAATAAGTGAACTCATTCAACTGTTTCTTATTAAGTAGAGATCCTATACAACAAGTGTAGCAGCTGGGTATCTACTATTAGAACAAATAAGATTATTTCCTAAGTGTGCGCACTTAGCAATAATGTGTGTTCTCTGTTGCTGTGCTTCTGAGCCCTATCTTGCATTCTGAAAATATTCACTAAGTCATCTCTCCTAGTTTCTGAATCATAACTTCAAAACTACAGTTAGTCACAGTGCCCATTTATGAGATCATGTGAAATCCCAGCCTTACCAAGACACCCTTCTGCCAGAAACCTGCCCAGTCCCTCACAGCTGCAGGAGAGGATCGCCCAGCTGCCCAGCTGGTGACGTCCAGGTCAGAGGTCAGCTCTGCTGTGCTCCACACCTACATCTGGGTCCCCAGCCACCTGCCTCAGAGAAGAGCCCGGCACGTGGTTGTGCTGCGCTCCACCTGGAGCAGGCACAGAGCCTCTAGGTTTTTAGTCCCAGAGATGGCTGACTCAGAGTTCCCTGCCCTGTCTACACTTCCCTCAGTGTTTCCAGGATAGGCTTGTAAGTTTCTGCCTCAGTTGTCCACCTCTGCAGGAGTGAGACCACGCTCAGGATCCAGGATCCAGCTGCCTCTCACCACCCACCCCCAGAAGTCCCTGCAAGCTGGCCTGAGTGTTCTTGTTTTTTGTTGTTTTTTTGTTTTGGGTTTGCTTGGTTGGTTGATTGATTGTTCCAGACAGGGTTTCCCAATAGCTATGGAGCCAATTCTGGAACTCGCTCTATACACTCTGCTGGCCTTGAACTCATGGAGATCTGCCTGCCTCTGCTGGGATTAAAGGTGTCCACCACCACTGCCCAGCTTGTCCTGAGTGCTTTAGCCTGTAGAAAAGAACTCAAAAAGCTGGGCGGTGGTGGTGCACACTTTTAATCCCAACTCTCAGGAGGTAGAACAGGTGGATCTCTGTGAGTCCAAGGCCAGCCTGGTCTACAGCAGAGTGAGCAGACTCCTAAAGCTACAGAAAAACCTTGTCTTGAAAAACAAACAAACAAAAAGAATAAAAAAAGAAAGAAGGAAGGAAGGAAAAGAAAGAGGAAGGAAGGAAGGAAGGAAGGAAGGAAGGAAGGAAGGAAGGAAGAAAGAAAGAAAGAAAAAGAAAGAAAGAAAGAAAGAAAGTCCAAAAACACCTGGCATCTAAAAAGCCCCCATAATCTTCCTGGAGTCCCTAGGAGGTGCATCCCACATACTGCTGCAGGAGAGGGTGGGGCCCCCAGCCTTTCCCAGGAGACTGATGAGCTTTTTCCAGAAGCCAAGAGCCAAGCTAGTAATCCCAGAATCTGGGCTTTGCACGCTCACAGCTCTCACTGTTTCCTAATTCTCAGCAGCCCTTACAACAGCAGGGCAAGGCTGTACCTGCAGGAAAGCATCGCCCCCCCCCCCCCCCCCCCCCCCCCCCCCCCCGCCCCTGCCGGCTTGCGCCACATTCAATTTTAAGCCTTTAAAAAGTTAAAAAGTAACAGACCGAGATAAACCACAGTGGGAGTTCACAAAGAGCTTCCTTTAAGTAATGGTCAGACTTTCTTTTTAAGGTCATTGTGCCTTTGTTCTTCAGTTTTCAGAAAGGTTCTCCCCCCCACACACACACCGCTTCAGATTTGCTTGCAGGACCTTGAACCCTAAAGAAATATTTGAAGAACACAAAGTCTACTCTGGATGAGCTAGCTAGACAGCAGTGGGTCATGGGAGTATCAGGCTTGGATAAGGAGCGACCTGATGCTACCTCCCTGGAAAATGTGTATCCCACTTTTAAAAGGAGTGGTAATTGTTCTGCTGTTTAAATGAATTTGGCATAATAAACTCTGTCTACTTCCCTTCTTAGAGGATCACCTGAGTTAGTCTAATGGTGGCGAGTGTGCTTAGTCTCTCTCTCTCTCTCTCTCTCTCACACACACACACACACACACACACACACACACGAAGCCCTGGAAATGGCTGATACTCATTTCTTCACCAAGGAAGGTAATGAGTAGGGCCTCCCTCAAGCAGGTGAATTTTAAACTATTTTATTGGTACTGTTTTTCAGGCCAAATTTGAATCCCTCTTCAGGACGTATGACAAGGACATCACCTTCCAGTATTTTAAGAGCTTCAAACGCGTCCGAATAAACTTCAGCAACCCCTTATCTGCCGCCGACGCCAGGCTGCAGCTGCATAAGACTGAGTTTCTGGGGAAGGAAATGAAGTTATATTTTGCTCAGGTAAGTGTGTCCGTTGCAAAGCAGGGTCCTCCCTCCTAGCACGTCCCAGCAAAGCGCCCCATGTGCTGGTTATGATAGACACTGGAAAACTAGTGCGCATCCTAAGAGAAGAGGAGCCCTACCCTGAATTCTGAGTCTCACCTGATCTGAGAAGGAAGCAGGGAATGTGAGGACCACCTCAGAGATGGTTACCCTGTAGCTTCCTAGGCTGGATGGGGAATGAGGGAAAGAAGCCCTTCTGGTTCACCTCAGAGATGGTTACCCTGTAGCTTCCTAGGCTGGATGGGGAATGAGGGAAAGAAGCCCTTCTGGTTCACCTCAGAGATGGTTACCCTGTAGCTTCCTAGGCTGGATGGGGAATGAGGGAAAGAAGCCCTTCTGGTTCACACAGGCAGCTTGCAAGGGTGTCACTGCAGGCTACTCGGGTACACTAGGACCTGGGCATTGGGTCTGTGCGAGGTTTCTCAGGGATCTGGTGCGGGTTCTCTAGGCTTACAGCAGTATGTGGCTTTGTGAAGAACCTGAATGCAGATCAGCACAGCGTTGTCAATCTCGAGGTGGGGGAATGGTTACCATAGTTGAGACCCTCTCTCAGCTGAGGGGCAGAGATGGGGAACTATGGGTAGGTTTGCCCTTTGTCCTGCCAACCCCAGGTGAACCTTCAAGGCAGCTCCCACTTCTGTGTGATATTGTAACAGGAACTGGTAGATTGCCAAGGAAAGAGAAAAGAGGTTCTAGAATGCTACTCCTGAGGTAAAGTCAGCCCTTGTCAGGTCCTGAGCCTTTTCCTCACCCCACCTCCACCCCCAGAATTGTTACTTAGCCTTTGGGTCTCCCAGAAATTGATTCTGAGATCCCTCTGCCCTCAGCAACAAGGCTTCATTTATTTTAAAATCGTCTGTGTTCGTCACTGTCATTTAGGGCAGGCACAGTCGGTGCAGTGTGAGGCTCGCAGCCCTGGGGGCTCCCACCGTACTGGCGCTGTTAGGGTTTGAATATGAAATGCCCCTCGTGGGCTCATGTGTTTGAATACTTGGGTCCTCCGTGATGCCACTCTGGGGAGTTACTGAACCTTTAAGAGGCGATGACCTAGCTAAAGGAATGGGATCCTTCAGGGGTGGACATTGACGGGTTAGAGCCCAGCCCCCCTTCCTGTTGAAGCCCTCTTTGCTTCCTGGTTAGCACCGTGTAACAAGAGGCCACGTGCTCCTACAGGTCCTAGCCACTGCAAGCTCTGCCATGCCCCCGCCACGGTGACTTCACTGTGAACTCCGTCATGCCCCCGCCATGCTAAGTCCTGTCTCCCTTCCGCTGTGTTCATCCAGTGTTGTCATAGCCGCTAGAAAAGTTTGCCCCACAGACACCTCCCTTCACCTCCACACAGACATCTTCACAGCTCTTGGAATAGGAGCTGGTACCCTCCCTGGCCCCTCCCTGGCCGTTGGGGTGCTGCGGCTGTGCTTGCCTCCCACAGGCGTCCGGGAACCTCTTGAACTGTTTACCGCTGCTCTTCTCTCAGCGCACTGATGAGCTGCTTTCTCTCCGCAGACCTTACACATAGGAAGTTCACACCTGGCTCCGCCTAATCCAGACAAGCAGTTTCTCATCTCCCCTCCCGCCTCTCCGCCTGTCGGTTGGAAACAGGTGGAAGACGCTACCCCAGTCATAAATTACGACCTTTTATATGCTATCTCCAAGCTGGGGCCAGGTAAGCAGCGCCCTCATGTGGTCAAGGGGCTGGGAGAGGAGGGGAGGTTGTCCTGACACAAGACACCCCCCATGACCCCATGCAAATATGTTGTATGAACCCTGCATTCTTCCCCATTGCTGCCACTGGTGCCCAGAGTGTGTCCCCTGGAAGGGCTGCAGGAGAGACAATAACAGCCCGTGTGTTTCTGCACCACCATCCCCGAAATGTCCCCTAAATCTGTAGCCCCATCAGAATTGCCTGTGTGGCACACTCCCCGGCCACAGAACAAGTTGCTCCAGGTGGGGTAAGCAGCTGGCTTTTGTTGGGAAAGGGCAGACAGACCACCCTTCTCAGGAGTTAGTGCCTCTGCAGTCACTGTTCCTACCTGGCTTTTCTAGTGGGTGGGAAAGAGTCCCAGGTCCTGGTGAGGACAGAGCCCAGAATGGATCTCACTCGTGGAACTGTGAGCCATCGAGACAACCATCACCTGTAAACGGCGCTGTGCATGGTGCCTGGCCCGTGGCAGCTCAGTGCTCGGGATGTGGTTTTTAGGAGTAGTGTACCAGGGCTCGTCAGAGGGGTGGGTCGGAGGGAGGGCTAGGGTGCAGAGATGTGAGGGTCACTCCTGCCCACCACACAGCAATGACTGTCTATCAGCTTCTTGTTTCTCCTTGAGCAGCTACCTGATGTTCCCTTGGGGAAGGGTTTTATTTTCATGGCCCATCAGCAGTTTGACGCTGAAAGATTACACTTCTGAGAACACAGCCTAAGCGGAAATTCCTCCTGCGGTACAAAGCAAGAATCACGTTACTAGTGCTAATTGGGGCCTGAAGGTCAAGACTGAAAATGACCTGTGTGAGCAAGTAGATGGCTGGCCATGGCAGCTGCTAGCTAGCATCATTAGTGAAGCCAAGGGTCTGGCATCAGGGAAGCACATGGAAGCAGAGGGCATCTCCATTTGAGGCAAGGAGCCAAACTGTCCCGGGCAGGAAGTGAGACGAGCCTTCCGTCTCTGAGAACCCAGACTGGGGATGAATGGGCCGAAGCCTCCCTTTGGGAAGTCTGTACTGTACACTGGAGTAGCAGAGTGCCCCCCAGGGCCCTGAGGGAACTCATGCCCCAGAGTCGAGCACACCTTCAGGACTGATGAGAAGGTTCTTACAAAAGGGACTTTCTCAGAGCGGTTTGCCCTTCTTCTATTTAGCAGTGAAGTTAATGGGTTTTGCTTGGTTGTGTGTGTGTGTGTGTATTTTATTTTTTGTTTCAACTGTGCCTTTCAGGACTGCAGAGGTCTCACAATACAGCCTCGAGTCCTGAGCCTTCTTACTTGGGACGATGGTAGATACTTCTGTGGAAAGCCTCCATTTTCAGCTTTCCCAGCAACCCTCAGCACTGGGAGAGCCGAGGCTCCTTCACGTTAGCAGACAGGGCAGCATTTTAGCCTCACTGGTGGGGCAGAGGCCAGGCCATGTGCCATGTTTGGTCCTGGTGCCGTGCTTCCACATCTGAGGTGCACACTACAGAGCTGGCGGCCCCGCCAAGCCACTGCGTCACCTCAGAACTCGGCTAGTTCAACAGTGGGGTTCAGACCTGGGACCTTGCATCTGCTGGCAAGTACCCCATGTTTGATCACGTCCCAGTACCCTACTTTTTTAAAACATAGAACTGGGTGGCATTGGTGAAGGCAGCGTGTCGTGAGCCTGCTGCTGGGTGTCTTGAATGCTCTCTGGTGGAACTGGCCTCATGGCCGCCTTGGTTGCCCCGTTTTAGAGAAGAGGAAGGGCACAGAGGAATGAAGCGGCCTGCACGCCCACTGGGCCCAGGTCCTAGTGTTTGCGCTCTCAGTCAATACGGCGGCCACTCTGCCATGCTGACCCCCTCAAGGGGTGTCCCAGACCCCTGCTTTCCAGCCACCGTGTGTCAATAACAGAAGGCTCCCTGACCTTGCTGCAGCAGAGCGGTGTGAATGTGATGGAGCCTGAGCAAGTCTAGGCTAGCCCTGAACAGCAATGAGGGAGCACTCCACTCCAGCTAATAGCTGATAGAAGAAAATCAATGGTGCTGTGGCTGAGGATGTCGCTCAGGTGGTGGAGTACCTGCTTAGCATGTATGAAGCCCTGGGTTTGGCCCCCAGTGCCTCATAAACCAGCGCAGTGGTGTGGGGCCTCTGTGTTTAGAAGGTAGAGGAAGAGGGACAGAAGTTAAGGTCCGCCTCAGCTACTTAGTGAACTTGAGGCCAGCCTGTTCTCTGTCAAACCTGCCTCCAAACTAAGGGAAGGATGAGACGGTTGGACAGATCCAAGGCAGGCGTGTGTGTGTGTGTGTGTGTGTGTGTGTGTGTGTACACAGGGCCTCTCCACACCTCCTCCCTGCTGTGCTCTGAACCCCAGCTGAAAGCCTTACAACAGACTCAGGACATTTGTTCACAGAGTGGTTTTTGCCTGTCCTTTCCCTGAACTGAGGCTTCCCACACCTCCCTTGGATTATGCTCTGGGTAGACCTGGGAAGGGTTAGCTAACAACACATGTTCCGTTCCTCCTGCTCTCCCTCCCTCCCTGCCCTAGTGCCAGTCCCGGGTACCTACATGTCATGCTCAAGGACTTGCCCTGGTTACCATGCGGTGCTTTCCTTCCCTAGGCGAGAAGTATGAGCTCCACGCAGCAACAGACACCACTCCCAGCGTGGTGGTCCACGTGTGTGAGAGTGACCAAGAGAACGAAGAGGAGGAGGAGATGGAGAGAATGAAGAGACCCAAGCCAAAAATCATCCAGACAAGGAGGCCAGAATACACGCCTATTCACCTCAGCTGAACCGGCTCACAGACCGCGACGACACGTTCTGAACCCTGCTCATGGGGAAGAGTCTTTTACTGTGCAGGTGGCTGGTCATAGCTTTGGAGGTGACAGCCATGACCACTGTGGCCGAAATTCCAGTTCATGTTGCTCAGAAGAGAATCAAGGCTTTGTCTCCTTGTTCTGATATCGCACCTCAGTCCATGTCCGTGGCACCCGGGAATGTCTTGGGCCATTCACTGAGTCTGTGGTAATCACACAAGGAAATCTGGGGACATCTCGAGAAACTGATAATGGTGGTGTCTTGTACTCGCTCTTTTCTAGGTTCTGTTTTTGCCAAGGACAGGTTGACTGGTGGCCCAGGATGAGATCTGTTTCCAGCCAGCGTTCAGGGTCCAACCCCACTGGTAGGCAGAGGCCTCCCACAAGCCACCGCGTGTCCAGTGCAGAAAGGCTCCTCCTTCCTGCCGTCATGTTCTAATGTCCATGCATGTGTACTACTGGGTTCCAAGACTAACCTTTGTTCTTGTTGAGTTCCGCCGTTGCTGTCTGTCGTGGGAAGCCGGGGAGACGGAAACCTGTGGCCTCTCCTGGCCCCGGCTCTCTCTGCAGTGGCACCCACACATGGGGTCACATCTGGAGGGGTCACCCAGTCGCTTGTGCTTTCTCACAGAAGAGGGTGACCCTGAGTTCCTGTGTATAATTTAGCGGGAGTGGAGAGAAGAGCAGCTTCACTGCCAGCTGCCGACGGGCGGGAAGTTTAGGTGTAGCATTCGGTTTCAGACATCGATTCCCATTGTTTCTTTCATGTAAGTGGTTTGTGCGTGAATTTCAGCCAAAAACCCCTTTGGGAACTGTTGGTCGAGACGGTTTTTCACCCCACTGAAACAGGAAGACAAACTTGTAAATAAAGCAGAGAGCATTTCTGAATTCCTGTCGTGTACCTAGGTGAGGATAGAGGGCAGAGGGGTCCCGAGCTCCGTGGTTTGTGTGTGGTAGAAATCAATGTCATGTGTCTAACGGGCTGAATTTGGAGCATGTGAAGCCGTAGCCGTGTGTTGCTAGAGGGACACAGTGCCTTTCCCCTTTCCTTCCAGATGGGCCGTGACACTCGGTGAATATTTGGAACTTTCTCTTTTCTAGTTGCCGTATGTGTCTGGTAAATAGGTGTTCTGTTTTGACACTCGGTGAATATTTGGAACTTTCTCTTTTCTAGTTGCCGTGTGTGTCTGGTAAATAGGTGTTCTGTTTTGGTCTTACGATACCATTACCAAGTTTGTCACCCTGAAATAACCTGATGCCATTTAACAATGCATGCTTTGGGAGTTCAGAAAGCAGTCTCCTCTGGGGAGCAGATTTGCTGGCATTCAGTCTCCATCAGTCCACGATGAGACATGGATCGAATGTTCTCCACACCCTGTCCACAGTGCTCGGGGGAGGAAGCCAGCAAGGGAGAGACGGTCACACCGCTGCCCAGTATTTCTAGTTCAGTGCTTTTGAGCCGGAGAGGCTAAACCTCAAAGATATTTTTTTTAACTGCGTTCTGTAATAAATCAGCACAGTCTGCTCTTCTGGAAGTGTTGCTTGTCACTTTCTTTCTGGGACAAGTCACGGGGACATGCATTCATTTGTCACCGCCTGCTGCCATGCCACATACAGAATGTCAAGCACACGCCACTCGGGAAAGGGCCAAACAGACAAATTCAAACTCTGAACACCTCCTCTGTGGAGGTGGGCGAAGGGCATTGTGACGTCAGCCCTGATGCCCGGCACGGCACGTTCATGCGTGCATCCCTGTGATTCCTGCGAGGAGCTGGGAATTAGACCCGAGGCCTCATACTTGCCAAGCAGACACTTTTATCCCTGGGCCCGCCCCCAGTGATGTGTGTTAATTTGAGGGGTTCTCTACTAAAAGGAATATCCACAGAAGTCAAGCTATTTTTTAAATGTTACCTTAGTATAGATGTATGTGTGTGATCGGGCCCCACGTGGCATGTGCGAAGGCCAGAGGATGGTTGGCGGTAGTCTGGCCTTCCCTACACCATGTGTTCCTGGGGACGGACCTCAGTTCCATGAGGCTTGGCCTCAAGAACTTCTACCTGCTAAGCTACCTAAAGGCCCACCTGTTCAGAAGACCTGAACCTCTGGTCACCTCTTCCTTGGAAAGGGAGTTGTGAAGCTACTGGCCAGCCTGCAAAGGCCTCAATAAGTATTTATTAGCTGATATAGGGAAATAATCTTGATTGAGATTAACATAAAATATTCCTCCATGGAAACTTACATGCTGCTCTTTTTTTAAAACCATGTATGGTCAAGATTGAAGCCTATTTGGGAGGTCCACATTTTAATCCAGGTGCTCAGAGCTAAGTACTGAACAGCTTCACTGACTGGCGATAGGCAAGATGCTTTTCCAGACAGGAATACAGCATGGGGTTCCCCTTCCCTGTTCTGGGTGGCTCTGAGACCGAGGGTATTCTGGCCCCGGGTAGTAGTTCATAAACAGCCCTAGACGAGGGCTGTGGTGTTGCTCGGTACCCCACACAGCTGATGTGGAAAGGTGGCACTGTCGCTGCTGAGGATGCTGACCCTAGAACAGAAGGTTTCGAACACCCCTGTGGGAGACCCCTTGTGAGTAGTTCCATGGCGAACGTGAGCGGCGGTCCCAGCTGAAAGTTTGAAAAGGTTACTGGCTAGATCTCCTGGGTCTGCAGGGCCACAAATGACAGGTGCCTCTGTCTGAGAAGGGCTCGATAAAGTGAGAAAGGCAGGGGCCCAGTGGCCAGGTCGTTTGAACGTAGTTCCTAAACAGTGTGTGCATGGCACCACTGCAGCAGTTTCGAGGAGGAAGATTTAGCCCGTGGTTCCGAGGGTCATCCCGTGCTGGCTGACTCTGTTGTTCCTGGTGCAAGAGCATGGTGAGGCAAGATTACTCACCTCCTCGCTGCCAGGAGGCAGAGAAAGGGGAAGGGGCTAGGAACCAAGTATTAGTTCAGAGGTACACACACACCCTGCAGCCGCCAGCCTGTGACCCGCTCCCTCTGGTTATACCTCCCAACATGGCGCCACTGACTGAGGCGATGTGGCGAGAACGTCTGCTATTGAAACTAGAGGTTTCGTGGCTGTCTTACCAACCTGACGGTAGGTGATTTGGGATCATCCCAGGACACAAAGCTCTTTGACATGAATGCTAAACCAGCCGGACAGTGGTGGCAGACGGTGAGCAGAATGTGGTTGTTCTCGACGCTGTTAAGGTCAGGGCTGCAGACAGTATCTGCAGTCAGCAATCACCGCATGTAGAGAAGACATTCGCAGAACGTCCTGGGATTAGCGCCCTCAGGAAATCTGGGTGTGCAGAGTGCTTTCATTTCTAGGTAAAGCATACAGAACTCCCCAGGAGGTAAATAGGATTTATAAAATGCTAAATTACAAAGAATTAAATGCGACACTTGTGGGCAAAACTGAACAGGCAGCAGGGATACATCCCACCTCACGGTGCCGAAGGCTTGCCTCCATTTTATAGGTGTGTGTCGGCAACAGTCATGGAAAGGCCAGCATCTCAGGTGGGAGCTACACAAACGGTCTACCTCAGAGTTACTTAGGAAGAAGACCCTCTGAGCTTCAGATACTCTCCCTTCCCCCGTCTCTGGGCTTCTGCTCAGATTTCCTTTGCAGTATTCTGTAGACAATTGGCAGTCCGCACTGCAAATGCTCTCTGACTCATCGGAGTCCCGTGGCCATCGGTAGGCAGATTTGCTTCCCACATGCCCCGTTTTCTCCAGGAAGCCTTCCCTGCTGTTCGTGAAAGGTCATTTCATCGTGGCCGTGTGTATAAAAGACAAGGAGATTGCCAGCAAGTGATGGGGTTGTAGTGCCCACAGTTGGCATTTCCTTTCCCTCTCAAGATTCTCACAGGGCTCTGACCACCATTCTTCATGGGAAGGGAATGCCAGGCAGATGTTGAGCCTCTGGCCCGACACTGCTGGTTTTCAACCATGTTTTAATATCTGCACCATGCCCCCCACACTGTTCATTTAGAATACCACCCAATGTCCCAACCTGGCATTGTTGTCTGCCCCGTGAGAACAGCCCTGTGTCTGTCCTGCCCCTCTGTGCCCAGACATGGGCAGTTAGCACAGCGCCTGGCCCACAGTTCTCTACAAATACTAATGAATAATTAGTCTACTCAATATTATCCTACAAATCTCCGTCATTAGTGCCTCTTCCCTAGAGACTCAATGCTAGCTACCCTTGCTGGGTCTCTCATTCTGCCCCATTCTTCCTTGTAGAATGTATCTTCTTTTCAACATAATTGTTTGCCTTCCTTATTCCCACATAAAATGGGTGGAAGGTAGATTTGGGGTACCTAGCTAAAGGTTATAGTAGACACAAAACATACTTGATGAAAACTAAATTGAATAGAATGGTGGATCAATGAATCAATGGATGATAGGTCAGTTGGTGGAGGATGAGCAGGGGGTGAGTGGATGGATGGGTGGGAAAGTGTGTGGTTGAACAGGTAAACTGGATGGGGTGGTTGGGTGTTTGGGGTAGGGATAGGGGGGTTGGTGGATTGACGGATGGGTGGCTGAGTGGCTGGGTAGATAGATGATAACGGATGTTTTGAAGAATAAAAACTGAGCTTCTGAGAGAGAATGGAAAAACAATGAGGCCTGTTCCTGCCTCTCCGGTCAGCCAGCCCAGCCCGTAAGCAGCTCACGCCTTTAATCCAGCAAATTGCCAGGCGGCTGCCGATGCAGCAGGAAATTAAAGGCAGGGATTAGCAGGCACGCTGGTGCTGGGGAGTCACTGAGCAGAAGAGCTTGTTCAAAACTGTTTCCTCTAAAAGAGAGATTGGCTGCAGGGGGAATGGCTGGGAAGGCCTTGAAAGAACTCTCTTCAGTAATGAGACTGTTCTTGACTGAGCCACCTACTACAGAAGTGACATCACAGGTGTGGGCATCTGCCAAAAGGTGCCACACCCCGGTAAGTGGGGTCGTTTGCCAGCGCGTGCATAATAAAGGTGATTTGACTTAAAAATCAGTGTGTGGGGGAAAACTCAAATCTTAGGCGGTGGGCAGAAAAGGAAGGAAGGTCTCAGTTCCCATCGTCTAATTTAGAGATAGGCCAGAGATGCAGAGACCTGGCAACATTTGCAAAACATGGTGTTACACAGAAGAGTGGAGCAGGAACCCTGATTGGAGTGTGGGCATTCTAGATATTTTCTAGAAGTCAATGTTGTGTGTGTGTGTGTGTGTGTGTGTGTGTGTGTGTGTGTGTGTAAGATCAAACCCAAAGCTTTGTACATTCTATGGAAACATTTATCACTGAGCTACACCCAAGCCACCCTGGGAAGCTGGAGAGACGGTTCAGTGGTTAAGAGCACTTGCTGCTCTTGCAGAGGACCTGGGTTCAGTTCCTAATAGGCACGTGGTGGCTCTCAACTGTCATCCATAACTTCAGTTCTGGGGTATCCAGCTCCCTCTTCTGACCCTCATGGGCACAAAGCAAACACATGGTGTTCATATATACCCACAGGCAAAACACTACACATAAAATAAGTAGGAATTTAAAAGTCAACTTAGACCACATTTGCTTCCATTTCTTTGTTGTTGTTGTTTTAGGCAAGGCTTTTCTGTGCATCCTTGGCTGACCTAGAACTCACTCTATAGACCAGGCTGGCCTTGAACTCACAGAGATCCACCTGCCTCTGCCTCCTAAGTGCTGGGATTAAAGGTGTGTGTCACCACTGCCCAGCTACTTCCTTCAATTTAACATATGATTGATTTCCTGTATACCTAAAACCAATGTGGTTTTTTCTTCAAAAACAATATACATTTGAATGTAAACTGTAGAAAGACACATGGCCATGGCAAGATTTGTTGGTCCCTGCCGTGAACCCTGACCTTTGTAGAAGAGAAATACTGCAGACACCCAAGCGTGAAATGACCGTACAACCCAGGCTGGTCCTGCTATAAGTGCTAGGTAGGAGGTGTGTCAGTGGATTTTAAGAAATCACAAATTACTAAAAATTCCTAAGTTTTTTTCAGGGAAATCTGTCTTCCTCCCAGGGATGCAGGACTGGACTGGAATGGTCTCTGAGTGGTGGTGCTCAAGGAAGCAGAAGCAGGAGTCCTAAGAGGCTTGGCCTTTGGGTATATCAGCCGTCCTGTTCGGATGCAGCAGAGTACCCGAATTCTTCAAGATCTGGGTGAGCAGAGATGATGCCATGCAAGTCCTTCGGCAGGTCCATGCTAATGGCTGCCCTCCCTGCTGGGGAGAGTTCTTCATTCAGGCAAGTGACAAGGACACCCTAAAGGGCTTGTTTGGCTTTAAGCTCTTTCCTGGGTAGGACTGAACCCCACTGACAACTTCTGATCACGTAAGCTCACAGAGGGCTACTCGAAATGAGGCCACCAGGTACAGAAGATGGGTTTGTGGACGGGCCAGGCAATGCTGCTCCCGCTGTAGCTGATTGCCTAGCAAGGGGTCTGAGGGCCTCCTGCAGGCTCAACGTGGCTGCCACGGTGAGAGAACCCAGTGTGCCTCACAAGAACAAGCCTCTTGGCCTGTGATGCGTGGAGAAGGAGGTGTGGTCTGGAGCTCCTCCCACAGGGCTTTGCCAGGTTCTCGGGGCTACCTGAAGAGAGCCTGTCTGGAATTACCATGGTAGACGCTTTCCACTGGGCCCTACTCTGTAGCCACCCCACCACCCTGGCACACACCAGGGTCAGGAACAGACATGAACACATGGACAAGTGTACCCCAGTGCTGGGACCTCAGCCACACCTCTGTCACCCACCAAGGACAGAGCCTGACTCCTCTATGGACTCGTCATGGCGGGGAGAGGGACGACTACCCACACAGCGTGGCCTCTTCCCCCAGGCAGGGTTTGCCAGTCCTGAAGCTGCTGGAAATTGGGGCCATTGCGCAGGGGCTTGAGGGCTAAGCTTCCCCTCCATAGCATCCCACTGGCCCAGGATAGCAGCAGGAACGGAGAAGGGATGTGTCCCAAAAGGATCCTGGATCATACGGAGATCGGGAGAAGGGTTTTTACCAGAAGATGAGCTCAAGTGAAAACCTGAAGACATGGGGCCGGAGCTTGTAGTACTTTGGCTATCCAGGAAAGGACCAATCCCGGAGGAAAGCAGCAAAGTGTGTGCCCAGGGTGTCTGGGCATCGGCAGGAGGGATGGAGGAGGTTGTGGCATGGAGGGCTGGGGAGCCTGGTCAGAAGAGGGACACAGATTCAGTGATGGTTGTCCCTTCTGAAAGACAGCTCCTCATCAGGCTGTCCGTGTGTCCCCAGGGCCAGCAGCCCTGACAGATGCTGTGAGTCTGGATGAAGGGGACAAGATCTAGGAGTTGTGGCTGACTGATGCTAAGATAGCCCTCAGAGTCTCACTCCATGCCCAGAGTGGACAGGCCCTGCAAAACCCTCTCTGCGTGCAGGCAGACCCTTGGAGGATGGTGGGGTGGTTGACACCCATGCATTGCTCCCTTTTGTGTGGCAGTGAGAGAATCAATTTGGCCCTTAAGGGAGGCCAGGAACAGCAGCGCCCCCTGCTGGCCAGAAATAAATAAGTGGCTGCTGTTGGAGAGGGGAGCCTTGTGGCAAGGGCTTGGGGCCACCTCTAGTTGATTTAAAAAAAAAAAAAAAGTCTAACCCGAACCTGGAGCCAACAAGATAAAACTGCATCTCTGTCCTACCAGCACGGAAAACAGGTTTGACTAACAGCAGGGGCTGATGGGAGCCCATGCTGCCCTATCTACCTTTTCCTTTAGAACAGCTCCCATTAAACACCAGGAAACCCTAGCAAGCTCTCCTCTGGTGGCCCGAGAACCTGACAGAGCCCCACTGGGTGAGTTCCCGGCCACATCATCTCCACTCAGCACAGGCCGAGAGACTTGTTCTTGCGTTGTGCACCAGAATCCTCTCCCGGCGGTAGCCAACCCAGGTGCCCTGACATGCCACCTTACCCTATCGGGCAGTTTGGTATGGATGCTGGACCTCAGTTGAGAACGTAGCTCCAGCTGCCACCTTGGCTTCAGCCTGATGACGCCCTGAAGACAGGAACCATCCCTGAGCTCTGACCCAGGGACTTGGAACTGATAAATTTGTATTGTGGCTATTAGTTATGTAGTGATATGAGCTGTTAGAGATGTGGTCTTGAGGGCCCTGGAACTCACTGCGTGGATCCTCCCATCTCCGCCTATTGAATGATGACGTTAGAGATGGGTACTACCACATAAAGGCCACGCCACCATGTCAACCATAAGTCTCAACACCCGGGTTTCAGAAGGGACACCTTTAAACAAGGTCTCAGTCCTTCATACTATTACATTGAATTGGGTTCCAACATACGAGCTGGGCAAACATACACACGTCAGCGTGTGAGCTCTGTAGTTTCAAAGGGTGGGTAACTGACTTATGGCGATGTGACTGATTTGTATGAAACAGCCCCCTGAAACCACCACTCACAGCTAAGTGGCAACTGCCCCTGGTCTGTTTGGCAAAGAGGACAGGTGGCCTGGCTGTCCATGGGGACTTCCAGGTAGACTGTTAGATGCCATTCCAATTTCACCTGACGCGAAAGCAGTATATAAAACTGAGTCTTGCTTTGTGACCTATAGCATCACATTTCCTATTACTGGCGTCAGTCCTCCTGCCTCCCTTTGGGCTACCTGCATGATCTGAAACAATCTAATCTTCCTGTCCTGAGATCACTGATGTAAACACACCAGCAACCTTGTCTTTACTATGTACAAGCACATACTGCAGAGTCAGGGCCAGGACATGGGTATCTTTGTGGGTGGGGAGGGACATGGTGGGCAGGTACAGTGGACTGCATAGGGTCCAGGAACACAGGACACCTGAGGCTGCAGGGTCAGATAACTGCTCTGAGACAAACTGCTGGACTTAGGTGAGAGAAAGAACACCCTAGATATCGGAAAACAACTGCTTACATTCTCACGGCGAGTCTAAAGTTATCTCGAGAAGTTTCCCTAGGACTGTGAAGAAATTAAAGATTCCCCTCCAGGCTGGGCGGTGGTGGCGCATGCCTTTAATCCCAGCACTTGGGAGGCAGAGGCAGGCGGATCTCTGTGAGTTCGAGACCAGCCTGGTCTACAGAGCTAGTTCCAGGACAGGCTCCAAAGCCACAGAGAAACCCTGTCTCGAAAAACAAAAAAAAAAAAAAAAGATTCCCCTCCAGCTCAGCAGTTAAGAGAACCTGCTGCTCTTGCAGAGGACTGGGGTTCGGTTCCCTACACCCACACAGCAGCTCACAGCTGTCTGTGACTCCAGTTCTAGAGGCTCCTACACCCTGCTCTGGTCTGTGCAGGTTATTGCACACACATGGTGCACAGACGACAAACAGGCGAAACACCCATAATATATAATAAAAATAAAAAGCCACCAAGCCTGTATCACATCTAGCAAGGGGCCCCCTCCCGCATCAGGGATAGCCCAGCTGCAGGGCTCGCTAGTGCGTGCCCAACACACCTGAGTAAGAAGTCTAATTGGGTACCAACCCTTCTGATGCAATAGCAGTCTTCTTCATTCATGAGAGCCGAATCCTCATGGCAGAACCGCCTCTGACAGGCTTTTCTGCTGACCCTGTTGTTAGGGATAATTTCCAACCCA
The DNA here is from genome assembly GCF_950005125.1 of Chionomys nivalis. NCBI lineage: Eukaryota > Metazoa > Chordata > Mammalia > Rodentia > Cricetidae > Chionomys > Chionomys nivalis. Next base: position 6,191,797 of record NC_080088.1, read on the forward strand.
CAAACTTCGGGGGACACACTCAAGACACAACACGTTGTGCTTTCTGCTCTTAACAATGGAGCCACCTGGTGACTCCAGTCAGGGTCATGAAGCTGCCCTGTCCCACATCCCCCTGTCCCCCTGTCCCCGATCTCTTCTGTTTTATGATGGACCCACTGTGTCCCACCCCGGAGCTATTTGAGTAACTCATTCCTTTACTGCTTCTCAGTTTGTGACCAGCAGGGCCTTCCACATCATTCTCCCTGCTGCTGGCAAGATGAGCTCTTTAAAGGATGAAGGGTGTGTTCCTGATGTCTTCCATGACCAAACTAAGCCTCCTGCCATGACCCCATCTGTGACAGAGACTCTTCCCCTGCCTCCTAGGGAGATCAGGGCATGGATGTGTTTGGATGTGTTGGGGAGGGTGCCAAGCTTCCTCACCCCAGTGTCGCCCCTAGCCGTGCCCTCTTCTGACCTTCCAGCCTCTGATCCCTCTCACAGACCCTTCTCAAGCCCCTCATCCTTTAAAGACTTATACCCGACACCTGCCAGCCTCACTAGGAAGAACTATGTGGCCCTGCTCCAGCCAAGGTTCCCCACACAACTGTTCCTCTCTCGGCCCCATGGCAATGCTTGGCTTCCTTCTCCCAACTCCCCCAGTCCTGTGACCGTGTCTGACTGAACAGCGAAGTCTCAGGGGAAGGCTTGGAATGTAGTCTACTCCGTGAGTAATTGTTGGATGAATCGCTTCCATTCAGCTCAATTCCCTTTTCCATTAACCCTTTATAGACCCAGATGTCCCCAGACACCACTGGTCCTGGTCGGGATGAGACTGTGTGGGTGGGGACCAAGCAGCTGCAGCAGTAAATATTCCAGGGAGGTTGTTTTCTCAGTGGAGACTACGGTTTCCCCCAGGTGCTGCCAGGACGGGTCAGTTCTCCGACTGTTTCCCCCTGGTGAGGACACTGTCTCCTGCCCAAGGTCAGCAGAGTTAAACTGAAGCAAGAAATAATTAAAGACCGAGACAGCATTTCAAGGACATGAGAAGCCCAGAAACCCAGATTTTCCGGAAGCGTCTCCTTGGGCCTAGTTTGAAGAGTTGGGATAGAGGGTACATTCGTAAGTTTCAGACCTGCTACGTGAAACCAGAGTGACGACCCCATGGTTCTGAGAGTACAATAGCACTCATTCCTGAGGGATTTCCTATAGGGAACCGAGAACAAAATAGTCCCCAGTGTGGAGCATTTGCAAGCTCATTGGCCAGTTGCCTGAGAGGGGGCATGCACTGACACACTTACCTGAGAGGGGGCGTGCATTGACACACTTACCCGAGAGGGGGCGTGCATTGACACACTTACCCGAGAGGGGGTGTGCATTGACACACTTGCCTGAGAGGGGGTGTGCATTGACACACTTGCCTGAGAGGGAGCGTGCATTGACACACTTACCTGAGAGGGGGTGTGCATTGACACACTTGCCTGAGGGGGGTTGCATTGACACACTTACTTGAGAGGGGGTGTGCATTGACACACTTACCAAGCAACGTTGTGTAAAAATATAGCATGAGGGCCTGGGGGTGGTGGTGGCAGTGACAGCTCGGTGAGGAGAGGTGCTTGCTGGAAGGAGAGAACAAACTCCACCCATGAAGCACGGCAGGTGCCCCCATACAATACATCCTTCACACACATGAAAACAAATAACTTAGAAGCCTGGCACAGTTAAAAAGCCCTCGTTTAGGAGCCCCTTGTCTTGCTGGCTGAGTGGTGGCTTGAGGAGAGAGTGAGGAGAGAGAGGGAAGGTAAGATGGTAGATCGCCCTGCCGGAGGAGGCCGGTCCTTTCAGACCAAAACAAATGGCCGATAAGCAAGCAACGATACTCCACACCACAGGGAAGTGAAAAATTAAAGCCCCGGGGGTCGGGGAGTGGGGAGGCGACTTCACACCCCGGCAGAACAGGGCATCATACCTGTTGATAAGCAAGTGTGAAATCTGGGCCTTGACAGTGGATGTCTGTGGGCCTGCAAGCTTGACTACAGAAGACATCACGTCTAGTCCTGTGCATAGACCTGGCCTGACCTCTCTCGGGCGGCAGGAACCAGGAAGGCGTTGGCTCTCACAGGTGAGGCTGAAGGTGGGCAGGTGTGCACGGGCCACTCGCCCAGGAAACAAATCCAAATAGGACTCAGCTGCGATGACTGTGGGGGCTAGGGTGGGAGAACCCGGGTGCGATTGCTACCCACAAGCCTCTGCTTTGCTTTTGTCCCATGCCTCTTAGACACAGCCCACTGATTTGGTTTTCTGCTTTGTTTTGTTTTCAATGCATTTCCTGAGATATAATCCGCACCCAGATGGTTCACCCACTTAGCACTGTAGTTCGATGGGGTTCGGTAGAATCCCAGAAAGTGCAACAGCCACAGCCCCTTCTCATCAACATGTGCATCACCTCTGAAAGAAACTGAACGCTAGCTGTCACCTCCTCTGCGTCCTAGTCCCTTTCCCAAGTGCCCAGCCCCAGCCGCCATTCGCTAACTTTGGGCTGTTTCTCTGCCCATGGCTTTCCTCTGAATGGCATTGCGGAAGACGTGGTCTTCTGTAGCTGGCTTCTGTCTCTTAAGGTAATTATTTCTCAGATTCATCTACACTGTATTGTGAGTTGGGGCTTTGCTCATTTCAATGACTGAATAATTCCATTGGGTGTATATCACATTTCATTCATGCATACCTCATAGGAGCCATGGTCAAGCTTACAGGGACACTAGAACATTCTGGAGCTGAGGGCTTATTTACTGGTTGATTGACTGATTAGTTGATTTAGGTTATTGCAGGTTGTTGCTACTTTTTGTCTATTATGATTAATGCTGGCAGGACCCTCGTGCACAGTGTCTGTGTGAGCATATCAATTTTCATTTCACACAGGGTGAATTTTCTGGTTATTTCATCCGATCATTCCAGTATCTTACACTTGCTCTCTCTTCACTATCTACCTTCCTAAGGTTCCCATTCTCCTGGCACTGAAGCCCCACCCTCACGACACAGAATGTTTTTTCCTTTTCAAAGGCCCACGCCAGCTAGCACAAGGATGAGCTAAGTCCCAGGGACTCTGGAGCTTCCCCAGGGAGTTCACCTGGCAAGGACAAGACTTTTCACATCAACCATTCAGGAAAAATATCTAATCCATACCTGACCGGAGCCATGATCAAGCTTATGGGACACTGGCAAGTCCCGGAGCTATGAGCTTATTTACTTATTGGTTGATTTAGTGTTTTAGGACAGGGTCAAGGCTGGCCACAAGATCACTATGTAGCCCAGACTAATTTTGAACTTGTGATATCCCTCTCCCTACCTCTCACATAGCTGGGGTCACAGGTCATGTCACCAAACATGGCTAGACCCATGTTTCTTTCTAATTTTTGTGGTTTAAAGGGAGTGTTAGTGTGATCTCCTGTCTGGCTGTGTTCCAGGCCCAGTGCCCCAAGCAGCTCTTTACTGTGTCAGTGGAGAACAATGGACAGTCGTCCCTCAGTGAAGCCTGAGGCCATCAGGTGGAGTCAGGTCAGCGAGCACTGTGGGGGTGCAGATGGACTGTCCTAGTCACAGACCATGGTGAGGCCCACGAAGCTCAAGGAGGAAAAACAGCCAGTGATGGCAATTAGAACCGCAAGCCTGACCACGCCTATACAAGGGACAGGGTGGGCCGTGGGATGAACAAGCCTCGTTTGACTAGCACTTCCCAGTAAGTGCAGAGCTGAGATAAACTGAGGGACCTTGGAAATGATATCCAAACCAATTCCTTTGGCTGTTGAATTCACTCATTCACTTATTCTCTTGACAGTAAGTATGAGCTAAGTGCTAGGAAGGAGAAGAATCTAAGTCATCATAACCTGGTTATGACTGATGCAGAAGGAACCAGAATGAAGGACTGTCTTTCCTCTTGAGGGGAGCTCAAGAAAGGTGACACCAGGAGCTGAAGAGATGGCTCAGCAGCTAAGAGAGCATATGCTTTTTAGAGGACCTGAGTTCAGTTCCTAGCACCCATGGCCAGCACCTCACAACTGTCTCTGCCAGCTCCGGGGAGGCTGTCACCCTCTTCTGACCTCTGTGAGCACTGCACTCACATGCACACACACACACATACACACACGCATGAGCACACGCATGTGTGCTTACATATGTAAAAAGTAAAATCAACTGTAAGCCAGGCATAGTGGTGCATGCTTTTAATCTCAGCACTCAAGAGGTAGAGGCAGGTGGACCTCCATGACTTCGAAGCCAGTCTGGTCTACAGAGCAAGTTTCAGGACAGTCAGGGCTTTGTAGTGAGACTTAGCTCAAAAAATGTTATTATTATTATTAATAAATCTTTTAGAAAGCAAAGTCCACATTACCAAGGTGAACTCTAACAAACAGAAATCTCTCTGCCCACATAAACAAAAAGGGGACAGAGCTGCAGACAGTTGGAACAATAGCAAAAATGTAGAAATGTTTTCCTCTCCTCTGGCCCTACATGAGTTACTTTTTATCACTGTGATCAAACACCACAGCCAAGTCAGCTTCTAGAAGAAAGAGCTTCTGTGGGTTTATCCCCAGAGGGATACGAGTCTGTGATGACAGTGGGGGCCTGGCAGTCAGCGCAGGAAGCTGAGCCCTGAACCTCAAGAAGGAAGAGTGTCTTTAAACTCAAAGCCCACCCCCAGTGACACACTTCTTCCGTCAAGGTCACACCTCATCGACCTACCCAGACAGTGCCACCAACAGGGGACCAAGTGTTCAGATGGCCCCAGGGGACATCGCATTCAAACCTCCACAAGGCCCCATTTCCCACGGCCTTGATATTCTTGGTTGGCTGTGATGTGGGACCTACAGGTCAGTCCGCATCAGCTCACCAAGTTTACGGCCCAGCTTGGGATGTGCTGATCTAAGAGTTGGCGCACATTGTTTCTGGCATTCAGCTCTATCTAGGCAGGTGAATGACAGGTGCTATTCTCAATGGGCAGAAGTCATAGACAAACCAACTGTAGAGTGGTGGCCTGCTAAGGATGAGATCACAGTTCAGGGGTGGGTCCCATGTCTGGGCTTGTTTCTGGGTACTGGTTTGGGCCCACATACTCAGCCTCCGCACCCCAGGTGGGTGCTGGCTCCTTAGTACATACATGGGGTTCATCAGCCACCACCTCTTAGATCCAGACATTATCAACATTCTAATCCACCTCCATCCTGCCCCTTAGGGTCCCTGCACCTCCATGTGCACAGCCTGAAACCAATGGGGATGACTTCATCTTCTTTCTCAGACAACTGAGTATCTACCTCCAGGGAAATAACAAGAGCTGGGACTGGTGATGGAAGCGTGTTCCCAAACCAGGGGGCAGCCTGCCCCCACCTCTGCAATGAACCACTTCTCCGCTCCAAGTGGAGCTTCGAGCAGCTCTCAGCTTCTTCAGGAGGCACATAACGTAGTAAGTGTCCCTGCTTCCCTGTCCAAAGGCTGCGTGCACAGTATGCCCAGTCTATCCCCAGACACTACATCTCCCTCCTGATAGGCGCCTGATGACTCCCTGGTACTTGGAAATGGTCCTGGGACGCTCTGGCATACATCTGGTTCCTCTCTTGCCAAGGACCTGGGTGTTGTGAGAATGTGCCAGAACTTGCTGCTGTTGGGGAAATAATTAAAAAATAAAATCTGGCATTTTAGTAAACCTGCTCAAAAGGAAACAAAAAAGACCAGTCAAGCAATATGTCTCTCTGATGAATTCAGCTGAAGAATTTGTCCCTTGATGTTTGTATGTTCTGAAAGGAAACATCATATTAATCAAGACATCTTTTAGTCAACAGGAAATTATTCTGATACATGTAGTGAGGGACTGAGAACATTTTTCCGAAACAGCCACACCACATAAATTCAGCCAAATATGAGTGTGTCACATTGCAACAAATGCTTCTCAGGATGCCTTAGCTGTAGACTTGCTCCAGTGGGGTTTGTTGTTTAGGCTATGCATGCCAAGAGGTGGCACAAAGCCGAGGCGGGCCTTCATTCAAGTTAATCCAAGCATGTTGAAAACCAGCAGAGACTGACTCTTGCTAGGTGCAGCCCAGGAATCACGAAGACTAAGTGTGCCAAGCTGAACTGTACAGGATAGGCAACAAAGTTTGGATGGATTGATTGCCCCAACTTCCAAAGACCAACGGCTGGTGGACAGAGTGGTATCTGGGATGTCAAGAATTCCCCAGAACATGGCAACAATACTTTGCAACATCGCTTGTCAAATGATGGGAAATTTCTGGTACCACAAAAATGAGCAACCCAATTATAAGGTTGAGACTTGAGCTTAAATGCCATCCTCAGCAGAAAAAAAAAAAAAAGGCAAGAAGTTGGATATTCCTGGGTGCATGAGGCAAGTTATGGCCAAGTGAGCAGGAAAGGTGACATCCAGATTTGGTTAGTGAGATCGTTGTACACATTTAAGTCTGTGCCTTCTCCATTGTGTTGTTAAGGGTCTTCCTGAGAAAGTGGCGCTCCCGTGATCCTTTCTAGTATGAAAACTTACTCTGTATGTTTAGACCTTTTCATCGATCTCTCATTCCCAATGACTCATAGGTCACAATAATCCATATGCTAAAGAAGCATGTATTAGTTACTTAGCTCATTGCTGTGACAAAATAGCCTGATGGTTAGAAGGGAGGGCTGTTTTGGCTCAGAGATTGGGGTGCAGTCCATCATAGTTCTGAAGGCAGGTGCAGAGGTTGAAGAGTCTGTAGCCAAGAGCTGAGAGGGATGGGCACTGGCATTCCCCTGGCTTCTCCTTGTGCAGCCCAGGACTCCAGCCTGGGAAATGGTGCTGCTCACAGTTAGAGAGAATCTGCCCACTTTAATTAGGCAACCTAAAATCCCTGATGGACATGACCAGAAATGTCTCTCCAAGGTGGTTCTAATCCTGTCAGGGTAAGAATGTAAACCCTCCCAAGGCAGGTTCTGGGATGGCCTATGACTGACACAAGAAAGCTTGCTGTGTGCAGCAATGGGGCCCAGGCTTGGTAATGCAGAAGGCTTTCTTGGGTTTAATCTTTAAATGCAGATGACTGCTTATCAACTATGAAAACTGGAAGGAAAATAATTCAAGCCTCAAGGCAAGGTCCTACATCGCTCCTCGGATCTGAGATTGGGAGACTGCCGGCTCTCCAGTGGAGGCACAGGACTCTACAAATAGTTCACAAAGGCAGCACCTGGTCTTGGGAAATGAAATAAAAATTCAGATACTTGGGACCTGGCCAGACTAATTCAATAATAACTCATGGGAAGTTTTTAATGCTCCTCCAGATTCTGAAATGTAGCCAAGGTTGAGAACAATTCATGGGAGATAGAATGTGAAGGAGCTTGCTGTGTTGCTAGAGGATTTGCCTTAGGACTTTCGTGCAAAGGGAAACCAATGGACTTCATAGGGGAGCAGGGCAGTAGAGTGGGATTTGAAAGACTCTCAGTGGCTGTGTGAAAGATGAAGAGGCACGGACTAGGGAATCTCTAGCCAGGTGACTGTAGGCTGTTAGCCAGCTTTACATTACTATAACAAATACCCGAGAAAAGACATCTTATAAAATGAAAAGAGTTATGTGTGCTTATGGTTTTGGAGACTTCAGTTCATGGTAAATGGGCCCCATTGCTTTGGGGCCCATGGTGAGGCAGTGTACTGTGGAACAATGGTCTTGTACCCTGTAAAGATTCTTCAATTGCATTGGTTTAATAAAACGCTAATTGGCCAGTAGCCAGGCAGGAGACCAGAACAGGAGAATTCTGGGAAGAGGAAAGGCTCAGACTGCAGTCATTGCCCAGACAGAGAGGAAGCAAGATGAGAATGCCTCACTGATAAAGGTACCAAGCCACGTGACTAACACTGACAAGAACTATGAGTTAATGCAAGATACAAGAGTTAATAAGAAGCCTGAGCTAATAGGCCAACCAGTTTATGGGACTGGGAGAGACAGAAGCCACTGTCAACAAATAGAGCCCAATGTGGGCATTGACCCCACGACCCTGTGATTAAGAGTCTCATGCTGGAAGGCGATGTATACTGTGAATATGTTTTATTGCCATTGGTTAATATAGAAGCTGCTTTCAGCCAATGGCTTAACAGAGTAAAGTCAGAACTAAAAGAGATATATAGAGAGAGTAGGTGGAGTCAAGAGATGCCATATAGCCACCACAGGAGAAAGACACAAGCTGCCAGCTGGAACCTGCAGTAAACCATGAGCCTCATGGTAAAATATAAAATAATAGAAATGGGTTAACTTAACAAGTAAGAGCTAGCCAATAAGAAGCTAGAGCTAATAGGCCAAGAAGTGATTTAATTAATATAGTTTCTAGGTGAGTATTTCAAGTCATGGCAGATGGGAAATAAACAAGCCGCCTCTCCCAACAAATTGGCACCAAGGTCGTCAACTAAAATCATTTAAAAACTCGAGAGATCTTAAAAAGGAATTCTAGACAAAGGAACAGAGCTTAGTGCAGGCAGCTTCTCGCTCTGTTTGCTGTCAGAAAGCAGAGACATGGCTCCTTTAAAAGGTTTCCTGACTCGCCTTTAGCATAAAAACTGTGCAGCATCTTTTTAAAATGTCAGCTTCCCAGTTTGCCAGCATGAATGGCTCTGACTCTTTTGGGAGGTATAGCTATGAAACATTTAAATGAGGTTTGTGAGCAAAGTGCGACAACTTGCTTAATAGCAACACAGACCCTTTGCAACCAGATACCCTGGATCTGGGGCAAAGAGAATGGCCCTCAGAGGCAGTGAACATGCCCCCACCATGTTGAACTTGGTGGAGCCAACAGGCAGTGCCACAGAGTTAGTCCTAGTCACACCCACTTAGCATTTAAAAAAAGGTGCTTCTGGTCAGAAAATAATTACAAATACACAATAAAGACAGATTCAGATAATAAAAAAAAAATACCTCTAAATGGGTCACAGTGTTGGATAAATGTACATAGGCTTGGGAGAAAAAAGAAAAAGAATATAGACAGTTATAAAATGTTTTTTTTTTAAAAAATAAAACAAAGATTTTAAAAAGACAGAGTACAGAGAGTCATAGATAAAAGGAATAAAGAAAAATAAGCCAAGTAAAGATGGAATATACACAGAGAGTCTGTATTATGGATATTATTGTGTTTTCTTTGAATTTTTTGACTGTGAAGGAAGCTAAGTACAGAGAGACATTTCATTGTACAGACTGCTAAGCTAAACCAACACATATATTTTAAAAGTATCTTGACTTCAAAATTCGGGTATAAGGATTTGTTGCTTTGAAAAAGAGGTTCTTCTTTTGTCTTTACAGAGGATGAGAACCTGTGGATTCCTTCCAGACTAATGTGGTTTGATGGACCAAGACACCCTGAAAGGTGCTATGAACACCCTCAAAAGTTACTTCACCCAACAAAAAACAGGAAGCAGTTTGGAGAGAATTACACCCAAACTACCGAGTATTGTTTATAAATGTTTGTTTACATTTAAAGGGGATATGCTATAGAGAAAAATACTTTGCATTGGTATGGATCTTGGTTTATTGGTACAAATAAGGTCAATTTTGTTATATATATTTTTTTGCTCTTGAATAAGGTATTATGTTTGTGCAACTCATTTAAAAATGTAATGTATAATTTAAAAAATTCAGGTTAATAGATAATCATCTATAATAGTCAAGCTTGTAGTCATGTTAGTTAGGTTTTCTAGATTACAGAGATATATTTCAGATAGCTAGTTATTCTTCAAACTTCTCAAAGATTAACAGAATATGGCATTTAAAATGTTTTAAGAACTTAGGACTTTTCATAACAGTGAGACACATCTGCTCCTGGCAGCACCAGTCTACTTCAAGAGGATGATGGGAGTCGAAGAGGCTCCTCATGAAGTTTGTTAGCCATTTGGGCAAGAAACTGCTCTCGCCTGAACTGTTTGACTGGACTTGCAGGACCCACAGGAAAATGACTGCTAAAGCTGCCTAAAGAAGGTGAGACGGTGCTCAGGGTTCCTGCTTTATGAAAGAGTCTTCCAGACAATCTGAAGGACACAGAAGAAAGTAACTGACAAAATGCTAATATAGGTGGAACTGTCTTTGAAATTTCCTGCTTTGTTGAAAAGTCTGCTGGATACTATGAACCTGTAGACCAAAGATGGAGACCCAATGGTACAGAAGAACTTTGGGTGACTGTCCAGGCAGTGAAATGTCTCTGTCAATTCTAGAGTTTTTGGAAGTTGCTTACAATGCACTTCCTGTTAATTTAGGTAATATTGCACGCTTCTGGGGTCTTTGATGGAGTTGAAGAATAGATAGTTATAATTTTCTTTAGTTAGGATAAGAGATAAAGTAGATCTAAATATTGTAACTGTAATTCTTGCTTGATACCTGTTTTGTTATATGTAGTTTTACTATGTTAAAGTTAAAACCTTCCTTTTTACTTAGACAGAAAATGGAGGTGATGTGGGATTCCCCTCTGTATACCATTGGTTAATAAAAAAGCTGCTTTCGGCCTGGCTTTACAGAATATAGAAAGGCTGGAAAAGATATATAGAGTAGGCAGAGTTAGAGAGAAGCCATGTAGCCACCAAAGGAAACAGGTGCCTCTGCTGGAGCCCACCAGAACCTTGCCAATAAGCCATAGATTAATAAAAATGGGTTAATTTAAGATATAAGAGTTAGCCAGAAATATGCTTAAGCTGTTGACCAAAGAGTATTGCAAATAATATAGTTTCTGTGTGATTATTTTGGGAATCTAGATGGCCGGGAATGATCCAACAGCCTCCGTCAAAAGCAGTGCACCATACCTAAGGCATGAGGCAGAGCAAAACTACTCACTTCGTGGCCGTAAAGTAGAGTGGGGGGGTCAGGGCTTCACTGCCTCTTTTGAGGACACGCCCCAAAGGCCTGAAAGCCTCCCACTAGGCCCCACATCTTCAGTTTTCAGGGGCTCCCATAGTACCAGGGGCTGCAACCAAGACTTTTATGAATGGGCTTTAGTAGGATAGCTACCCAAACCAGGCACTGGAGGACAAGAGCCATCTGAAAGTGACGTCACCATCACTCCCTTTCTGCTTCCTCTGCTCTTCAGCCTCTGCTGTCTTTAAGGACGTTTCCAAATAAATGAGCATTGATTTTTATACCAAGCAAAGAGAGTGTCCCTGACACAGAGAAGCAGCAATACCTGCTCATATCACTCATCAAAGATGACCTTACTAAGGGCGGGGGCAGGGGGCAGAGCTCAGTTGGTGAAATGATCACCTGCCAGCACAGTGCCCTGGCTGCAATCCCACGACGCTGTAATCCTCCTCACTAGGGATGGAGAGGAGCAGACTATTTCAGGGTTAACCCCGACTGTCCCTGACTATAAAGTAAATCCAAAGCTAGCCTGGAATACATGAGTGAGAATTTGTCTTAAAAAACTGACAAAATAAGATGAAAGTAAAAAGAAGATGGCCATAAGGGCTATGTTAGGTATAGAGACTGTGGGCAACTTTTAAAAGTATGTAATAGGCTAGGCGGTGGTGGCGCACGCCTTTAATCCCAGCACTCGGGAGGCAGAGGCAGGCGATCTCTGTGAGTTAGAGACCAGCCTGGTCTACAGAGCTAGTTCCAGGATAGGCACCAAAGCTACACAGACAAACCCACGTCTCCCTAACTCATCCCAGATCCACTCCCACACCCTCAAATCCTCAAATTTATGTCCTCTTTTTTTTTTTTTTTTTTTTTTTGTGGCAACCCTCTGCCTTCTTGGTAAATTTAACCTATTTTCCACTTTGAGGATTTTTGAAACTTGGTCAGTCAACTTCAGTAGAAGAAATCTGTATCTGTGATAATTATTAAACAACCCCTGCTTGTGACTGACAGTCCCCAAGGTGAAATACGAAGAGGCAAGACACAGAAATCATTTTTCTTCTCCCTGTCTTGAACATTCTTAAAAGAACTTGAGAATGGAGGTCACTAAAATGGGAGTGAGCGGGTTTAGTCTCACGTTAGAGCAGACGTGCCTGGGCCTGGGGTGCTGCCTCAGCTGGGGCTCTAACCTGTCAGGAACCCAGGGCGAAGCTTCGATTGCTTCTTCAGAACAGAGAGCTGTGATGGTTAACACTGACGGTCGACTTTACACGATTTAAAGTCACCATGGAAACAAGTCTCCAGGCATCCCTGCAAGAAATTATATTTAAACCGGATTAATTGAGGTGGAAAGTTTCACCCTAGATTAGATGGTTCCACTCTGTGGACTGGAGTCTTGGACTGATTAAGGAGAAAAAGCTGGCTGAGCAGAGCCGTTCATCTCTCTCTGCTTCCTGACTGGACAGAGTGACCGCCACCCATGTCTTCCCTGACTTGGGGTGAGGACAGAACCAGCCCTCCTTTAGTCACAGGAAGGAGACAAGAAATGAACATGGCGGAGGGGTGGACAGGCATGTCAGGTCTCAGCGTGGGTGCAACTTGTGTCCCAGAAGGAGTGAAAGTTTTTTCTCTTCCTAAGTAGTTATTTCTGAGTCTACTATTGCTTGAAGTCACAGGAAGATGTGTTTTACATTTGAGAACTCAACAGGAACAATTGCATCTTTTTCATCCCCCCCATTCCCTCACCTCCTACTCCCACTAAGACTTCCTGATTTGCAAGAGGATGTTTCTGCTGGTAGGTATCTCCCCTCCTGCCCTCTCCTCTCCTCTTCTTCACTCTCTTCTCCTCCTCTCCTCTCCTTTCTTCCTCTTCTCCCTCCCTGATACCCCTCCTCCTCCTCCCTCCCTCCCTCCCTCTCTCCTTTCCCCTTTCTTTCCCTTGTAGATTCCTGCCCTGTTTGATTCTCAGAGAGATTCAGTGTCTCAATGGACAGTGGCCAAATCGCATGTACAACAGAACTTTGGCTCACCACCTCTAGCAACCGGCCTGGAAAACCATCTCCTTTCCTACAAATAAAGCAAAACATCTGGGGAAGCCATACTCCCATGGGTCAGACCTGCAGGAAGCCAGCTGGCTACCTCCAGTCCCGGAAGCTCAGAAATGACATCTTCAGCAATCGGCCAGGGCTTAATCAGTCCCTGCTGTCTCCTACAATGTTTGTCCCTGCTGGAGGCAGTCAAACAGGGCCTCCGTACCACTAGCCCACCCGCAGCTTCCCAGACCAGCAACCTCCAACTAGGGAGACCTGAAGCCCCTCCCTTTTTCCCACCATCGTCTACCTCTGAGTCTCTGTAGGAGATGGGGCCTTGCCACATCAGATCTGAACAGCCTTTGCTCTCCTCACTTGCTCGCTGGACCGGACACCCAGACTTTTCTCACCATCTCTAGGGTATGGCGTCATGAGATCCTTGGCATTAAGTGTATCTGTAACACCGAGAGTTCACTTCTGGAGTTGAGCCTCTTTTGGCTCCAGGCTCAATAGCCAACGGCCTATCTTTAGTCTTAGACATTGACAGACCCATTCAGAAGACACACTTGATTAGCCTAGCACGGCCCTCGTGCACCTGTCTGTCTCTTCCCCCTGCTCTTGCTGTTAATAGTGCGACCTCCACACAGTTGCTCAAACCAACCTTTCATCCTCCCCACTTCCATCCCGTAGACTCTGAGAGAAGAGACATAAGTCTAAGATTTAGACCCTGACATGTTGTTAGGACCCATTCTGTATCTCGAGAGCTTCACCCCCTCCCAAACCTCATCTCCAGCCATGCTCAAGTCCCGCTGGGCCTGCTAAGGTCACGCAGATATTCAAGCTGGACAGCTGGGTAGGTTTCTCACTGACCTCCAAGTTCTGGCAAGCTTGTCAACAAATGTAATTGCTCTCCCAGGGAACTGTGAGACTAGATTTCACAGACGATAGGAGGGTAACAAGGGGCTGATGAAAAGCAAAGGTCACAGGACTTGAGCTGGGAAGCAGTCAGTGAAAATCTGCTGTTCCGCTAGGGCTCGGTGAATCCATCACCCTCAGTGACAGAGGAGGTGGGTGCGGAAGCCAGAGTGCTTCTTCATGTTCCCTGGCTGTTGTCCTGCACAGGCGTGCTCTTGTAGGACTCGAGTTATCTTTCTCTAAGTATGTATTTATTCATAGTTCTGTAGATACACACACACATTTCACCTAGAAGCCCACATACAGCATAATCACCCATAGCTGAATCCAACCGTTCACAGCAACGTCTTACAACACACGTTTAAAATTTTCTGTGATACTGAGGATAAAGTCTAGAGCCTTGGGCATGCTAAGTTAATGCTCTGCTGCTAAGTTAGGGCCAAGCTCTGTGTTTTATACTACCTAAAGAGCTGTGTGGACCCGGGCTGCAGCTTAGCCGCTGTGGGATCTGCTTGGCACGCACACAGCCTTGGGTTGCATCCCCGCTCTGAATCAAAAAGATGTGGTGGTGCCCACTGGTTAACTGAGCACTCGGGAAGTGGAGGCAGGAGGATCGAGAGTCATCTTCTACCAATAGTAAGCCTGAGGCCGACCTGGGCTCCATGGGACCTTGTGTTGTACAGGACTAACCTCTGGGGCAAAGTGGCACCATCTTCAGGAACTCTGCTGGGCCTACTTGCCGAAGATCATCACTGGGCCTGTTTCTACCTCCCCTCAGAGAAGGAGGCCAAGAAAATCATGAGGACCTTGCCTCCATATCTAGTCAGTACTCCCAATAGGTTGTATGTAATTCTGCCGGAACTCTACCTGACCTAGGGGTTAGAGGATATGGGTGGGGAGGATGGGGAAGGGGCTCCATATACACAGCCATGGGGAAGCCATATCCATGCTGGATGCAGACCTTCCAGTGTGGCAGCTTTAAGGCCACCCATGTTCTCTCCTGTGCCCTTCACCCATCCCTCAGTAAGCTCATCTATTCCCCAGGGTGTACTTTGGGAGAACAGCACCTGTTTGCCATCAGTACCTTATGGGGGGTGGGGGAAGGAGGGTGTTGCAATTTTGACTGTTTTAAAAGGTTGGAATAAATTTTGTTCATAAACAAGTATATATAACTTCTCTTTTTAAATGGTGTCTTTAGTGTGGCACCCTTTGAGTCCAACATTGTTTTGGGAGATTTGTCGGTCTGTGTGGGCACACACCCTTTACTAACACCTAAGGGAAGAAACAAAAATTATGAGTATTGGCTCTGTAAAGGACACGCGCATCTCATCCCGCGAGAGCAAGAAACAGAATGCTAATTGAGCCCCCAAAGTTCCCCTGTGATGTCACCAGCCAGCACCAGTTCTGCTTCCCTGAAGGCACCACACCCCCAAGCTTCTCAGGCTCAAATGTCATGCCGAAAGTATCGGGGTGCACTGAGCTCATCTCTCACTCTGCTGCCTAGTTGAGGGGTTCGTCTCTGTGCTCCAGGAAACAAAGAGCTAAATGATTCACTTCCTTTACTTTTTAAGAGACTTTACATTTTACAGCAGGTTTTAGAATTTCAGAAAAACAGCAAAGATAGTAACAGGGTCCCCACATCCTCCACAAACAGGTTCCTCTTATTAAAATGCTGTCTCTGTATGCCCTATTTATTACAGTGAGCTAGGAACGATGCGTGGTTAGTAAATTCATAACTTCATTCATTTCTGCTTTTGAAACTCTTGCCCCATATCCATTCCTATATCCGCGTTCACACTCTATTGCCTAATGTTGCTCTGGGCCCAATGGGTGCGACTCTTTCTCAGGCATTCTTTTCCCCTTGCCCTTGGATGTCTGGAGGAGGGCATCCCACCGGGGGAGCCTGTCTGATGTTTGCTTCAGGATGAGATTGGGGTCATTGGTCATTGAGAGGACGGCAGCAGAGGGGACAGGCTATTTTCTTCACATCATATCAAGGACACGTACTGCCATGGTGATTTATGCGTGCCGACAGCAGCCTCAGTCACCAGTCTGAAGCGTTGCTTATCTGATATGTCTGTTGCGAAGTTATTCTTTTTGTTTCCATATTGTACACAGTAGTGTGGAGCCTCTGGTTTAGGGAGGCTACAGACTGGAAGCTGGGAGAGCAAGCTGCTTTATTCAGTGTGGGATTTAAATACTAATCTCATCCCAAGCCATCTTCATGAAAACATCTATCCAGAATAGTGTGTGTGTGTGTGATGTGTATATACAAGTGTGTATGTGTGTGCATGTGTGGTGTGTGTGTGATATAGGTATGTGTGCGAATGTGTGGTGTGTGTGTGTGCATGTGTGGTGTGTATGTGATATGGGTATGTGTGCGAATGTGTGGTGTGTGTGTGTGCATGTGTGGTGTGTGTGTGATGTGGGTACGTGTGCAAATGTGTGGTGTGTGTATGCATGTGTGGTGCATGCAGTGTGTGTAGTGTACACAATGCTATAATGACCTGACATTTTTAGGAATAGCACATGCTATTTGTTTTAGAATGGTTGGGTTCCATCTGTTAATACTTGGTCTAGTATTTTGGCATCTGTTTTCAGGAGTTGTGTTGTCCTGTGATTTTCCATCTTGCTCTGGTCTCGTGCAGTTGGTTTGCTGTCAGGTGTGTAACTCCATAACCTAAGGTATGGCTCGCTAGGTGCCCTTAGTATTAAAGCTCAAAATGTGTTTTGGAATTACAGATGTTGGTCTCATTTTCGGTGAGTTTTGTCTTTATCTCCTGTACTCTTCTGCCCAACTGCCTCTATCCCGTCCGGCCAGTCCTTCCTTGACTATCATTGTATAACAGTTTCTGCCTGGACTCTGGATTGAATCCTGGACCAGATTTATAACAGAAATGTGGGTGTCTTCCCTCACAGAGCCCCTAGGGACAGTTTCCCATCATGAGGCCAGTATGTCACTAGGCTTAGAGTCTCGTCTGGCCTTGGTTGCCTTCTTCCTGGGTCCCTGAGTAGTGGTGAGCCACTATTCTTTCTTTCAAGGTCTCCACCTGGGTTTCTGACTATGTGTACCATGTTTGGTTCCTGTGGGTTTGCCCAGCAAGGGCCAGTTCCTTGCTAGTTGGAGACAGAGAGCCTAGCAAGCTGGTGTTCTGGCATTCTTTCATGTTTCTATTGAACCAGACATTTCTCCTCAGCCCTTTGTGTTTAACACGTTATCTGTCATGGCTTTGTGTTCAGAGGTAAGGACAGGTCAGAGCCTGAACTCATGACCTTCCTCGTCTAGGAAGGAATGGATTTCACACATCACCGGGGATACCTGTGTGACATGCTGAGATCCACGGCCACCGCCTCCCGCTCCTGTGCCCTCTACCCATCTCTCTTGTTTACAGTCCACCTTCTTGGCAGGAGGAGGCTTTTCTTCCTCACACAGCTCCTCCCTAGCCTAGCACCAGTCTAAATGAAAGAGAACAGGAATTCATACTCTCCGAGTGACACATGAACAAAACCAGAAATGGAGCTCTAGTCCCTTGCTCAGGGTCAGTGAATGGCTGGCTGACTGCAGAGCCTGGGACCCGGTGAGGCTTTCCAAAATCCACCTCATTTGGGTCACTCTTGCCAAGAGAAATAGAACACGAAGTAACCACGGCCTTTGTTGAAGACAGTTTCCTTGTCCATTTACTCAGCTCTTAGTCTCTGCGGCATCTGTGATTTCCGAGAGAACAATGTCAGAGGAGACATGGTCTGAGCTGTTGTCATGGCAGCAGATTTTCATTTAGATACTGCCAATCACACGCTTTCTTCTTGCTAACATTGCTGGTCCAGATATCCAGGCTCCTACTTTCCACTAAGTTCAACTCAACCCCACGATCATTGAGATTTTTCTGTGTTCAGACACCATTAGGTGATACAGACAGGCCTGCCACTGTCCCAGGAAAGGGTGCTCCCCCAAACCATGGATAGACAAGCAGCCAGATACTTCAGAAATGCCTGGAAAACTCCTGCCACATGACTAAGTCCTTGGTGGCAGTGGGACTAAATGCAAAATTGGTTGTTAGAATCTGCCTGTTGGAAACACACAGGTAAAGATGTGATACATTATAGCATTGCTGGCTAACATGGAGGATGCTAGGTCCTGAAATGGAGCGCTCAGGTCAGGAGGAGTAGGGTAGACCAAGAGATCAGCCTGGGGCTCTTGTTCAAACCCTCTCTAAAGCAGATCCAGGATGGCTTCCAGTGAGGGCTTTGGGAATGAAAAGAGAGAAACAGTTCTAAGAACACTGTGGGGAGGAAGGACAACCCTGGAGCTGCTGGAAACTGCACAGATGTCCCCAGTAAGGGGTGGTGATGACTCTGTCAGAGAGTCTGTATGGCCCTAGGGAGGTGAGCAGGGAGGGTCAGAGAGTCTGTATGATCCAGGGAGGTGAGTGGGGAGGATCAGAGAGTCTGTATGGCCCTAGGGAGATGAGTGGGGAGGGTCAGAGAGTCTGCATGGCCCTAGGGAGGTGAGTGGGGAGGGTCAGAGAGTCTGCATGACCCTAGGGAGGTGAGTGGGGAGGGTCAGAGAGTCTGCATGGCCCTAGGGAGGTGAGTAGGGAGGGTCAGAGAGTCTGCATGGCCCTAGGGAGGTGAGTGGGGAGGGTCAGAGAGTCTGTATGATCCAGGGAGGTGAGCAGGGAGGGTCAGAGAGTCTGTATGATCCAGGGAGGTGAGCAGGGAGGGTCAGAGAGTCTGTATGATCCAGGGAGGTGAGCAGGGAGGGTCAGAGAGTCTGCATGATCCAGGGAGGTGAGTGGGGAGGGTCAGAGAGTCTGTATGATCCAGGGAGGTGAGTGGGGAGGGTCAGAGAGTCTGCATGGCCCTAGGGAGGTAAGTGGGGAGGATCAGGGAGTCTGTATGGTTCCAGGGAGAGGAGAGGGGAGGGTCAGAAAGTTGTAAGGCTCCAGGGAGGGCATGTTGGTGAGCAGAGAGGGCTGGCATCCTAACTTTGCCCTGCAAGGTGGGCAAACATATCCACATATTTGACTGAGGGCCTTGTGCCCTCTCCACCTTGGAACTCAGCAAACTGAACACACCAGGAAGTCATCAGTGCTTTCTTTACTGAGAAAAAGAATTAAGGAAATGGGTCTATGCTCAGATCAGAATATCACATAAACCAAGAACACAGCTGGAAGATCTTTTTGCTTTTTTTTTTTATGAATTTTACACTATGGATTTTTGACATTTGCTTTTTCTAAAAATTTCATCTGAATATATTGTTTCTCTCCTTTAAGTCATGGCTACCTCTGCCTCTGCTTCTCTTTAATTCTCTTCTTCATTTAGTATCCACGGGGAACACACGCCCATCCACATCTATCTAGGCCTCAGGGCTTAAGCTCCAGATGGGGAAACAAAACAAACAAAAAACCCGAAACCATGGCTATGACTGCAGACAACCCAGGATCGTCACTGGGCTGGGGAGACAATTTGGTGGTAACAGCAAGGCTTCGGTTCTCCGGCACCCAAATAAAAAGATGGATGTTGAGGTGCAAGCCTGAAACTCCAGCCCTGGGAAGGAAGGTGGAGACAGGAGAATGCTTGGCGCTTCCTGGCCACCCAGCAAGCTAAGGAGGGAAGATCCAGGCTCAGCAGGAGACCCTGCTTCAAAAACTAAGGTGAAAAGGGACTAAGGAATCAGCCAGTATCAACCTCTAGCCTTAATGCCCACAAATGTGCACACACACACACACACCCTTCACACTCTTCCTGGGAAGGAAGGCCTCTTGCACCAGTGTGTTATACAGGAGCGCCAACGTCCCTTCCATTTCAAGGGCTTCAACAATAGGGCTTCTGTGCTCTCAGGAACAGGAGATAAAGCAGCCAGTCTCTGCCATGCAAGGAGCGGAGGTGTCCATCTCACTCCCTCGTTTCTGTAGTCCTGGGCCCAGGAAAACACCCAGCATATGTTACCTTTTCAACTTTGAATCGTCGTGTTTAAAGGGATTATACCCATGTCTAGGTAAACTGGGCCAATTGAGTTTAAAAAGAAAACTGTAAAGGTAATGTTTATGTTCAAATGTCAACCCCTGTGTGAGCAGATTTAGTGTCCTTTTCGACCTATGAATAACATTTCACACTGTAATGAATTTATCCATGTTCCCATCAGCCAGGTATTATTCCCCGGACAAAAGCAGTGGTGGGGAGAGGCTGAGGGGGCGGAGACTCTGTTATTTCTTTTGGAAATGCTTTCTTAATTGGATATGTGTTCTTTTCATAATGCTATAAAGATTATGGCGATTTGACAAGGGCAAGGGCAGCCATGGGTTTAAAGCCGCTGCAGCTTCTCTGCACGGTAGTTCAAGGGTGTTTCGGATTAGCAACTATGCCCTCAAGCCCTGGGCAGAGGCAGCTGAAAGTTCACAGCAGGGAGCTTCTAGCCATCCAGCAGAGGGGCAATGGGCCTCCCATTTGTTGACCGGAGTCCACAGTAGAGTCCCATGGAGTTGATGCACAGTCAGGGGACTGGAAAAGACAGCCCTTGGCTGAGCTCAGTGATCTCTACTGTGGCTGCCACTGAGCACTGTGTATTTGGGAATCTCTGCAGCTCTGGTTAGGCGCTGCATGTGTGGATCTTGGCAGCTCGGTTTAGGTGCTGCATGTGTGAATGTCTGCAGCTCTGGTTAAGGCGCTGCATGTGTGAATTGGAAGCGGAAGGACTGAGCGCATCAGAGGGTTTTTTGTTTGTTTGTTGTTTTGTTTTTTCATATTCCCAAGAACTCTCCAGGAAAAGTTTGTAACTATTGTTCTAAGCTCATACACCGCTGACCAGCCTAAAGGTGCTCACAACCAAATGAGCACAATCAAAGCGAGGAAATGAACTTTCAGGTGAGAGAAAGGAAGGGACCTAGGCTGTGGCCTGCGCTTTATAGTCAGTGGTCCTGGAAGGAAGGGACCTAGGCTGTGGCCTGCACTTTACAGACAGTGGTCCTGGAAGGAAAGGGCCTAGGCTGTGGCCTGTGCTTTACAGACAGTGGTCCTGGAAGGGTCCCACTGGACACAGGAGTAACAAATTCCATCCCTGCAGAGCCAGGCACCCCAAGGCAAGCTGAGCCTGCTGAGATCCATTGGGGAGGGGGCAGTGCAGGCAGGGGATGGACAGGGGTGGGGGGATAGCAGGGGAGAGGAGAGGCTGGGATCTGTGGTGAATAGAGCAAATTGTGAATAGAGGGACTCACCTTACCAGATGGGGCCTTGTCAGATTCTTGACTTTAAGAATAGAAACCAAAAATATAGATGTTTCCATTTTTAACGTAAAAAATTAAATGAAAATTAAATAACCAGACTTAGACCTACAAACTCAGAGCTGGCCCATGACCATGTGGGGAGGACCAGAGAGTGTGGGCTGAAAAGCTGAGAAGGTAGAATCCCTAAGGGAGGGGCCACGTGGGAAACAGCAGGCTGTGCATAGAATGGGGGCTCCTTGGGAGGGAGCAGGCTGTGCAGGGAATGGGGGCTCCTCTTCTGCTGTCCCAGTCGGTCAGGGCCTGAGGGGCTTAGAAGGTAGTGGGCAGCTTCTTTCTCTCTCTCTCTCTCTCTCTCTCTCTCTCTCTCTCTCTCTCTCTCTCCCTCCTTCCCTCCCTCCCTCCCTCCCTTCCCTTTCTTTTTGGTTTGTCTGTGACACAGTCCTGGCTGCCCCCGAACTCACTCTGTAGACTCACGGAGCCCCGCCTTCTCTGCTGGGATTAGAGCCATGTGCCACTATCGCAAGTTTCTTTTCTGAAGCAGGGCACTCTCCCAGGAGGCCTTGGGAGAGTGCCAAGAAACCAGCTTTGGTGAAAGGTGCCACTAATGAGCAAGCTCTCCACAGAGAAGCTCTGGGGGTAAACGGAGGCAGATCTCCTTTATCTACATGAATCCTATCGGGTGGGGGACTGTAGTCAAGAGGAGGATAGTGCATCTGGTGTCAGCAGAGAAGACAGACGGGTCAGGCCACGCCTGTGGGGTGCAGGATGGAGATCCGATGGCCCAGATGGCCCAGAGGCTAGCTTCCATCTTTCAAGAGAGTCAGCATGGGCCTTGGGAACTATTCCCAACTGGGTCTTGGCCCTGGTGAGGAAGCACTAGCGTGGTTAACTTGCTGCAGCTGGGTTCCATGTTTAAGATGAAAGCTCGGCAGTGTGAGGGTGCTCCCTACGGAAGACCCAGAACCTCAGGGAAATGATGCTTGCCCCCCCAAAGGCAGTAGGAGTCATGGGGTAGAAAGGTCATGGATATTGTATGGCGCTATCTTTGTGCACGCTCATGCGTGTGTTTGCGTGAGGACTGCACATCCACGTATAGTACATGTGCATGTGCCTGCGGATAGGTGAAGACGATGACCTCCAGCTGGTCCCAGGTGCTGCCGACCTCCTTTTGAGTTAAGGTCTCTCACCGACCTGGAACTCCCCAACTGAAGTAGGCTGTTTGGGCCCAGGGATCCTCCTGTCTCTGCTTCCCTAGCCCCACGATTACAAGGACACACACACACACACACACACACTTTTTCAAAGCTTGGATGGGGGGGGCAAACACATGTCCTCTTGCATACAAAGCAAGCAATTTACTCACTGAGCCATCCCCAACCTTATGGTTTGGGTCTTATTTTTTTAAATCTTATTTATTTGTATTTTATGTATGAGTGCTGTGTATGAACACCTGCAGGCCAGAAGAGGGCATCAGATCCTATTACAGATGGTTGTGAGCCACCATGTGGATGCTGGGAATTGAACTCAGGACCTCTGGAAGAACAGCCAGTGCTCTTAACCGCTGAATCATCTCTCCAGCCCCTTGTTTGGGTCTTAAATATTCCCCAAAGTCTTGTGCATTAAAGGCTTGATCTTCAGCTTGGTGCTATTGGCATGAGGTTTTTTATTTTTGTTTTGTTTTCAGTTTTTCGAGACAGGGCTTCTCTGTAGTTTTGGAGCCTGTCCTGGAACTAGCTCTGTAGACCAGGCTGGCCTCAAACTCACAGATATCCACCTGCCTCTGCCTCCCAAGTGCTGGGATTAAAGGTGTGTGCCACCACTGCCTGACTTAACATGAGGTTTAAAAACAAACAAAAAAAAAGAGGTGGAGCCTCGTGGGATGTCTTTAAGATATTTGGGGAATACCTGCAAGGGGCAGGATCATTCTAGCCCCCTCCTGCCTTTTGTTTCCTAGCTGAGAGGTACTGGTTTTGCTCTGCCTGTGTTCCTAACATGACACATTGTCTCACTACAGGCCCAAAGTAGTATGTCCAACAAAGGGTGAAGAGAAACCTCTAACACTCTGAGCCAAAGTGAACCTTTGCCCTTATAAGGTGATTGTTGAATTAACACAAAGCTAACTGACCTGAACAACAGTGGGGAAGCCAAAGGGCCAGGAATCACCCCCCCCCCCCCCCCGATGCAGGAAGAACACCAGCTAAACAGCAGCCCCAGGCCAAGTGCCACGTGTTTATACTGAGTCTGGGTGACTTGGCATCAGAGAAGGAGCAGTCAGGAGAAAGCAGAATGTCCAGATTTGAGGAATTCCTAAGAGAGGATGATGGGAAGTGGTGGGATGTGGATGTCACATTCACCGAGGCTGGGGCTCATGAAAGATGAAAGCAGACCTACTAAGGGGAAAGGGACCACATCTGTCATGACTTTAGTTAGTGAAGGAACCAAGGTAAGAGGGGGACGAGGAAGGGATGTCTGGTACTGCGGTCATTTGAAAGCGATGGGGTCATATCCATCACGACTAAGACGCCCAGGGCAATGTCCCCAGTTAGTTCATTGGGGCACCTGAGGATAGGGAACCTGAAATGAACCTATCCTATAATCATACTGATGAATATCTTGCATATCGCCATAGAACCTTCATCTAGCGATGGATGGAGATAGAGCCAGAGACCCACACTGGAGCACCGGACTGAGCTCCCAAGGTTATAATGAGGAGCAAAAGGAGAGAGAACATGAACAAGGAAGTCAGGACCATGAGGGGTGCACCCAACCACTGAGACAGTGGGGCCGATCTATTGGGAGCTCACCAAGGCCAGCTGGACTGCTACTGAAAAAACATGAAATAAAACCGGACTCTCTGAATGTGGCGGACAATGAGAGCTGACGAGAGGCCAAGGAGAATGGCACAGGAACTTTCATCTGGCGATAGATCGAGAGAGAGACAGAGACCCAATTTGGAGCAACGGTCTGAGCTCTTAAGGTCCAAATGAGGAGCAGAAGGAGGGAGAACATGAGCAAGGAAATCAGGACCATGAGGCGTGCACCCACCCACTGTGACAGTGGAACTGATCTATTGGGAGCTCTCCCAGGCCAGCTGGACTGGGACTGAATAAGCAAGGGTTGAAACTGGACTCTCTGAACATGGCGGACAATGAAGGCTGATGAGAAGCCAAGGACAATGGCACTAGGTTTCGATCCTAATACATGAACTGGCTTTGTGGGAGCTTAGCCTGTTTGGATGCTCACCTTCCTGGGCCTGGATGGAAGTGGGAGGACCTTGGTCTTCCTGTAGGGCAGGGAATTTGGACTGCTCTTCAGTATCGAGAGGGAGGGGGAATGGACTGGGGGGAGGAGAAGAGGAGTGGGGATGGGGGAGGGGAGTGGGGGGAGTGGGCAATATGTGGGAGGAGGGGAGGGAAATGGGAAACGGGGAGCAGTTGGAAATTTTAACTAAAAAAGAATAAAAAAAAAAAAAAGACAAGAAGAGGAGAGGCTGAAAGCAAAGGGAGCAGAGGAATAGATGGGGAAGCCTGTTCAGGTTCTCCAAGGGCAGAGCTTGCCTCACAGCAACAGAGACCGGCAAGGGCAGCGATGTAATAATAAAGAGGAGAGAACCTGGAAGAGAGCTGAAGACATTGCCATGTGCACTCTGGAAACGTCTCCGTTGACAATGCCCAGGGACAGATGGGAGGCATCGTCCCACGCCCTGATGAGCGAGATAGCGATCCAGGCAGCTGGTTGGGTCTGGATTGTGTATGAAAGGACAGCACGTACACACTTGGTAGGATAAACATGCTGCTCCAGCCTTCACCCATTTCCCCGCCTGCTGGACTCTGCTTTGGAGAGGTGGGCAGAAAGATGCTCATGCTCACAGCACTGGGGAGAACGGATCAGGAGCTTTTAGACCAAGTTGACGGGTTCCCCCCTCTGGAGTATGTACAGGTGTTGAATATAGAGAGCAGAGCCAGTCAGATCCCCCTTGGGTATTCCCACAGCAGACCGTAATGACATCAGAGGGTGACAAAGGAGTCGAGACTGACGTCATGTGGTGGTTTTCCTTACGTCCTTTGGAAATAATGCCTTGCTCTCTGTGTAAAGTCTAGGGCCTGTGTTTTGCATGTAACACTATAGCATAAAGCTACTTTTGTGTTGAGTCAGGTGTGGCGCTGCATGATTCTAACCTTGGCACTTGGCAGGTGGACAGGTGACTTTGAGGCCAGCCTGGTCGACATACAGTGTGCCAGGACAGCTGGGAATACACCGTGAGACTGTCTCAGCCAGCTGGCAAACAGGCAGACACCACATTACAACCCGCTAGTAACTTCATATGGTATTTTTCCTGTATCATATATGCCGTGATTTAATTATTCTCTGGTTTTAGATATTGAGATTTTAATTATTGTAAATAACCTGTAAAGAGCCTTTGTATTTTTAAGACTTCTCTAAACTCAGATCCTCTCCCTGGAATAGATTTCTCAGAATAAAATTAGATGTCAGAAGCTAGAGGCAGTCTTTACAAGGTGGCTAACTGTGGAGCCGGCCACCCACATTAGGACAGCTCCGCAGCTGCCTCTGTCAACAGTCTTGCCCTGCAGTGTGGCAGGCAGAGCTGAGGGAGGGCCTCCACCTGCAGAGGGTTCCCAGGAACACACTTAGAAGTGACCAGATGAGGAAGACCACAGACCCTTGACTGTGGCTATCGTTCAGCTGCAGTCCGAAGCCTGCGCTGCTATGGCATCATCCAGCCTGGCCAGACCCTTTGACCAGGCAGCCTCCCGCTGACTCGCACCTGCCCAGCTGGTGGGCAACGCTACTAAACGGACTGGGAAGTTCTCTGAGTCATTCCAGGGCTTGCTCCCCCTGGGAGAAAAAGGCGGTTCACACCGGCCTAAGAAGTTTGGAGGTGGTGCCAGGGCTGGGGTGCCTCCAGCAACTGACTGCCTACAGCAGAGCCCCCAACTATCTGGGCACCTCTGCACCCTTCACCCAGGACCAAGCACCCGGTAAGTAGATACTCAATATAGATTCTCTGAGTAGCTGCAAGGCCACAGAGACCCAGAAGGATATTAAGGGAAAGGAATCTGGAGAGGTTTTGAGCCATCTCTGAGGTGACTGTGTTTGCCGCTGTTTAACGGGGTGTTTGTCCAGTGTTCCCCGGGTCTGTCCTCTTGATTATCCTACAGACTGTCTGACAGCCCTGAGCCCATCCCCCGGATTCAACGTGCTCCCTGCCCTTGGTGCTGGGTGCAGGGTGGGCTGGGTGACCTGGGAACCTGAACTGGTGAATGTAGGCGGAGCAGGGTCAGAGCGCTCCCCCACCCCCACCCCGGGCTCTGCGAGGCTCCGCCCGCACCAAACAGCACCGCACAGGGAGCCTAGGGCTCCGCTAGAGGAGCCCAGCTTCAGGAAGCGCCAAGAACCCTGCTGCACACCTGGCTCCCTCTGCTTCCAACACGGTAAGTCCGGGGTTGCTGCCCCTGGAACAGATGCCCTCCTGGGACCATGTCTCAGTCTTGGCCTACAGACGCCCCTCATACTGGGGCCGTTTTTCAGCCCCTAGCCAAACCCCTGTCTTCACTTCCAGGAAAGTCATAGGAAGACATTTTGCTTTTATTAACTCATAGGCATTCTCGGAGAAAATTTGGAAAATATTTAAAGCATCAAAAGAAAATTAAAACCACCACCCCATTGCTCAGCCTCAAAGAGCCCCTACTCTCAGCTCAGCAATAAATGAAGGCACAGCAGCCACAACGAGACTGATTTCATTTTTATCACCTTACTCGTATATTGATTTTGATCAGGAAGGCTCCTGGGCTTTGGCCTTTTTCCCACGGGAAAGGCACAGGACTTGGAGAACACTGGTATCAGATCATGATGGCAGAGGGAATGGGAACGTTCTAGAAGAAAACTGATTGACAGCCCAGCTGTGTGCCTGATCCCTAACCCACTGCACTGAGATCAAGAGGGCTCTCTGGGTCACTTAGGGCACCCCGCCCTGGGCTGTTCAGATGTCTCTGCACCAGTAGCTCACTTCAGCACAGGAAGCACTGGCCATCCTCACAGAGGGAGGAAGCCTAACTGTAGCTACCGTGTGTGGCCAGGGAGATGGGCCCTTTGCTGAGTTCACAGGCACTGCTTGAATTCTTGGGGGTAGTGGGAAATTCAGGCAGTCTTGACTGGGGCCAAAACTTCTGCCTGGGTTTTTCCAGCAAGTGAGGAAGGAACCCCAAATTCCCAAGGAAACAGCCCAGACATCACCCCGCAGGGCTTGCCTGTGACAGTGGATTGGAAATGAACCCCAAATACAAAAGCTGATGGACCTCAGAGAGATTCACACAGGTCATCTACATCTCTGGGGTGAGCAGACTCCTGTGTGGTCTCTTTCTGGGGGTCAGATGGAACTCGAGGCAGTCATGCATTCATGCATGCATGCCTGCTTCTGATGAACGATTACTGCATTCCCACCAGATACAGCCTCAGTTCCAGCTGTTCTGGAGAGAATGAAAAACTGGAGACGCAAAGATGCCGGCTCTCAAACCGTGCCTTTTGGTAGCCTTAAATCTTTCTGGAGATAGGGTGAGTTTCAGATTCATATATAGCAATATAGATAATGAAAATTGTATCATGCAAAAGATTTATTAAAAATAAACAAAACAATATAAACTTTAGCAGGACAACATTTTGCATTTCCGGGGCTTTCCTGCAGTCATCTCACAGACAACTCCCAGAATGCAATGCGCTTTCTTTCCTATTTACTCTCTCACTGCAGTGGTATCGAGTCTGACCCTGAGCTCTCGTTTACATAGCAAGTCCTTCTTGAAGTAATCTAAGAACTGGAGTGGGGAACAGAAGTAGATAATAGTCTACAGACTTGGGAGGTTCCTGGAAGGAAATGTCCAGACTTGCCAACACCCAGTCGTAGGAGAGGGAGAGACTGGCACCACGAGCAGTTAGCACAGGGAGACCGGGTGGGGTTTTCACAGTCTGCCGCTCCATCTAGCCTTTGAAGAACCTGTAGCACATGACCACAGAGACGTTCTGCACATGCTCCTGAAAAGAGCAGGGGCAAAGGTCATGGTAGGGTCATTTGATGTTGCTTACAACCCTGTGATGTTTACACATAGACAGGGTAGAGTTCCCCATCCCAAGCTTTCAGATGGGGAAACTGAGACTCCTTGGGTTGACTTGATTTGCTGAAGGTACGGTTCCTACCACCTTCCTTATAAACGGCTTCAGTTGTCTTTTGTTCTTTATCCAAAATTCTCACACCCCTCCCTTGTTGAACCTTCTACGCCTGCATTTCCATTCCTCAGGCCCCAACCTCCATGTCTGTCACTTGCGGGGAGGTCTGAGGATGCCAGGGGAATAGAACCAGATTCAGAGGCTGCAGTCTGCACGCAGCCAGAAGATGGCAGAGAGTAGCTTTCCCATTAGCAGTTCTGGGTCTCCACACTTTGACCTAATTCCTTGAGAAGCCCTGTCTGCCTCAGTCCCCAGAGAAAAAAATGGAAGACCAAGGCAAGTCCAGCTTGCTGCCTGGAGACTCTGGAGGCCCCTTGCTAAGGGATAAACATAGCATGTGTGTTTCCAGAATTTGGACGTAGGGTTGAAACAAAGGTACAACAAAGTGACAACTGGTGTAAATTCTAGGCTCAGCCAAGGTCACACCCATCCAAGTCAGGCCTATCTAGAATTGCTTTTGCTCTCAGTCTGCTTCTGAACACATAAGGCCCAATGCCTCGATGACTCAACCCCTGCATCTCGCTTAAGGAGCGCTCTTTCGAGGAAATGCTCCATGTCAGTAAGAACAAGAATGTTCCCCACTCCACTGAGACAAGGAGCGATTAGGGGAGGGTTCTTTGGTTCACCCAAACCTGAGAGGAGCAGGAGCCAGACCCCATCTCTGGCCATGACCTTCAGCTCCCCCGTCTATCCTGAACCTAAAGTGTTAGAAGAAAGCCCTGCCAGGTGAGCAAAACCCAAGTCCTCAGAATGTTGCCAGTGTTGGGAAAGCCTTTTTTCCGGAAGCTTCCAGAGTGTTATCGGTGCTGATAGGTAACCTAATAAGAGCACACGGAGCAGGGTGGGGCAGGAATGCAGAGGGGCACACTGGGGGTCACATAGGCTACACTCGCAGCCACAGCCACTCAGTCCTGCTCAGCCTCCCAAGGCCTGAGTCCTGAGCGACTTCCAGCAGACCTACAGCTCCGTGCCTGAGCTTTTGAGGAAAAAACACACTTGCACTATTCTGCCTGGGACCATTCCCCGTCTCAAGCCCAAGATCTGTGGAAATGTATAGAAATCCCAGTCAGTGCCTGGGTGAGAATGTTCTACCCAACCTGAGCCCCGGGTTGGTTGTGACTGAAGCTGTGGGTTCGAGGGTCTTATTGTTGCTGCCTTGCCAGCCTGGACCCACGTCAGTGACTCAGACCAATGGCTCTCTGGGGACAGAGTGTCCGTGGAGAACTTAGAGGGGGCCAACCTCTAATAGTTCAGGGACTGTTAAAACCAGTCCTCACATGTGAGACCCAACTGACCCGGGAAGTGGCTGGTTCCAACTCCATCTACAAGACCCTAGAAACTCCCTTTGCTGTACTGATAAAATGGGAACTGGTAGCTAAAGAATTATGCTTTGTGTGTTTTGATAGGAGAGATAACCTTGGGGTTATCATCTCTGCACTGTGGGGCTCAGATTTCTGCAAACTAAAACGAATGGATCAGTTGCTCTCCCAGCCGTCTGGGTCCCACAGTCCTACAGTAGAGCCGCCGGGCCGTGGGGGCTCTGCCACTGTCATGCCCATGAACTTGGGGATCTGACATAAGTTCCCAATGGCAGACTGGACCCTGTGTCATTTCTGCCAGGACTGTCGCAAGGCCACTGACGAACTCATTTGAAGTCTCAGTATATGAAATGCCACAGTGAACTGTCTGCAGGCTTTGTGGGGTGCAGGGAGCATCTAGCAAAAGTAAGGCAATGTAGTCACGTAAAATATGGAACGATTCCTGTAAACTGTAGCGCTGTTATCTGAAAGGCAGGTGCTTCCGCTGGCTTTTCTGGCATAGCATAAAGCTAGTCATGGTGTAAGATGCCAGGGCGAGCCAGCACAAGCATAATAAAATCAATGCTTGCTGGAGAAGCATGCAAGACCGAGAAAGTCTTGGAAAACAGAAAGATGAGAACATTCGACCATGAAGCCACGCTCTATATCTCAGACAGTTAATTCCGCCAGGTGTTCTGTAGAAAACATCAGTCCATTTCCTGCGTTTCCACTGCGCAGCCTAGATGGTACAAACCTGAGGGTTAGTGCCACTCAGGAGTATAGAACTCTGTGACAAATGGCACCTAAGCTCAGTAACACAAGGAGTTCATTTCCAGCTGGGTGTGTAGCTCATTTGGGAGAGCGCTTTATTAGTATGTGATGCCCTGGGCTCGGAGGTGTGAGCTAGGCGTGGTGATATAATAGAGACCCAGCATTGGGGAGTTGGAGGCAGGCAAGACCTACAGGAATGCAAGGCCAGCACGGACTGTGTGAGACACCACAAGAGGACAGTTCCTTCTTCCTGTACCCTCCCATAGTGGAAGAGGGAAGGAATAGAGTGAGGTGAACAGCCCCGAACTCTAACCACCATTTAAAGGCCCCATTTCTCAGCACAGTTTCATTGAGAATTCCCTCCAGCACCTGATTTGGGGACACATTCAACCCATAGCGGGAAGCTTTATAGAAGTCCGGTGTCGGGCAGGAGCAACATCATTAACATCTGAGGTGGGACGCAGGCGTCATTATTTTCTGAGTGCTTTACAGGCGGTCTCAAAGTGAGCGAGCCTGGTGCCCAGAGCGGTAGCTTGAGCTCCGAGAACTCCAAAAGACACTTGACTGCAAATTCCCAGTCTGCACCTAAGTCTTAGGAGACCCTGGATGCGGAGCCCAGCGAGCTGCAGCTCAGGTGCTTCTCTGGCTAAAGAAGGACCTTAAAGGAGAGGGAGGGCAGTGTGAGCCCAGGGGTTTGAAGCAGATGTTCAGGCCTGTTTCTTCTGGCCATGGTAATTTCCACCTGGTTTTAAGAAACGGGACTTTTCAGCAAACCCACAAATATAAATTAAATATAGAATTGACTCTGAAATTAGTTCAATGTGTAGGGTTATTGATTCTAAACGAATTAACCTTTGGGTCCCCCAGTGCTGCCTGCCGCCTCCCACATAGTCACTGGTCTGTGAGAATTCCCTGGTAGCAGGTCAGTGTGGTCGTGCTGGGATTTTGGAAATAAAATCTCCAAATGAGCAGCTCAATGCCTGCTCTTCTCTGGGGGAGGGGCCTGAGACTCCCTAAATGGTTTCACCTCTTTTAGGAAGACATCACTGAGCTGTGAGTTTTGATCTGTTTCTAGATGACTCCTGCCTGTCCCTCGGTCAGAAAGGGACTAGATTTTTCCTTCGTTGAGGAATCAATAGTTTGATGTTCCTTCAACCTTCACCCCAACAGCCTCAGCACATACTCAATCGGCTAGCAATCGGACAGATGAGCCTCAGTGCTCATTCACGAAAGCTCTCCCCAGGAAGTAGGGGAGAGAGCCACAGTCGTCAACCACGGTAAAATGACACCTAAAGCCTGAAGCCACAGACTCTTAGAGGGCAACTTCTGGGTGAGGCCGAAAACCCAGCAACCTCCTTGTGTCAGTCACTTCCAGGACTGACAGACACCGAGGAAGCACTCTGCATGGACTAGTCTTGGCTCATACTCTCAGAGGTTTCAGTCTGTGGTTGCTTGACTACACCGGTTCTGAGCTGTGGGGAGGCTGGAGCAGCACACGGCAAAGCAGGTCTGCTCATTTTGTTGCAGTCAGGAAGCAGCAAGCAGTATCAGGAAGGGGCCAAGGGGAATGCAGACCCTTCAAAGGCAGCAACAACCCACGTTCTTCAACTCAGCTTCAGCTCCACAGGTCTTACTGCCTGTTAGTCTATTAAAATTCTGAATCCATTTATGGATCTAATCATTGACTAAGTCAAAGCCTGCATGAGCTAATCAGTTTTGGAAGTGTCCTCACAGACACAGCCAGAAGTGTGTTTTACCAATATCCTTAGGTGTCTCTCAATCCGGTCAAGTTGACCGTCAAGACCAACCATTCACACCCATGCTCAGGACCACGAAATGTCAATCCAGGACTGGCCACGTTCTGTGCTTGATCCAACAGCTTGAAAACATCAGTGTTCAGCTTTTCCATCTTTCAAAGAGATAAAGTCATGCCCAGGAGAGGCTGGGGACATTTCTAGAACTGTGTGTCCAGGAAATTGCAGAGCCAGAATCCAAAGCTGGAGGTGGGACCCCAAAATCTGAGAAGAGTAGGTTTGGGTGGTAGCTGCTTTCCTACCTGAAAAGGGAGTTAACTGAAGCTCTGAAGCTAGCCTGATGGTCTCTTTTAATTAGAATAAGCAGGCTGTAAAGTGCCAGGCCCTGTTTGTGGGCTGGTATTAAGTTTTGAAGATATCAGCTCAAGAAATGTTTCTGGTAGCTCTTTTGCTGCTGTGGGCCAAGCCTTAGCTCAGCTGGTGGAGATGGAGTTGGGAGGGGATGAAGTTGGCAGGGGCATCAATCGATGGCTAACCCAGTCCTATATACCAAAGAAGGCTTCAGAATGGAGGTGAGAGCTGAGCTGAATTTGAGACAATTAGTTGCACTACTAATACAGGCCAGGTGTTCGTAGCATCACTGTGGAGCTGAAGTATGAACAGGGTGGAGTCTGGGACAGGGGAAGCAACGGAGTAAGGAAGCAGGGATCTGTAGACTCAGAGCCCATCCATAGCTGTCCTCTGCACACAGGAAGCAGAGTGAACCAGAAGTAGGCAGGAGTATAAGCCCTCCAGCCCTCCCCAAGTGCTGTGCTTCCTCTACCACACCTTTACCTCCTAAAAGTCCCACAGCTTCCCACAAGGATGCTCCAAGCCCAGGACCAGTGCTCAAAAACATGAACCCGTGGGGTAGATCTCCACCCATTACCACAGCCACCAAGAACTGGTGCGGGAATGTAGAAGTCATTTTCAGGGTCATAGAGCCAGAATGAGGCTGCATCTATCTTTTGTCTATTATTTATTTCTTATTTTTGAGATAGGCTTTCACCAGCCCTGGTCAGCCTGCAACTCATTCTGGAGACCCAAACTCATAGGGATCCTCCTGCCTCTGCATTTTTAAAAAGTTTTTTTAAAGTACATTTATTTATCTGTTTGCTTGTTTGTTTATTTACTTAGTGTTTGTGTACACATATGTGTGTTGGGAGGGGACACACACATGAGGAGGTCAGAGGACAGTTTGCAGGAGTCAACTCTCTCTGTGTACCATATTGGGTCCCAGGGATGGAACTCAGATCACCAGGCCTGGCTTTGACCAGCACTTTCACCCAGAGAGCTACTTTGCGAGGCTTCTGCTCTGTTTACCGAGTGGCCGCCAGAGTGTCCATCTCTGTGGGGAGTGGGCAGAAAAAGGAGTGTCTGACATGGACATAGGTGGAACGTGAGGAAACGCACATGCTCGCAGCGTATGAATGGGCCATAACAACAGCAGTCAGGGAAAAGGGAGAGACCCGGTGACAATCATGACCCCATATCACTTACGACACACAACATAGTAATAGGCAGTAATGTGTGTTGGTGAAACTCATTCCAGTGGCCGCCTACCAGGGCGCTGAGAGGATGGTGAGCAGAACTACAATGAACCAAACTGTCAGCTGGTTGACCAAGAGAGGCCAGTGAGATTCTCATGGTATACACAACAGGGTGTCTACCCACTCCTTGATGGTATACACCACGGAAGGATGGCTGCCCACTCCCCGATGGTATACACCATGGAAAGGTGTCTGCCCACTCCCCATTGGTATATACCACAGAAGGATGTCTGTCCACTCCCCAATAGTATACACGATAGAAGGATGTATGTCCACATCCTGATGGTATACACCATGGAAGGATGTCTGTCCACATCCTGATGGTATTCACCATGGAAGGATGGCTGTCCACATCCTGATGATGGTATTCACCATGGAAGGATGGCTGTCCACATCCTGATGGTATTCACCATGGAAGGATGTCTATCTACTTCTTGATGGTATACACCACGGAAGGATGGCTGCCCACTCCCTGATGGTATACACCACAGAAGGATGTCTATCTACTACTTCCTGATGGTATTTGCCATGGAAGGATGGCTGTCCACATCCTGATGGTATTCACCATGGAAGGATGGCTGTCCACATCCTGATGGTATACACCTGAGACTCTAAAGAACTGTTAGTATGGCTAGGAGGTGGCTGGTTCATACTATTTGATTTCAAGTTGCATTTTCCTTTCAGGAATTTTGCTCTGTGTCTGAGAAAAACTTGAAGCCCAAGATGTTCCTGTCTAACACCACGACTGTGGTGCCCTTCCTGACCACGCTGTGGCAGGAGACCACCGAACAGGGCGGCAATGTGTCGGGCCTGGCTCGCAGGTCTCAGCTCCGAGATGACAGCAAGCTGGAAGCCCTCTACATCCTCATGGTGCTGGGTTTCTTTGGCTTCTTCACCCTGGGCATCATGCTGAGTTACATCCGCTCCAAGAAGCTGGAGCACTCGCACGACCCATTCAATGTGTACATCGAGTCGGACGCCTGGCAGGAGAAAGACAAAGCGATCTTCCAGGCCCGTGTTCTGGAGAGCTTCAGAGCCTGCTATGTCATTGAAAACCAGGTGGCTGTAGAACAGCCTGCCACACACCTTCCTGAACTGAAGCCTTTGTCGTGAACCCCATAGCTCATTAAGCGTAGACAAGCCCTACATGTGACAATCTCATCTTTCTGGTTACATGCCTGTCATAGTCTTTATTGTAGGGGTACCATCAGAGTTTTTGATATTGGGGGTTGAGGAATGAATTAATAACACTAGTTTCCTAAAATCATGTTCCTTCTCTAGTAGATGATCAATTAATTTTGCAGCACCTACCCTTGTCTTTTTAAAGCTAGCAGAGACCCAACAATGTGACCTCTGAGAATGCAAGCTGAGTTTCCCCAAATCTCCCGACATTAGCAGGGTCACATGATTGAGTTCTGGTCAGAGACTTGGACACCATGAGTCCAGTTCATAAGCAGCCTTTGAAAAGGGAAGGGTGTGTCCTCCATCTTCCTTGTCCCCCACAGGACATTGACACACTTGAGGCAGCTCTGATGGAACAGCAGTCCACTCTCAGTGGTGCAGACGGCGCAGACCCCTCACCTTCGTGCACTGCCCACTGTCTGGGTCTCAGAAAGAGTTTTCCCACAGCTCCTGCAGCCACTGCTTATTGGTCTCTGCTAACGTCACAGAACTGGTATCCAAACACAGTGTCACCTCTGTCCATGTCTCTTTGTTCACAACTGTGACTCTACCCTCCTTCTGTCTCCCCCTCCTCCCTTATCACACACCTCACTTGCATTCCTTATACACACAGACATACACGGACACACATACACTTACACACCCCTCATGATTCAAACAAACACATGCATCCTTCACAGTTCACTCTCTCTCTTTCACACACACACGTGTGCATGCACACTCGCGTGTGCACAAATACACACACACACACCTCATAGTTCAATCTGGATAGAAATTGTTTCTTAGAGTAGGAAAATGACCCCATCAGAATAGGTACCCTGGGCAAGGTGTGCAGTTATTACTGGAGGGAAAGTGGCCACCCCAGCCATCCCAAAGGATGCAGGGGAGGCTGTGTTTGTGGGCACTGGCAGCACATGGGACTGATGTGGCAGGGTCCTTGAGGTGACAGGTTTGACTTGCTGGATGAATTTTGTTCCTAAAAGGCACACTGAGCTTTTAGCCCCCAGCACCAGCGAATGCTGCCTTGTTTGGAAACAGGGTCTTGTCCAACCATGAGGTCTCAATGAGCAGCTGAAGCGGTCCTACCCTTATGAGAAGAGGACGCTTGACACACAAGGAGAACACTATGAGATGCCAGAGACAGAGATAAAAGCCAAAAGAGCTAAAAATGGATGGCCACTGGACTCTGGACAGAAACAAGGAACAATTTTCCTTGTGAGTTTTCAAGGACATGAGGCCCTCCTGAGCCCTCATTTCAGACTCCGGCCTGGAGAACATAGGACAATGCCCGTCTGTTGCTTGGTAGACTTTGATAAAGCAGTCTAGCCAGCTATGCGGTATCTGCCCCTCCCCTTCCAACCAGAAGGAGCTAGGAGAGTGGAGAGGTGAGGGGTGGCGCCAGGGTTGCTGTTCACAGCAGACAGGCGAAGACATCTCAGGCCACCTGCCCTGAGAGCATGGGAGCCAGCGCTCTGAGTGCCAGCCTCCTCCAGCTGCTACCTGGGATTCAAGGAGCTTTTGTACCATGACACCTTGAAAGCTCACCCACAGAGGTGACTGGAGTTTGAACCCCAGAACCCACGGTGCATGGAAAGAAAGTTGCCCTCTGACCTCCACACGGAGCACAGTGCATACGCGCGCGCACACACACAATCATATACATATAAAACAATAATAATAAAGGTTTAAACACACAATGAAAAGCACCCCTGATGCAGTATGGACTGTCCTCCAGTAGACACATTTAGCGCCGTCTGATTTGATGATTACAGCTCTCATTTCCCATAAAGCAGTGATTGCCATGTGGCGGGGGAGGGGGGCATCTCTGTATCAGAATCCTGATGTGGATTAGCCTTTGAATTGCTACTGTCCTCGAATAATTACTTGGGTCCCATAGTCCTTTGAATTCTAATGAATGCTCGACTCCTCCCCACCCCAAGATGCTCCTGGACACTTTTCCTGCAGTCTTGAGAGTTGTGAGCCCCTGGAACTCAGCTCTGGCTGCTGCGTGATTCCTGCTGCCCAGACTGGAGGGAAGATTTGGAGAAGGCCCAGAGTACTTGTGACTAGCTTGTGACACAGTGACCTTGATATTCCTGGCACACAGACCTCCCGTCACCAGCTCCTTTCTCCACAGGAATTCCTGGGCCTTTTAAGGCAGACAGGTCCCCAGGCCTTGGAGCTATCTGCCCTTGGAGACTGGGCCTCACGCTCGTTGCCCGACTGCAGAGGCCTTATCTCCCTTCCCCTCCTCTGGCCCCTGCATTGGAGAGGCAGAAGAGAGGAGGCAAGTAAGAATGAACTGAGCCTCAAAATGTCATCTGCTTGGTGTACTGTAACATCCGATTGCTCACACATAGAGGGAGGGCCAGGCTGGGCCAGGGACCATTCTCAGCCTTCAGAGATTCTCAGCTGATATTTTTCACACACCATTTTTGTCAGGACAGTGCCTTTTGCTGTATTAACAGTTTTTAAATTAAAGCTTTTTAAACATGACCTTGTGTTGTCTTTTTTGAAAAACAAGATTTGTTCTAGTTTTGTGCCTGATTGCTTGTCTGCCTATATGTAAGTGTACTGGTGCCCGTGGAGGTAGGGAGAGAGTGTCAGATCGCCTGAAGTTATGGATGACTCGAAGCTGCCATATGGGTGCTGGGAACTGAACCCAGGTACCCCACTGAGGAATCCATGCTCGTAAGTTAGGCCACCTCACCATGCCCAGGCTGTACTTAGTACTCAGGTCAGCCATCTAGCCTTGCCCAGGGCTGTACTCAGTATTCAGGTCAGCCATCTTGCCATGCCCAGGGCTGCTATGCTCAGATCTGCCATCTCACCGTGCCCAGGGGAGTTGAATTCACATCACTGTGCTACTTTTAGAAGAGGAGCAGATGTCTGAGGGGCTTCACAGGCAGCCCCAGTAGCTTGGAGAAGGAGTACGGGCTGCCTGGGGAAAGTCAAGTCAGCCATTAAGGCACAGTGTGTCAAGGTGGAGAGTCACGGACCCCTCTGCTTAGAAGTGAGGGAACATCCTCAGAGGGGACATCGGTCACCCGTGGAGCACACTTCTGTGTGGTTGGTCATTTTGTCAAGCTGACACCAGTGAGGGAAGAGGATCTTTAACTGAGAAACTGCCCCTCCAGATGGATCCGCAGACAAGCTGCAAGGCACTGTCTCGATTAATGTGGGAGGGCCCAGCCCACGGTGCACGGTGCCACCACAGGGGACAGGCAGTCCTGTGTTGTAGATTAAAACAGGCTAAGGAAGCCACGGGAAGCCAGCCAGTATGCTGTGTTCCTCCATGGCATCTGCTTCAGTTCCTGCCTCCAGGTTCCTGCCCTGCCTGAGGTCCTGCCTGGGGTTCCCTTGGTGATGAACTGCGATTGGTTGGGACGGGTAAGGGAAATAAACCCTTTGTTTCCCAAGTCACCTTTAGTCTTTGTCACAGCAATAGAAATCAAACCAAAACACCTTGTAGAGGGGCAGGGTGCTGACACTTTGGCGTCAGCAGACGTGGAGACACAGGCAGGATGATGATGGGGTTCAGGATGGTGGGATGATGGGATTACAGACATCTTCTGTAAGAGATGCCTCCTGATTTCCATATGTCAGCACTAATTTAACTATTAAGTACTAATTACTATGACTTTATTTTATTGGTGTGTGGGGGGGGGAGAGGGTGGGGAAGAGAGTGCACACAGAGGTCAGGGCAATGCCAAGTGTCTTCCTCAATCACTTTCCCATCCCACTTTCTTTTTTTAAACATGAATCTTTATTTATTATTTATACAGTGTTCTGCTTGCATGCTTGCCTGAAGGCCAGAAGAGGATGCCAGATCTCACTATATAGAGAGTTGTGAGCCACCATGTGGTTTCTGGGACTTGAACTCAGGACCTCTGGAGGAGCAGCCAGTGTTTTTAATCTCTGAGCCATCTCTCCAGACCACCATCTTATTTTCTTTTAAGTTAAAGATTTATTATTTCATGTGTATATGTGTGTGCACAAAGTTCATGAAGTGCCTGAGGAAGACGGGAAGAGGGCATCAGGGCTCTGGAACCAGAGCTACAGGCAGCTGGGAGTCTGCCTGATCATCCCCGTCACACGCCTTCCCCAGCCTGACCTGCCCGCCTAGACCAACAGCACCACCCCCAGCACAGCCAACCAGCCAGATCTACACAATCTGGCACACCAGTCCTGTCCCCTATGTCCCCCTGATTTATTCCACCAAGTCATTTTTGACCTGTTGGCCAACTCCCCCTTCATCCTCTCTTCCACCCCAACCTGCTCTGTCTGTGCCAGACAGCACTCATGCACAGATCTCACTGATGCCAAGGAGAATTACCCAGAAGGACTCCAGAACGCTGACTTTAAAAGAACAACCATAAACCTCATTAAAGAATTCAAGAAGTTTAAAGAAGAAACAATGAAACAGCTAATGAGATTAAGAAAAAGAGCTTAGATTAATAAGCAAGGAATAAATAAGCAATGAAAATAAATAAGAAATGAAAAGTTAAAAAAAAAAACTACAGGAGGGACATAAAAGAAATGTGGAAGGGCTGGAGAGATGACTCAGAGGTTGAGAGCACTGGCTGCTCCTCCAGAGGACCTGAGTTCAAGTCCCAGCAACCACATGGTGGCTCACAACCATCTAGGAGATCTGGTGCCCTCTTCTGGTGGGCAGGCATATATATGCAGACAGAACACTGTATACATAATAAATAAATAAATTTAAAAAGAAAAAGAAACATGGAACACCATGATAGGCATAGATGAGGGGAAAGAATCTCAAGTCAATGGAAGAGACCAGATGCTCAACAAGATAATAGAACTAAGCCAAACTAGGAAAGACGTATCCCTACAAATACAAGATAATAGAACTACCCCAAACTAGGAAAGATGTATCCCTACAATTACAAGATAATAGAACTACCCCAATCTAGGAAAGACGTATCTCTACAAATACAAGATAATAGAACTACCCCAAACTAGGAAAGATGTATCCCTACAAATACAAGATAATAGAACTACCCCAAACTAGGAAAGATGTATCCCTACAAATACAAGAAGCATGCATAACACAAAATAGACAAGACCAGGAAAGAAAATCTCTACAGTATATCAGAGTGAAAACACTAAGTAGACAGTGAAAGATACTGAGAGCTGTGAAAGGAAAAACAATAAACAACCTGCAAATTGTACATAAAGGAAAATCCATCAGCACAATGGTTGATTTCTCATTGGGAACTTGAAAAATCAGAAGTGCCTGGAACAATGCACTCCAAGTCTTAAAAGACCACAAAAGCCAACCTAGACTAATATACCCAGCAAAACTATCTGCCATATATATATATACTCAACAAAACTGATGTGTGTGTGTATGTGTGTACATATATGCCATAGTTGAAGGAGAAAGAAAAACTTTCCATGGTATAAACAGCCTTTAAAAAAGATAGCTCCGGTTAAGAGCACTGACTGCTCTTCCAGAGGTCCTGAGTTCAATTCCCTGCAACCACATGGTGGCTCAAAGCCACCTATGATGAGATCTGGTGCCCTCTTCTGGCCTACAGGCAGGATACTGTATAAATAAATAAATAATCTTAAAAAAACAAAAACAAAACAAAAAACGATAGCTCAGCAGTGAAGAGCACTGACTGCTCTTGTAGAGCACCTGAATTCAGTCCTGCACCCATGCCAGGTGGCTCACACAGCTGTAACTGCAGTTCTAGGGGGCTCTGAGGCGCAGGCACCCTCTTTCTGAACTCCACAGGTGCCTGTATTTTGCGAACATCCCATTTACACAGACACACGCATATTCTAAACTGTGCCAAAAGGAAGCCTTCCTTCCTCAGGCTGTGTCTTGTAAGGATTCTGGTATCAGCAATGAGAACCGTACGATGGGTTGGCAAGCTACCCTCTGCTTGTGCTCAGCCCAGAACACACCTCTCAGGAAACACGTTGATTTGGACACGGTTTCCCTCCAAGGCTGGAGCAGCTTCGTCCTCAGTGTGGTGGAATTGAGCTGGCAGAACCTTTAATAGGTGGAATTTTATATCAAAGCTAGTCTGGTTAATTCTAATTGCCGGTCGTTTTACGCCCCTTCAACACACACCCAAAGAAACAAAGTCCTGTGGAGTCCGTTCTATGTTGACCAACTACCCTGGGTGTGGGGTCTGCCATAGAGTGTGACTGATTTACCCAACGACAATGCTTTGAAGAAAACTGCTTTTCCCCTTCCCAGCAGACAGCTTCTTGGTTAGGGGTGGGACTTTGTGTCTATATCCCTTCTCTGTGCTGGGATTTTGGTTTTTAATGACCTTTTAGGTTTATAATATAGATGATTTTAGTGGCCCCTTAGTCCTCTGTCCTCCCTATGCCCTGTTCCCCCTGCCACCCCTTAGTCCTCTGTCCTCCCTATGCCCTGTTCCCCCTCCCGCCCCTTAGTCCTCTGTCCTCCCTATGCCCTGTTCCCCCTCCCGCCCCTTAGTCCTCTGTCCTCCCTATGCCCTGTTCCCCCTCCCGCCCCTTAGTCCTGTCTCCCCCCATGCCCTGTTCCCCTCCCGCCCCTTAGTCCTTCTGTCCCCATCCCATACCCTGTTCCTCCTTTGCCCCTTTAGTCCTCTGGTCCCTGGACAGCTTTGCGGCTTGCTCAAGTACACACGCAATCTTCCGTACCCAGGAACCAGGAGAAATCTACAATACTGTGTTTCTGGGGCTGATTTGATACTGTTACCTCCAGTTGCATCCATTTTCCTGGAAATGACTTAACTTTCCCCTGGAATCTGGATGTGGGGCCCCTCGGAACACTATCGTAATTCAATAATCCCAACAAGTCCATCTCCTGAATACATAGGCGGGAGGGGGGGGGGGCTACCGTGAGTCCTCATCAGTAGGTGACTCTTTATGGGAGCAAATGGGACATAAACACCAAGTCAGGCTAAAAGAAAGAAGCAAAAGCCTGGCGGGCATGAGGACTCAGGACATGCGCACACGCTCTGCATGGATTGATAGGGTTGGCTCTTTCTTGTGTATGCAGATATTGAATGCATAAAATGGATCAAAATGAGAAAGGAGTGCTCTGTTCCCATGTTTTCTTGAGGTCAGGAAGGTAGTGGACACATATCACACAGATTTCAAATTGGGCGGGGGGGAGGGGGTCTTTGTACGGGTGCATTGGGCTTCTGGGTGCGGCTGCCCTCTGGTGGTAATTTTGAGGATATTTCTCTAAGCACAGAGAACCTTGGCTGAGCTCCATCATGGTTATGTATTCTGAGAGCCTTTAACACTGTTGGGAGGCTAAATTCTGATCAAATGACTGTGCTTGGGAGTTGGCACCCCGAAAGACACACCTTCTCCAGCTGTGATGGGGACAATCTCTCTGTGCAGGGACCTTCGGGCCATAGCTCAGGCTCTGGGAAAGTTGCAGAGATCTCTTTGCTGAAACCTCAGCCCTTTCTCATTTCAGGGATGACTTCATCATTCTTCCAAGTCCCAGGAAAATAACCTCCTTCCCAGGTGAAGGGACCTTTTAGCCAGCAAGGACCCTCGGTGTTCTGCATGCAGAGAGACCCCATGGCTGCAGTCTCTGCAGAGAGACTCCACGGCTGCAGTCTCTGCAGAGAGATGCCACAGCTGCAGGAGTCTGCAGAGAGATGCCACAGCTGCAGGAGTCTACAGAGAGACCCCACAGCTGCATTTCTCTGGGGGACTTGAGCTCTGTCCTCCCCATCGCCACAGTCAGTCCCACCAGCACTAAAATTTTAAGTGCATGCCACCATGCCTGGCAATTTTACACGGTCTTGGGATCGAAACTACATCCTCACATTTGCAAGGCAAGCACTTTGCCAACTAGGCTACCTCTCAGACCCCTGCTCATGTTTTCAGAACATGCTAGTCATCCCGCAGCGAGGACAAAATGGCAGGGATGTGGTAGAGGCTCTTCCCTGCACCAGAGGCCAGGAAACAGAGGATCGGTGAAACCAGGGTAACCTTGAAGGGCCATCTCCAGCC
Source organism: Chionomys nivalis (assembly GCF_950005125.1). Taxonomy (NCBI): domain Eukaryota; kingdom Metazoa; phylum Chordata; class Mammalia; order Rodentia; family Cricetidae; genus Chionomys; species Chionomys nivalis. The sequence goes on from NC_080088.1 coordinate 6,234,625, forward strand.
ACCTACCCCCACCAGCCAGACCCCACCCCTCAGGGTTTCACAGTCACCCACACCATGGCCCTCTAGTTGTGGAGCAAGCATTCAAATGATGAGGCTTTGGAGAATGTTTCAGACTCAAACCTTTTGGTATCAGGCTAACTTTTGGTATCAGGTACTTTACAGGCTTGGACATGTGTCTGCTGTTACATTACAGTCGGTTCTCTGCCCTCTGCCCCGCTCCACCCACCCACCCTCCCTGCCACCCTGTAACCTTTCTCTGTCTTTCCCACAGTGTCGTAGTTAGAATCACACAACACATTGTCTTTTCTAAATCGACTTCTTTCATTCAGCAACTGCTTTAAGTTTCCTTTGTCTTTTCATAGCTCAACACCCCCCACTTCTTCAAGCTAAATTACAGTCTATACTCGGAAGGCAGCATGGTTTATTTCTCCACTCTTCTGCTTGAAGGGCATCTTGGCTGCTCCCAAGTTTGTGCAAAGGTGAATAAGCATCTGTGAGCAGAAGTTTTTAACTCCTCGAAAGGCCGAGGGGCTGTACCTGCCGGATCACAGACAAGAGTCGTGGTATGTGACTGTACCTTCCCACAGCCCCACAAGTGCCCCAGGAGAGTTCCTGTTGCCTGTGCTGGTCCAGGGTTTGCTGTTGTCAGCCTTCTGCATTTGGGCCTTCCTGGTAGGTATGTAACTGGTGTTTCTGTAAATAAAGTTTTATTGGCCCATGTGCACATTCATTTGTGTATAATCTAAGTTGAATCCCTGGCAAGCACGAGGCCCTCAGCTTAGATCCTAAGTACTCATGTATACCTGGAACCATGTTGGGGGCAGGGACAGCCAGTCAGTCTATCTGGAACAGTGAGAGCCAAGCCAACCAAACAGAAACCTGGGGAAAGTAAGGTAGGCATAGATCTATGAAGACACCTGGCACTGATTCTGAGTTTCGCATGCACACACATGAGCACACATCCACAGGCACACATACAGGCACATGTTGCGGGAGGTCCTTCCGCTCCTCCAGCCAATAGCCACCAAGATACCAGCCCATTGGGGCGTGGTATCTTTCCCTTTAAAAAAAGCGGCCACTTCCCTCCTCTCTCTCTTTACTTCCTGCTCCGGTTCCGGCGACTAGACTTCTTCCCAATTGCGTGCGCAGAGGGCTGTTGTCTGGGACCGTGATCTGTAAGTTTATTCCCCTTTAAATAAATACCACCCTATTAATCACAATTCCAAACTGGTGTGGGATTGTTTATGACTTGCGCCTTCATCTGGCACCCAACGTTTGGTTTTAGGACCCCTCCTTCCCCCGCTCGGCTGCTGGCCGCCAGTTCGGCCGCGGCCTGTGCCTTGCGGCCTGTGCCTTGCGGCCTGTGCCTTGTGCGTGGAGCCAGCAGTTTAACATAAATCATCACGCAGTGGCTTTTCTTGCTGCAGTTCTTTATATTTTCCCTTTAGACACTTCAGATTGACTTCAAGTCCCCACGCAGCCTATCGTTTGCCTCGCTACGTGGATTTAAATTCCACAGGACCGCGTAGTCTCTGCCCACGTGGTTTGCTCTTTTCTGAATCGTTTTCAAATCTCCCTTGCAAGCACAGCTCTTAAGCTGAGCGAACCAGAGCACGCGGTTACCGGTTGCGGAAAGCTGCAACCCCTTGGGACGACTCTGTCACGTGGAGGCATACACAGCTTCCGGGTTACTCTTCTCTACCCCTGGATTCTGGGTTTATGGTTCCGTGTACGGAATTGATTTAATTACATTTACTTTGTTGAGCAACTTGCATTTCCCAGTTTTTAACAAATACTAGGCGGACACTGAAACAGGACCCCGTTTTTGTCGCGACTTGGGAACAGCGCCACCTGCTGGATAATAGGTAATATGGCAGTTTTCGTTTCCAACATGAATTTTACTATTTTGACTACCAAAACAATGGGTTTTTTCATGCAAGGTTTATACGACTATGGAGATAACTTAATTTACTGGTTACTAGGTTTCAGTATTCTTTTGAATATTCTATTATTTAGGAAAATTATGGCACTCCTAAGAACCATGCAATCTTTACCAGAAACTAATACAGGTCAGGAGATTCAGGATTCAAAAGCTTTGAAATCACAGGTGCAGAATGGGGACCAAAAAATTGATACCTCAGTGAAATCACTAGAAACACATGTAGCTCAGGAGATTCAGGATTTAAGAGAGACAATGATAAAAAGACTTGAAATGATTGAAGAAATTATTGGAGCTGGTGAACAGAGTAAGAAGGCACAAGGACAGGATACAATGCCACCACCAGCTATTAGATCTGGCTTACCCAGGGTTTTAGCGACATACCCTGTAATTCATTCTGACAAAGCGTCAACTTCTAAAGGCTCAAAGGGAGTCAGAGAAGCTAGATGGATGCCAATAGCAATGAATGATCTAAAAGAAATTAAGCAAGCTATAGTTACCTTTGGCTTGCACTCTGCATATGTTAAGGAAATGATAAGGACTTGGGCTTCTAATGCTAGAGCTACCCCCCACGATTTCCATCAGTTAGTGTCTGCAGTTTTAGATAATGGACCTTCCTTGATGTTTGGAATCTATTTCAGAGAAGAATCCAAACATATGGAACAGCAAGGAAGAGCAAAAGGTGTGGAGGTTTCCCAAGATCAAATTCTTGGTGTAGGAGAATATGCTGACCCACAGGTCCAAGCTCTTTATGATGATGAAGTACTGTGTTTATGTCACCAAGCAGCTTTAAATGCTTGGAATAGGCTACAAGATCCAGCAAAAAGGGTTGAATCATATACCAGAATTAGGCAGGGACAGAGAGAACCCTTTATTGACTTTTTGCAAAGATTAATTAAGGCTCTGGACATAGGGGTAACAGACCCAGAAGCTAGACGACTACTTCTTGAATCTCTAGCTTTTGAGAATGCAAACATAGAATGCAAAAAGATAATTGGGCCTTTAAAGTTTAGATCAGCACCTATGGATGAATGGATTCAGCATACAATGAATGTTGAGACGTTTAGCTATAATGATGAATCTTGGGTAGGAGAAGCGATTTCCAAAGCAATGAGGAGACATCAAACTGCCAGGTGTTTTAATTGTGGTAAATTAGGACATCTGAAAAGGGATTGCAGGCAAAGGATTTCTAGGAATAATATCCCTTCTGGGAATGACAAAAATAGGAGACCTCGGCCTTCAGGTATATGTAGGAGATGTGGTAAAGGCCGACACTGGTCCAACGAATGCAGGTCAACAACAGACAGACAAGGCAACCCGATACAGTCGGGAAACTCCTTGAGGGGCCTCTCGCAGGCCCCCAAGCCAACAGTGGCCCAGTCATTCCCAGTCACAGTAGAGAACGTGCCTCACCAAGAAAATTAAAAGCTCCAATTTCTGCTGTAAAAAATATTACTGGTCTAAATGATGAATTACGCATGGAGGATGAGTCAAAAAACCCAGTAGGACAGAGTAAACGTATATTTTGGCAGACTTCTATTAATGATCAAAGACCAAAGCTAAGAGTCTGTATAAATGGCACTTTTATTGAAGGCTTATTGGACACAGGTGCGGATGTAAGTATTATTACTCCAGAATCTTGGCATCCGAATTGGCCTCTTCAAGAGGTAGATGTTCAGTTCCTGGGAATTGGAACCCTATCTCGTGTAAAACAAAGCACAAGATGGGTTGAATGCATAGGGCCTGAAGGGCAAATAGGAAGACTAAGGCCATATATTGCCAATATCGCAATAAATTTATGGGGCCGTGACCTGCTACAGCAATGGAATACCCAGATTAACATTCCTGTAGTTCCAGGAACTCATAATTCTGGGAAGGACATGATGAGATATTATGGGAAAAGGTCACCAGCCATTCAGGCTGTACAAGAACATACAGCAAATACCAAACCTTTAGAGGTACCAACAGCCCTACCTTTAAAATGGCTAACTGAGAAGCCAATATGGATCAAACAGTGGCCTCTAGCTGAAGATAAATTACAGGCATTGGAACAGCTGGTGCAAGAGCAACTAGATGCTCACCATATTGAAGAATCAACCAGCCCTTGGAATTCTCCTGTGTTTGTTGTAAAAAAGAAATCCGGTAAATGGAGAATGGTGACAGATTTAAGAGCTGTCAACAAGGTAATTCAACCTATGGGCCCACTACAATCTGGAATTCCTTTGCCTTCTCTATTACCAAAAGGATGGCCTCTTATAGTTATTGATTTGAAAGATTGTTTTTTCACCATACCGTTACAAGAAAAGGATAGAGAAAAATTTGCCTTCACAGTGCCTACTTATAATAATTCTCAGCCTAATAGGAGATATCAATGGACTGTCCTCCCACAGGGTATGCTCAATAGTCCTACATTGTGCCAATATTTTGTAAGTAAGCCATTGGAAATAATTCGTAAACAATTCCCCAAGTCCATAATTTACCATTACATGGATGACATCTTGTTATCTGATTCAAATAAAGATACTTTAGAAAGGATGTTTGAAGAAGTAAAGAAAGTCTTGCCTAGGTGGGGATTACAAATTGCCCCTGAAAAGATTCAAAGAGGAAATTCTATTAATTACCTAGGTTACAGAATAGGGTTAGAGAAAATTAAAACGCAAAAGGCACAAATTAGGCGAGACAGGTTAAAGACTCTTAATGATTTCCAAAGATTGTTAGGAGACATTTCCAGTCTACGACCAGCTGTTGGGATAACACCTGATCTAATAGTTCATTTAAACAAAACCTTAGATGGTGATAAAGATTTGAATAGTCCAAGAAAACTGACAGCTGAAGCAGAAAAGGAACTGACAATGATTGAGGAAAAATTACAGGAGGCACATGTGGATAGGGTGAACCCAAATCTTAGCTGCATCCTAGTCATATTGCCTTCCAGAATTTCTCCTACAGGGATTCTAATGCAGAGGGAAGATATTATTTTAGAGTGGATATTTATACCTAATAAACCAAGTAAAAAATTAAAAACTTATGTGGAAAAAGTCTCTGAATTAATTATAAAGGGTAAACTGAGACTTCGTCAACTAGCAGGTATAGACCCAGCAGAAATTATAGTGCCTTTTACTACTGAAGAAATAAAAAAGTTATGGGAAGACAATGAACCATGGCAAAGAGCTTGTGCTAATTTTTTGGGAGAAATTAATAGCAACTATCCCAAAAGTGGTAGACTTAACCTAATAAAGAGAACTTCTTGGATTCTTCCTAGAATTGTACGTGATGCTCCAATAACTGGAGCCCGTACATTCTATACTGATGCAAATAAATCAGGGAAAGCAGGTTATAAGTCAGATGAATTGAGTAAGGTGGAACAAAGCCCTTATAATTCTGTCCAGAAGGCAGAATTATATGCCATTCTTATGGTGCTAAGGGATTTTAAAGAACCTCTTAATATAGTTACAGATTCACAATATGCAGAAAGAGTTATCTTGCATATTGAAACTGCTGAATTTATACCAGATGACACAGAGTTAACTTCATTGTTTATCCAGGTACAAGACATAATCAGGAACAGGCTTTGTCCGATGTACATAACACACATCCGGTCCCATACAGGTCTGCCTGGTCCTCTAGCACAAGGCAACGCTGAGATTGATCAATTATTGATTGGAAGCGTGTTGCAGGCCTCAGAATTTCATAAGAAGCATCATGTCAATAGTAAAGGCCTAAAGAAAGAATTTTCCATTACATGGCAACAAGCTAAGGACATTATAAAGAGATGTCCTACTTGTTCCTTCTATAATCAAACACCGTTGCCTGCAGGGAGTAACCCAAAGGGTACTAAGAGAAATGAAATCTGGCAGATGGATGTGTTCCACTTTATGGAATTTGGTAAATTAAAATATGTACACCACACCATAGACACGTATTCAGGTTTTCAATGGGCTACTGCCCTGAGCTCAGAAAAGGCTGATTCAGTAATCACACATCTATTGGAAGTTATGGCCATCATGGGAATACCTGCACAAATAAAGACAGACAATGGTCCAGCATATGTATCTAAGAAAATGAAACGCTTTTTTGCTTATTATAATATAAAACACATTACAGGTATACCACATAATCCCACAGGTCAGGCAGTTATAGAAAGATCAAATCGTACTATAAAGGATATGCTGAACAAACAGAAAGGGACCGAAAATACCCCCAGAAATAGATTACATAATGCTTTATTGACCTTGAATTTTCTTAACGCTAATGAGAAAGGAACGACAGCAGCAGAAAGACATTGGATAATGGAAAAGTCTGCTGAACTAAATCAACCAATTTATTTCAAAGATGTGCTGACCTCTCAATGGAAGCCAGGAGATGTGCTACGTTGGGGAAGGGGTTTTGCTCTTGTTTCCACAGGAGAAGAAAAATTGTGGATACCATCAAAATTAATAAAGGTTCGATTTGAAGAGGAGAAACCTCTTGGAAAGGAGAAATGACAACTCATCCACAATGATGATATTCCTACAGGTGGTAAGAAAAACATATAGAATGGGGGCAGGGTTCTGTTCTTATCTCCACAGGAAAACACTCATCTTTGAAAAATTCAAGGGATCCTGGATGTTTGGATACTGACAGATGGAAAAATACTTGCCCAATAGGAACTATTAAGAAAACTGAATAAGTTGTGTAAGTAAAATATACTAAACCATATTTCTAAATTTATAGAGCTGGTTTTGAAGTTGGACTCTGGCTCAGTCCCTCTCCAATTCCAAGCCTGTTGGTAAGAGAAAAACCCAGAGTTTCTGGAGTTTCTGTCTCATGTCAAGAGCCATGATAGGGGACAGAAAGAAATATGAGTTTAGAAAACATCTTTGCTTTTCTTCATATCTATCATACTTTTCATTGAATATATCTATCATTCCTTTCATTGAATATATATGTGTGTGTGTGTATGTGTGTGTGTGTATGTCTATATGATTGATGTTTAAGTTTTTCACAATGAACAATGAGTTTTTCCTGAAGTGACATTTGAAGTTTCCAGGAAGAAGATGGGGCCCCACAACAACAACTCCACCTGGTTGATATGACGTCATGATACTGATAGCGCTACTACAAGACCTGTTTTGGATACCAGCTGCACAAGACAGTTCCAACTTGGTTAGCTGAAATGGTGCACATCTTTACAACATTCTGGCCAGACCTGCACAAAATACTCAGAGACTATTTGCAATTTTAAAAGACATCGATCTTGAAATTTAACCATCATTTTACTTTCACAGGATCCCCCAGAAAGAACGTCGCCCCCATGACAGCTGGAAGTAACTCTAGAGGACGACGTCCCCTCTCCCAGTAAAGTTTGCCCTTGGGTTTAGGGACATCATTTAGGGGTTGATTATAAATTGGTATATGGTTGAGGGTTGGGGAAGGAATTTTATAATAAGCTCAGGGATCATTTGAAAAAAAAAAAAAGAGGGATAATAGATTGGTACTTGTTGGTACTCGTGAGTTATTGTTTTGAGACAAATGTATTGGTATCGATTCTTATATATTGATACAAAGTGAAATTATATTGACTATTGTATGCATGCATGTTTCTACCTCTGTTTAAAAACATTTTTTATGTATTGACATATATTGTATTGATATATATTGTATATATTTACCATATTGCAGTGTACATTTCTACCTCTGATTAAGATATTTACATATTGCTTGTGTATTGATATATATTTACCATACTGCAATGTATATTTGTACATTGCTTATATTTGGAGGTCATTGTCCTCATTTGTTTCACAGTTATTTATTGTCTTAGTCTTTAAGTTAGATAGGTATTGAGAATTATATAGATCAATAGTATTCTAAGTTTGTCATTTATAATTAGACTAATCAGGTTCTTTAGATACATAGAGATTATACTCAGTATAGATAGATAATCTTCAACCTCTTCAAAGAGCTGTAGAAAATGGCCTTTAATCTAACTCAGAGTTTTGTGGTAGTGAGACACAATTGCTCCTGGCAACACCGCTCTATTCCCGAGAGAATGTTGAGCACCAAAGACACTCCACCCGGAGCCTTTCTTCTTGGCTGAACTGGCCTTTGGGTAAAGAAATGCCCATACCTCAACCACTGACAGAAATACAGAGTATCTGTGAATGGAAAAAACAGGACTGTCATATCCTGCCAAGACAGGGTAAGATAGTTTTGACAAGTTTCTTGCCTTTGAAAATGGTGTGTCAGTTATGTTAGGCCTTAGCCAAAGTTGGTTGCTTCAACGCTGCAAACGTGACCTTGGGTGATTGCCCAGGTAGCTAGTTGTCTCTGTGATTTGTTGCATGTTTTAGAAGTTGTTTGATTGCACTTCCTAATTACTCAGGTAACATTATTTCCCTTCTCAGATCTTCGATGGGGTTGAAGACTATATAAATGTAGTTACTTTCGACTCATGACTTAGCCAAGCTATTTATTATATAAGACCTAAGCTAGTTAGAATAGGATATTTGTACTTATTGTATATAATTTCATAGTAGGTTTAGAACTCTCTTACTTAAATAAAAGGGGGAGGTGTTGCGGGAGGTCCTTCCGCTCCTCCAGCCAATAGCCACCAAGATACCAGCCCATTGGGGCGTGGTATCTTTCCCTTTAAAAAAAGCGGCCACTTCCCTCCTCTCTCTCTTTACTTCCTGCTCCGGTTCCGGCGACTAGACTTCTTCCCAATTGCGTGCGCAGAGGGCTGTTGTCTGGGACCGTGATCTGTAAGTTTATTCCCCTTTAAATAAATACCACCCTATTAATCACAATTCCAAACTGGTGTGGGATTGTTTATGACTTGCGCCTTCATCGATACCACACCACATACAAAAACAGCAACAGAAAAGAGTCTACGGATCACAAATCCAAAACTATTTACAACCTTGCTCTTTATAAAAAATGCACATGGCAAAGCCGAATTCTAGAGCCATCCTGATTAGGAATGATTATTTGCAAAAATTATTACTGCATATTCATGTATAAAATCCACATATAATAATTATTTTGATAGACAATATACCAGGACACCTGCATGGCTGCCTATTGAGGTTTTGTGTGCTGGCCACATATAGAATCCTACCTCGCACCTATGTGGCAATGGCCTGCTTGCTATAACACATTCTCGCCACAACGGGGAAGAGCATCCATGGCCATCAACCAGTGCACAAATTCTGGCCCCAATTTCTGGTTTCAGAAGCAGATTCCACACCAGCATCCAAGGTGCTAGAAAGGCCTGAAATTGGGGCTTAATGACTGAATTCCAAAAGGCTTTTTTGGGGGGGAGGGAGGAGGTTGAAGTCAAGGCAACCTGCATGCATGGTTTGTTTTGCTGTCTATTAATTCTCTTTCTGGGAACAGACTGTAGTTTACATAAAGATTCCTACAAGAAAATGCAGATCAAGAGCATAGACTGAAGGCTAAGGGATCATATTTCAAATGCTCAAAAGCAAGAATTCGCCACACACACAGAAAAGTGTGAATCCCTGCAAGGGTTAACAGGTTCTTTATGAACTCTTAAACAATAGAATCTACTTTTCACTGGGCAGTACACACAGGGCAAAATGATGCAGTCTAGGGGCAACACAAGGCTCTCTCTCCTTTTGGGGATACTTTTGCACATACAGGAATGTCCAGTGATGTATGCAAGCCAAGGTCTGGTCCACACCAAACTGCACCATGCTTACCGATCCTCCTCCTACACTCAACAGTGCCAGCATCTCCCTGGTTACCTTAACACCAGCAGAGGACCTGGTTACATAGACACCCTCTCCTGGCTGCTCCTCTCTTGATGGTTTCCTGTCTTTGGCTGTTAAACAGTGGGCAAAGGCCATATCTGCACCAGTGTCCTGTAAACACACCCACACTGTTACCCTAAATACCCAGGAGATGAGTGATGGACCAGAAGGTATGCATGCTATAGATTTTAATTATGCCCACTGTCCTTAATAGCCTACATGATAACAGGTGACATCCATGAGCTGTCATGATGTGTGGACACGGTTCTGAGTGCTGTAAACTCTAGTGAGTCTGGAGAAATGGTGCCATGAGGTCGTCCACTCGACAACCACCTTTTCTCAACTCCGAGCAGTGAAACAGAATCTTTGCATGATTGTCATGAGCATTTATATTTCTATTATCTGCAGAAAGGACATCATGGAGTTGGAGGCTTAGTTGAGTGTTAGAGTGTGTGCCTAGCATGTGCAAGGTCTACCCAACATGCAGGGTATGAAGGGAGAAAGAGGGAGGGAGGGGGAAAGGAAGGGAGGAAGGGACTGGGAGAGAGAGGAGGGAGGGAGGGATTCTGAGCTGTGTTCAATGTTGAAGTCTTCCGAATACCGAGAAAGTGAGCAGTTTATCATAGCGCCATATCCCCTCTCTTGTTCTTATCATTCTCGACTCTTGATGTTTTCCATGAAGAACCTTTCAGTTCTTAAGGAACTGATCCCTTTCTCCCACCCTCTCCACTCTGTGTGTCCTTCCCTCCCCATCCTCCCATCATCTCTCTGAATTTTGTATCATGTTTGAAAAGATTTCTAGATCTGTAATTATCTAAATGAATCTTTGTTGGGAAGAAAAGGTGCTCAATGGGTAAAGCACTTGCTGTGCCTTCTGAGGAATCTGAGTTTGGATCCCTGGCATCCACGAAAAAATCTGGCATAGCACTGTGTGTCTATGCTCCTAGTACTAAGGAGGCAGACAGGCAAACCCCCATGACTTGCTGGCCAGCCAGTCTAGACAAAACAGCAAGCTCCAGATTCTACGAGAGACTAGGTCTTAAAATACAATGTGAAATGGCTGCAGAGATGGCCGAGCAGTTAAGAACAACTCTGTCACTATGAGGAGCAGGCTTTGGTGGCCAGCATCCAAGTTTGTAAGGAACACCTGGGAAGTCCAGCACTGAGGAGAGCAGAACCAGGAAGATGGCTGAAGTGTGCTGTTCTCCAGCCTTGCTGAGGAGCAAGCCCAGGACTCAGGAAGAGACCCTACCTTGGTGGAACAGGTGGGAACAATGGAGGAAAACATCATATGCTCCCTTCTGGCATCTGTGCTTCAACAGGCATGTGTCATACACTCAGACACTTATAGACATGGACACGGGCAGATGATGGATGATAGATAGATAGATGGATGGATGGATGGATAGATAGATAGATAGATAGATAGATAGACAGACAGATGATAGATAGATGATAGACAGATAATAGGTAGCAGATAGATAGATGATAGATAGATGATAGACAGATAATAGGTAGCAGATAGATAGATGATAGATAGATAGATAGATAGATAGATAGATAGATAGATAGATAGATGATAGACATACAGATAGGTGGATGGATAGATGGATGGTTAGAGGGATGGATGGATGGACGGATGGACAGACGGACGGATGGACGGACGGATGGATGGATGGACGGACGGACAGACAGGGATAGATGGCTGGTAGATAAATAGGTCCCCTCTTTAGAACTCTATGGTGGACAACTGACAGAGGTTCTTTCCACGACAACCTCTGGCCTCCATATATGCCTACAAGGTTGTGGGGTGTGTGCACACACACAGGGAAGTTTTTGTGTCTGTTCTCTCTACATTCTGTTGGATCTTCTGAGTCTCTTTCCATTGGGAACTGGTCTGGCATTGAGTGGCGGTGAGATGTTCCTCCTTCACAAGCGACTCAAGATTCCCATCCATGTCTGAGGAATCTTTTCTCCACCAGTGTGAAATCTCTTCTTCCTTCTGTAATGTTTCCTGAAGGCTGCCCGTCTGTGTCCAGACTGCATAGGATCCTGTCTGTCTGTCTGCCTGCTCCAGGGCCAGAGGGAAGTGCTTTCCACTGCCACAGCTTCACAGTCTGAACAGCTCCTATTGACTTCTTTCTTGACCTTTTTCTTGGAGTTTCTTAGCTTTTCATGTGTGTTCCATCTAAGTCCATTGATGTTTCCTGAGTAAACCTGTCTGCTTTCTGACTTGAGATGTATTTAACTAGCATACAGGGACACAGGCTCCTTTTCATCCATCCAGCTTTAAAAAATCAGGATGGAATAGTAATTTAACTGATATGCATCCCTCATCTATGGAGATGAACACATTCAGTTGAGAATTCTGTGAAAAATCACAGTAGTGGGCTTCTGAACATCAAAAAATACTTCTGTAATTTTTAAATCATTGTTTGTGACAGGATTGCACTATTTAGCTTAGGCTGGCATTGAACTTAGACTCCTCCTGTCACTGTTTCTGGAGAGTTGAATTACAGGCATGAGTAACCATGCCTGACTTCCACCATAGTTTCCTTGAGGGTGTTGGGGAGTGAACTCAGGATGCTATGCATACTAGGAAGCTAGGAGTGTGTCCCCAGCTCCACCCATGCCATGACAATCCACAGTTACTGCAGAGTGTGTCCTCAGCTCCACCCACTGCCATGACAATCCACAGTTACTGCAGAGTGTGTCCCCAGCTCCACCCACGCCATCACACCACACTGGTTCTACAGAGTGTGTCCCCAGCTCCACCCACGCCACCACAACACACTGGTTCCGACTGTGTTTACAGTGGTTACACTTCTAAATCCATGCATGAAGCTGGCCTGCCATTTCTGTGTGTCCTGGTGAGTCTATCAGGTTATCAATGACAGATTAGCTTCATCGAAATAAATCCAGAGATTTATTTCCTTTCTTCATGATTTCTAGTATTTAAAAAAGCAGAACAAAGGCCGCACTCAAATTCTCCAGTGAGCACCAGCAGGACTGACTTCTGAGAAGGAGGCACCATGTGATTCTCTGGGTGGTGATGTTAAAGCCCCCCACCCATCTTCTCTCTGATAACCAACATTTCCGAGTTTTAAAGCTGCTTTTGGGGCATCTTTGATAATTTATGTTTTTCTGAGAACCTTTGGTCCAGATTTTGAAATCCACAGACAAGGAAAGCGTGGGGTCACATGGCATTACTGTTCCGGGGGCCATCCCTTCACAGGTACGTTTGCATTTGTTCCTTCATTTCTCATTAGGGGAGTTAATCCTATGATCATCTGATTTTTTCACCCCAAGGAAACGAGATCTCAGATGGATTATTAGTTTATCCGGGTCTTTCTGGGGTCTGAAATCTATGCTGACACTCCTGTGAGGGTTTCTTGATCCTATTATTTGAAGCAGGAAGACTTGCCCTACACCTGGGCCACACCTTCTGGTGGTAGCCTGGTAAGAAGATAAGGAAAAGGAACAGTTTGGTTTTTGCCTGCTTGCCTTCACGCTCATTGGCGAGTCCACCTACCCTATTGCTGTGGCGTTTTATCACCAATATTAGAGCCAGCAGCTCTCCAGCAATTCTCCAGGCCCTCAGTGCCGGGTCAGGACTGCTCTGAGCAATGACAGGACCTTGGCCTCTCCAGTGTGGGACAGCCATTGCTGGACTGCCCAGGTCACATCCTGTAAGCCTTGTGAAAACCCCTTTCCTGCATGCTGTTCCTCTAGAGAACCCTGGCCAGTACACTCACCAGCTCCTCCTAGGGGTCCCCGCATGCTGTCCTGGGCCTGTTCCTTCCTGCTGCTTGTCTTCATCAGGAGACTGCCAGAGAGGAAGCTGGTGACTTTTGGCCATGATTGCGCTTGGACACTGGCCCTGTGACAATGGCCCTCTGCTACACTTGGGCAGTGGCCACACCCGCAACAGGGCAAATGCAGGATAGGGCCATGCAGGAACCATCCTGCTTAGACTGGCCATCCAGTCTCAGAGAGAACGACCCAGCATTGCCAGCTTCCCACGCGCCCTGCGGAGGGCTACAGGCTTCCTAGGACCTGAATTTAAAATAAACAAACTGAAGAGTCCTTTGCTTTGGACCTAACAAGCCACAGGCAGCTGGCGCTGTCTCACGTGGCACAGAGGACTCACTCAGACCCTCTGCTGCGCTTCAGAAGTGAAGTCTTCACTTGCAGTGGGCTAGGTTTTGCTTGGGCTTGCTCTGCAGTGCTCGGGGTGCCGCCTGGGCACGCTGGAGCTGTGACCTGTAGGAAGGAGCCTGTCATCATCTCCTCTCCCCTCTGGAGCAGCCCCTTGAATTTGCCTCCTGAGAGTCAAGGCCAAGACCAGCTCATGGACCGTGAGTAGTGGGAGCAACTGCCTTGTCAGTGAACAACAGGTGTCGGTGGGCACGCCCCTGCCACAGGACATATTCATGCTTTAAAATACAAGCTAGTTTTCTCTCACCCTACATAGACAAAGCACACTGATTGCATCGTCAATATAGTTAGCATCTTTCAAATTGAGAGCAGGCTGACTTGAAAGCAACTGAATGTCTGTCGCTCTTAGCTGGGTAGATTTTATTCTGCATTTGAATATATAACAGCATTCTAGCAATTTCCAGGAAGTCCTATGGGTTTATACATGCATTTTAAGTTTAAAAAATTCTCTCACACTAATCAAAACTTACTGTATTCTTATAGGGTTGATCAGCTATTTAAAAAATAATAGTAATTGTGAGATTTTTTTTCCCCTTGTACTTCCTCAAGGTCTTAAACTATTTGACCAGTGTGTAGAAATGCTTCCAAGAGCTACAGTTCTGAGAGTCTAATCTCACTGGTCCTGGGCTCTGTGTGGCTGGAAGATTGACATTTAAACCGTCCTTTATGTAAAACAAGTAAGAGTATCCACTCATTCCGCCAAGGAACTCTGATTTAAAACAAACTCTGATGTCGTGCTTTAGAAAACAGAGCCAGCAGCAAACAAACGTCCAGGGTGGGCCTGCAGACTGAGCTGAAGCCAACAAAGACACTTGTGGGATGTGGCTTCTCTGGCTTCCTCTGCAGAGAAGGGTTTTGAGTTAAACAGCAGCTGAGATCTTAATCTTCCCATCAGACAAGAGCATGCGATGTCTTTGCCCAGAACCAAAGAGACTAGAAAAGGCAACTTGTACTTCTTGTTTGTGAAAATTAACTTATTTTTAAAACTAAGTACATACCGCATAACCAAAATGCGCAAAGTCCATCTCACACCCCCAGTTCCCTTCTCGGGGCAACCAGGACACCCATTTCTTGTGCATTCTCCCAGTTACACTGCTGCGGCTTGGAGGAGTGGTCACAGGTGCTGCTGGGAGCTGTGGAGCCTAGGAGGAGGACATTAGGTCATCGGAAGAGTGACCTTGACGGGGACTCTGGAAGTCCAGCCACCCGTTCTCTTTCTTGGCCACCATATGGAGAGCCCCTCCTCCTCCACACACCCCCTCCGTGCATACTGCTCTGTCACAGACATGGGAACGATGGAACCAAGTGACCGCGGGTGAAACCCTGCGACTCTGGGACCGAACGGCCTTTCTTTTTCATAATCTCATTCACTCAGGCGCCTGCGTCAGGGAAGGGAGTCTGGCTGAGCGGACGCTCATAAACTACGGGCGAATCAATGCACCTGTAGGTTTCCACAATATGTCTGTTTTAGCTTAGCTTTCACTGATTAATGTTTAGATCTAAAAGTCTCTTCAGGGCTCCTCTGCATGTATTTCACCCTCACGTGGGCTGTAATGACTTAGTTATCCAGGACTTCCTCCATCGACTTGGAGGATTGGTTCCAGGGTTCCCACAGTTAGAGAATCTATGAATGCTTCAGTCGTTTATGTAAAATAATATAAAATTTGAAAATACCCTGTGCACATTCTCCTGTGTGGCCAATTGTAACTGCTACACAAACAGCTGTCACAATGTACTGTTTGGGGACTAACAGGAGGAGAGAGGCCCTTGGGTATTCAAGACAGGCTCGGTGTTTCCTTCGCACATACTCCCACACGGCTGGTTCAGTCTGTGGATGGGGGCCCGCCAATCCAGGGCCCGCCAATCCAGGGCCGCCAATCCAGGGCCCGCCAATCCAGGGGCCGCCAATCCAGGGGCCGGTTCTGCAGTTCAGACCTGTGCTAGAGTGTCTTTGGGACCAGCTGCTGGGGACAGGTGGCAGGGTCAGTAAGTGCATCCTGAGTGTCAGTAGAGCCAAGAAGCCTTCTGTACTGATGGGACAGGTTTGTGCTTGACAGCAGGGCCTTGTTACCCCATCCACACACACACAGGGAGTTCTGAAGCAGCACAAGCTGATGAAAAAAGTTCCATTTTTATTTACACTTCCCTCATGGTGACGTTTCCCTTTACACTGAAGGTCCTTCCTCTTTTTCCTGTGATCTGATTGCACATTTTCCTGCTGAGATTTTAGATTTTTTCTTCTTTTAGGACTGAAGGCTGATGAGACAATCGGCAGTATAAATGGCAGTTTCTACAATTTGCCATTTGTCCATTTTTAAGCTTTAATTTTCCAGTTATGTGTTGGTGAATGCGTCTCTGTGCACGAGCAGGGGCCCAAGGGGACCAGAAGAGGGCATGGGATCCCTGGAGTTGAGGGCCATCTGACATGGGTGCTGGGGATTGAATTCAGATCCTCTGCAAGAGCAGCACCCACTCTTATCCACTGAGCCATCTCTTCGGTCTCCTAGATTTTGGTCTTCTGATGTGCAAACACATTTAAACAATTTGAAGTGTGGTTAAACTTGATGATGTTATAGTCAAGAACACGTCTTTTGAACTGTTGATTTTTGCGGAGTGTGGCACATATATTGATAGGTTCTCACTTTGCACATAGGAAGCCTCCAAAAGCTGTCCTGAGCACTCGCTCCTCCGTGGTTTTGGATATGGGCCTCCACTCTTAGCCCAGGACACTCTGTCTCATCTGGCCTTTCTGTTTCCCTGGTTCCCAGTGATCAAATGGAAACCCCAGGCTGCCTTCAACCAGACCCAGTCCAGTTCCTTCTTGCGTGACCCTGTGGAGGGGAGGAACAGCACCAATTCCACCAGGACCCTGAGGCTGTCAGACGCGGTCAGTGCCACCTGGTACATCCTTGCCATCATCGGCATCTATGGTGTGATCTTTGTCTTCCGGCTGGCCAGCAACATCCTCAGGAGAAACGAGAGCTCCTTGGAGAACACTTATTACTCAAACTTAACTTCCGAACTCAAAAGGAAAGGGTTTCAGAGCAAGGTGGCTAAGTGCTCCCTGATCATCCACAATACAGCTGCCCTTCAGCCTCAACAAGATGACCCAGAACCAAAGGGTGAAGATGGCAGGCTCCACACGGGAACCCAGGCGGTCCCTTGAAAGTCAGGGCCAATAGACGATCATTGGGAGGCTTTGGCTGTTTTGCAGGTGGAGGAGTTTGGGGCCTGCCTGGGATCTTGAAGAAGAAACTGAACCCTGGATAAGGGCAGGGTGAGCATCTCTGGCCATGACACTTCTGAGATGAAGAGTCATCAGCAGCTTATGGCTCAGATTTTCCTGGGATAAGAAGAAACAATAGAAGCCATAGGTCAGAGGGAGACTCAGGGTTCTCAGGGAATTCAGGATACTCCTGAGGGCAAAGGGATGGCTTCTTGTCATGGGTGAAGGCTGAACCTGGAGTCAAATTCTTGGGATTAACGTTCACCTTCTAGGAATCGTATCCCTTTTTGAGTGGCAGTTGATCACCTGGAACAAGTGGGACTTGGGATCGTCCCCCAAAGTGACTTCATTTCAAAGACTTGCTCCCTTGAATTTAGGAGCGACGTTGTTCAGAGCTGAAGCTAAGAGTTCTTCAGTTTCTCTGCAAGAGTTGGGTACATTGTACAAGCCAGTCACTTTGGACTCAGGAACCCCAGGTGCTGGTCTGGGGGTGGTTAGCCCTGTTTTGACATCTGAGAACCTATCACTGAGCTTCTGTGAAACTCAGCTTACAGTCACCTGAGGAGAACAGTGCCAGAGCTGCCCACTGCACCCCGTAGATAAGCACTAGGGAGATCCTGCATGTGGCTGGGTTTGCAAATGCAGAGGACACACACAGAGGCATATGGTGGTGGTGGTGGTGGTGGTGGTGGTGGTGGTGGTGGTGGTGGTGGTGGCGGCGGCGGCGGCGGCGGCAATGGGCACAGCGAATGCTGCCGGGTGGTGGCAGCAGCGATGACAATGACGGTGTTGATGGCTTTAGTACTTGGCATTTTCAGAATTCAGATCCTTTTTGAATTAAATTTTAGTTAGCACTCAAATGTACTTATTATATTTCCACACACCATTATACTATGATCTTGCTGATGCTCCCTCTGTCCCTGCTCTTCTCTTGCTGGCCCCTTCCTTTTTCCAAAGAGCGTCCCTTTCTGCTTTCATGTCACACACTGTCACCTTCTCTTGCACGCGCGCGCACACACGCACACACCACAGAGGTTCTCAAAGGAGCAGTGGGGGGCAGGTAATCCTGGCCAGCAGTTAGGGGTTGCAAAGGTTCCCTCCAAGAGCATCCCAGGGCGGCACTGAATAAATACCCACAGAGCCAGGAGCCAGAGCAGATCACATTTATAAGCAACCGCCCTCTCTCGGTTCTGTGTAGTTCATGGACACCCCTATCAGTCAGACGCTTCCAAACCTGGCAGGGGTGACATCAGTGTGGGACATAGGGATTCTTGTCCAGGATATATGGACCCTGCCAGGAAGTACGTATGAGATGCCCAATAACAAATTACAACAGAATTGAAAAGATTGATTGATGAATCATAGGACAGGCAGGAAAAGAGACGCATGCCATCCAGCCTCAACATTCATGCTGTAAGCAGACACTTCTGAAAACTCGACACCGTGGAAGAGGTCAGTCACAGTCATTTGTCACGTCTGCCGTGCCATGTGCTCACATGCCTGGAGCTCTCTGGAGAATATGAACACTGCCACTGTCCCTTGTCAGGAGGGTGCTGTCTGAGCCACAGTGGTAGTCCTCCTGGCTTGTGAAAGGCCATCGTCACCTTCCACACAAGTGGCCCCCAGTTTGTTCAGGCATGGACCAGTTTCACCAGCACATAGGCAGCCTTCTCTCCAAGCCAGGCGGGTTCTTTGTCCCAGAGCCCCTACTTACAAATACATGTCACACGGGTACCCTGAAAAGCTTAATTAGTAAAACCACACATAAAGCAGGGGCCAGCTCGATCCCACACTCTGCCGCGCTCTAGAGCCAGACAAGATTTCTGTCAAGGGTGAAGCTGTCCGGAGGGGCAGGACAAAGGCTGGCCCCTCTCATAATCCAAGTCTCTAGGGGTCCACGAAAGAACCCTGAGGTTTATAAGACTTGGAGGACACAGGCCATGTTGCTTGGTTCCACATGTGACCAAAACACTGGGAAGAATAGCCTCAAGGAGAAAGGGTTAATTCGGAATCCCAGCTGGAGAGGGTCTGGCCAGAGTCACCCAGGGACTTACAGAACATCACGGTGGCAGGATGCTCCTACCCTGTGTGCCCTGTGCCCTGTTGCTGGGGCCTGTGAGGGTGCATCTTCCCTTCATGACAGGTAGGATGCAGTGAGAGAAGGTTCTCGGGACCAGGCAAAACCTACAGAGGCACACCTCCTGGGAGCCACTCCTCCGAAGTTTATACACCATGTTGGAGAATGCACCATCATCTAGGGATAAAATTTACAAAACACAAGTCTGTGGAAGGGGGAACACCTCACTCATAAACCACAACACAGACACACCTTGGACCCGGCAGTGGGCCATGACGGAGTATGTCATTCAGTCTAAACTCAGAGCAGGGATGCTCTTAGGGGGATACCGCTCACATGGGCTCCAAAGGGACACATGGGCTAACGGGGTTCTGTGGGAAGGGTACAGGGGCCATTAAGTCTACAATAGCAGCCATTAACCCTTTAAGGTACAACAGAGGGATGGTCTAGTTTGAAGGGTCTTAGGCAGTGCTGCTGCAGTGACACACACCGCCTTGACCACCGTCTCACAGATGCCGCAAAGGAGGGTCAAGGAAACCAAGACCCAGAGAAGCTAAGCCATTTGTATGTCACACAGCCAGCAGAGGCTTCAGTGCGAAGTGTATCAGAGTTCGAAACCCCGTGACGTTTCTATTACATCTGCCTAGCTTGCCTTCTGTTACTATAATAAGCGCCATGACCAGCGCAACTCGGGGGAAGAAAGGGTCTTTTTCAGCTCACACTTCCAGGTCAGTCCATCACTGAGAAAAGTCGGGGCAGGAACTCAAGAGGGAACTGACGCAGGGACCATGGAGGAACACTGTCTCCGGCTCGCTCCCTGGCTCTGCTCATTAGCCTTCCTACACAGGCCAGGCAGCTGGGAACGCCACGAGAAGATGGCCGTGGGAGGGCTGCAGGCCTGAGGAAGGCATCCTCACACTAAGGTTGGCTGACAGGACTTTCATGAGGGTTGTGTGTACACCTACAGGCCAAGGTACTTACAGTCTCACATGTGCCTACACACATAAAGACACATCCATGTCCACATCCATGTGTGCACGTGTGTACTCATCTCCACACAGACATGTACTCACATATATGCATATACACCTGTATATCATACACCACGCACACACCCTTACACACACGCATACTCCCATGCTCTTATGGGTTCATAAGAAAGAGGAAGATCGAATCTCTGGTGGCTGAGCCTGAGCTCCTATTGAGTCCAGCTCTCCTGCTCTCTGTGTGACATCAGAAGAGGTCCTGAGGATGCGAGCGTGCTCCCTGTCCTGACCAACGATCCTCGTTCCGGAAAGCACACTTTACACTACTGCTTCCTTTCAAGGGTTTCCTTTTAAAATGTCAAGGAGTTTGCTCTCGGTTGAGAAGAGAAGGGAGGACACTTGGCCTCTCTCTGTCTGCTTTGTAAACGGGGAGATGGTGTTTATTTCAATAACATGGGCCACAGGGAGAGATTACTAGATAACAGGTAAAAGGGGGAGAGCCGCTCCCAGAACTAACACACTGTTTCCTGGTCACTAGCAGCTGGGCCTGCATGGCTGTACGGTGATCTCCCATGACAAAGCCACTTTCTCATTGGAAATATCACCCCAGGAGCACATCTGGGGAGACTGGAAGGGTCCAGCAGTCAGTTAGACACACACACAGAGGCAGGGCTGTCTGCTGAGCTATAGGTTCAGTTTGTTCTCAGGACCTCTTCCTTCTTGTCAAGTCAGACCCACAAGGGATAGGCATAATGCCACAAAGGAGTCACCGAGGGAGCCAGGCAAGGGCAGATGTCCTCCAGTCTATGATCGGAAGAGGCTCTTGGTTAGGAAACCTGCAAGGGTCTTGGGTCAACTGTCCCCTGAAGGTGTCTTGTAGGGGCTATAGGTGTGGGGCTGGATGAGCTGGAGCTGGTTCCAAGAGTCTCAGCCCAGCAGACTCCAGTGCCCAGGCAGTGGGCCACAAAGGCTTGAACCTGAGCAGTCCCCGGGGGTGACCTCACTGCCCTGCTGTGCTGCCCCTGGGAGCCCCAACAGTGCACAGCTCAGCGTGGTCTGATTAAATCAGTAAGTGTTGAGGCTTCCAAACAGCGGCTGGGGCTGTGCAGTGAGAAGCTAGCCACAGTACACATCTGTTTATAGTGGCAGCTGCCTGGGGCTTAGTTGGGGTTTGGATTTTTTGTGTTTTGTATGACTAGTTTCTAAGTACTGTGACCTCTGAGTGACACTCAGCAAAGCTCCAGGATCCCAGGGGTCCTCCCTTGACTGGCTTACCTCAACTCCAAGTCCTACTTGCTCTAACATATCTCCAAAGGCAACTGAATTTGTGCATTTTATATTAAATTCTTATTTTCACTTTTTATCAGATGTACCCACTGTGAAATGCTAACTTGCTTATTGAACTGGTAAGGAACAAGACATATGAATACCAAGTAGCAAAGACCACAGCCTTTATGAGGGCCGCTGTGTGTGCTTTGGCCCGGTCCCTCCTCTGCCATTCTTGTAGATGGGAATCTGCACACTTATCGTGCAGGTTGACAGCACCGTGCATTGAGGGAGGGAACTGTGGTGGGGGGACCTGAGGAAAGAGGGAGGGAGGAAGACGCACAGAGACAGAGGACCAGGACAACAGCAGGTGCACAGACCAGAGTTTCTATGTCACCCTAGCACACTTCTGACAGCTTCTGAAAGCTCCTCCTCCCCGGTAGCCCCACAGGGTGGGGGCCAAGCCTTAGCACACAGCCTTTGTGGAACATTTCCTATCTGCCCTCTAGCTCTGGGAGACCTGAACCAGCAGGGGGTACTGTCATTCCTCAGGTATGTGAAAGAACAGACTCACCACTTGGCAACCGGGATGTGCATGGACAGCATCAACACAGGGAGGCCTAGCGACTTCACTCTGGGAAGTGCTGTCCCTTGCGCTGTGACTTCATTCACACGGGCAGCCACCGGTCGATCTCCCCGTCATCTACTCTCACTGACTTTCGGTCACCACTTTTAGTCTAACCCCACAGTCCCCTGGATAGAGTCTGCAGCCTCCATAGAACCATCAGATTCGTGTCCCCTGGAGTCTAGGAAAGTAGTGGAACACAGTTATTTAACGACAGTTTTTAAAGCGTGCTTTAACAACAGACGACACTCGGGGAGGAGATTGTTGCTGGAGTGGGATTTCACAGTGGCACAGCCTCTGCAATAGGAAGAGAGACAGAGCAGTCCAACCCTGGCACAGCCTGGGGACGTGGGACTTGAAACCAAAGCATAGTGTGGGGTCAGTGGCTAGGAAACAATCAAGACCAAGAATTAGGAATGAGGGGCTCTCTGTCTAACAAAGCCTCCCAGGGTCCTTGCTGAAGTCAATCAAGGGAGCAGATATCACCTGGGAGGTGGTGGACGATAACCTGACGACATCTGTGGAGCAGGGTTTCCACTAACACTGGACTTCACAGGCCGCGTGCACATGGACCTCACAAAACTGAGGGAAACTGAAATGTGGTCAGGCCACAGGCCTGTAGAAGCGCCTACCTCTTCCTCAACCTGAAGGAAAGGCCACTGGTGGGGAACCTCCTTTAGTCAATGGCCTTTGAGAGACTGGACCAGGTTGGGCAGGGCCTGGGATACCAAAAAGTGTGCCTGCCCACTCCCCCTCTCTTTCCTCTTTCTCACCTGGATGCTGGGTTTGGTTCCATTTCCCAGGTCATATGGAGGCCTGTGATCTGTGAGTTCCCCCTAAATAAAGAACCCGTTATTATACTCAGTTCAGAGCGAGTGTGGGATTAGTTTGTTGGTGTTCGCCTTCAGGCCACAACTCCTGAAGCTCTGTCTCTGCTGAAATACAAGCCCCTCTTCACAGGGGTGCCATCCTGGGTTTTCACGCTGGGGCCTGTCCCATTCCTCCTGGGGAAGCTAGGGTCCCTCTAGTCTCCCTTTCGCTGCGGCCCAAGTCCTGTCCCTTCTGCAAGGACTCATGGAATCTTCCTATAAGATGGTGGGGACACCATGGTCCTTCCACGATTTACTAACAGGTAACGTAAATGGGGAGGGATGAAGGAAAAAAGGAAGGGAGGGAGAGAGGAAGGAAGATTCCTCCTGGTTTGTTAAGGGGAGGACTATTGCATCTCAACACCAATCAATTTCTCTTGCGTATTTACTTCCTACTAATGTACACAATTACACAAAACGACAGGTACCTTATAACCCTTTGGTACATGTCTGTAACATCCTTTGTATCTCCTTGCCCAGGCACTGTCTGCATTTACAGCCTCCCTCCCACATGAATTTCTTACTCCCCAACACTCTCCTACTTTAGGTTTTTTTGTTTTTCTTCTGTGTATACTCGGGGAATGTGACACCTGTCTTCCCCAGTCTGTCTTAGTTAACATGGTTCTCCGGTTCCATCCATTTCCTGCAAACCTCGTGCTTTATTCTTCGAAAAGGAATTTTGTATGTATGCATGCATGCATGTATGTATGTATGTATGCATGTATGTGTGTATGTCTGTCTGTATGTATGTATGTATGCATTTATTTACTTATGTGGGTGGGTGGTGTGGGTGCCAAAGCGGTCATGTGACAGGAGTCTCCAGGTTGGCAAGCTTGGCAGCAGCCGCCTTTATGACCTGTGCCAGTTACTTTTCTGCTGCTCGGGTAAGACACCACGAACCAGACTCTTACGGAAGGAAGGAAGGAAGGAAGGAAGGAAGGAAGGAAGGAAGGAAGGAAGGAAGGAAGGAAGGAAGGAAGGAAGGAAGGAAGGAAGGAAGGAAGGGAGGGTTTGTTTTGGTTCACCATCCCAGAGGAGTAAGAGTCCATCACGATGGGGAGGCATGATGGGGCTGGGCAGCAGGAGCAGGAAGCCAAGACAACACATCTCCAAGCAGGAAACAGAGAGAGCAAACCAGCAATGGCACAAGCCTTTAACTTCAGTGCTCACCTCCAATGACATGGTTCCTCCAGCAAGACTGTGCCATCTAAATCTCCCCAACAGCATCATTAATCAAGTATTCAAACATCCAAGACAATAAGGGGAATTCTCATTCAAACCACCACAGCCCTGAGCCATCTCACTGGCCCAATTACATTCCCTCTAAAGGGTGAATAACATTCCATTGACTGGAGGGGGCAACATGAGTGTGTTTGTGAGTGTGTGTGTGTATACACGTGTGTGATACTTTCTTTATCTGCTCATCCATTTATGGGTATCTAAGCCCACTCCACATAGTCTGGCTACTGTGGAGAGCCATAATAAACATGGGTATGTGGGCATCTTTCTGTGTCACATTTGATTCCTTGTTTATTTATGTGGGTGGGTTTTCTGGGTATCAAACATCACTCCACATATGGGGGTCCACTTCCAGAGATCAAACTTGTGAGAAGTATGAGAGAATACACATGATGTGTTTTCTGTTCATGCAGGTATACACATTTGATTATATTTTCACATAGAAATTACTGGAGAGCTGGGCGGTGGTGGCGCACGCCTTTAATCCCAGCACTCGGGAGGCAGAGGCAGGCGAATCTCTGGGAGTTCGAGGCCAGCCTGGTCTACAAGAGCTAGTTCCGGGACAGGCACCAAAGCTACAGAGAAACCCTGTCTCAAACCCCCCCCCTTCCAAAAAAAGAAATTACTGGAGAACAAACACTAAACACAATGATTTCTTAGAGGAAGGAGGAATGGAGGTGAAAACAGGATTCATACCTCTCAGAACACATCCCACTCTCTAGATTTACTTAGTTTTGGCAGTTCTGCACAATTATATTCAAATTACAATTTAAACAACAAAATGAAATGCTAGCACAAAACAATATCTAAGTAATACAAATAACATCAATTGATGAACTAAGGTTTGTTGTTGTTTTTTTTCCATGTCAGTAACAAAATCTCACAAACCAAACGGCATGGCCAGCACAAAAACAGACATGTAGACATGTAGACTAACGGGGCGGAGGAGGGGACTGAGAAGTAAACCCACACAGCCTCACTCATCTGGTTTTCAATAAAAGTACCCACAACGTATCGGCCAAAAGACAGTCTCTTCAACAAATAGTGCTGGGAAACTGGACACCCACACGCAGAAGAGTGAGGTGGGCCTGCCTCTTCCCCTATATAAAAAGACTTAATGTAAGACCTGATATCTTGAAACACAGTTCAAGATACAGACTCAGGAGATGACTTCAAGAAATTATTGCGAGAACTGACCAATGAGAGTGCATGAAATTGAAAAGTTCCTGCACAGCAGAAAGAGTAGGAGAAATATTAAAGACTCAAGAAATTAATAACCAAAAAGATTAATAATGTGAATGGGCAGCTCTCAAAAGAAGGATTACAAATGTCTACTAAATTATGAAAAGTATTCAGCATTCTTAACCATTAGGGAAATGCAAATCAAAACCACACTGACAGTCTAATTCATCATGGCCAAGATGGCCATAACTTCTAATAAGAGAAACAGAAAATTGTGTCAAAATTGACATCATTACACTCAATAGATCTGCACTGCATTGCAGCCTGTTAGATCCCTTCGGGCAGAAGAGGGAGCAAGTGGCGTTTCTGAACAGGCCAACTGTACACCCACCATCACCACCTCAGAGCGCTCGGACCACATAGCTGGGTTCTACTCTGAACGCAGAACTATGAGACTATCATCTGTTGTCGTACAAGAGTTCCACAATAGCCCGGAATGGAGCACAACAAAGGCTTATTTATCTGCGGATAAACTCACAGAAAGAGTAGTGACCCACAGTACTCTGTGTGTGTTGATAACTGGAACCGACACCAGCAACCAAGAGACCCAAGCACACTTTTAGTCTGTATTTATAATACATGAGACCATGGCCAAGTGGGCCAGTATCTTAAAGACTATTGGTTGAAGGTACATGAGACCACGCCCAAAGTGGGCTGGTATCTTGAAGGCTATTGGCTGAAGGAGTTCCCACAGCAACCATCATCTTCAGAGCTCTTTGCTCACATAGTTGGGATCTACATCCAATTTGTTGGAAAAGTGTTTTCCATGCTAAAGGAACATCTCCAGAAAAAACGGCCACAACTACAAAGCCAACTCTGGCTGCTGCTTGCGGCCTCTAGATGGAGAGGATGACTGGTAGCCACGCGCTTCATGTGAGCTTGGCTCTGGTGATATTCTGGGTTTGCCTGAGACCCAAGAAAACCCTGGTAGACCAGGGTCGGGGAAGAGGATGACAGAGACGCAAATGACCGGACAAGTCATTTTGCCCACGCTGTCATTTGGAGGACCCACTTAGCGCATTTATCAACCACCTTCGGCTCTGATTAAAGGACAAGAAAATGCAAAGAAAATGAAAGTGAAAGGGCAGAGAAAGCGAAGCAAACTGTTGTTTCCCAAGCATAAGACCAAAGTGTGGCTGAGTGGGGCTGTGCGCATCTGCAATCCAAGAAATTAAATAGCTGAGGCAGGAGGATTGCTAAAAGTAAAAGGCCAGCCTGGGCCAGCTACTGGGCCACTTAGGGTTTCATAGCAGCAACTTATCTCATAAAGCTATACCAAAGCAAATGCTTTCCAGACAATGAACTGAATCAGCCCAAGTACAGCAGCCTGTGAGAGGGACGGGCATGCAGCTTGTTTCTTTCACTCTGCCACCTGGAAAACAACATTCCCGCATGTACAGAGGCACGCAACACTCACACTCCAGGCCTCCCTGGACACGTTATGGCTATCCCCTGGCACACGGCACAACCGGTAAATACCTCTGAAATGGATGAATTAATATAATATCCATCCCGATATCCAAATGGAGAGGAGTCAGACACGTGACAGACCATCTTAAAATGATCTATTCCAGTGATGTTAGGCAGCATTTTCCGTGGTTGGTGTTCTCAGCTCACGGCTGGTGATGCTTTGCATCTGAAGTGTGGCTACTGCGCTGGCATAACTGTGGGAAAGCCCTTTGTGAGGTCATCATCCATGATGCTTTGCGTCTGAAGTGTGGCTACTGCGCTGGCGCAGCTGTGAGAAAGCCCTTTGTGAGGTCATCATCCATGATGCTTTGCGTCTGAAGTGTGGCTACTGCGCTGGCGCAGCTGTGGGAAAGCCCTTTGTGAGGTCATTATCCATGATGCTTTGCGTCTGAAGTGTGGCTACTGCGCTGGCGCAGCTGTGGGAAAGCCCTTTGTGAGGTCATTATCCATGATGCTTTGCGTCTGAAGTGTGGCTACTGCGCTGGCGCAGCTGTGGGAAAGCCCTTTTTGAGGTCAGCATCCTACTCCTTCTAGAACTCCCCAGATGGAGAAATGTAAGCCACTTGGGGGGCCCCCATGGCTCGTTTAACAAACGCTCTTCTGAAGAACATCATTGTCAGAACTCAGTTTGACAGCGTCAGGAAGAAACAATGCCTCCAGTATCTGAACACTCTGAGAACGCTACAGTATGATGGATATCAGACTGTGTACTTTGGGGAAACTGAGATCCCAGAAACTCTTGTCACTGGGGAAGATTTTAGTGACAGCTACTACATACACACTCCAACCTGGTGTATTCTGCATGCCGGAGGCAGTCAGGGGTGGGTGCCTTGGCAATACCGGATGTTCCTACGGGATGACCTGTGTATCAAACAGGAAGACGGCATCTTCTTTGAGTTCTGTGATGTTGTAAAGAAGGCCTACGGGAAGTGCGCCATTGTGGTCAAAGGGCGAAGGCAGCAAGACGAGATGAAGCCAAAGGCAGAAAAGGAAGGGGAGGCCCAGGCCTATGTCCCAACAAGCGTTAATTTAACAAGCATCGTGTGCTCCCCAGGAGTGGCCAGGTCCTATGGCCATGAGCTAATCTCGCTGCCCTCCCCCTATAATTACCTGAACCCCTTAGACTCGGCCTGGTCTTCTGTGAAATGGTTTATCATCAACAACAGGAAAGAGTTCTGCCTGCAGTCTGCCGACCACGTCTACGCTTACCAGTACATACTTTTCAGTGACTTAATCAGCAAAGGGATTGAGAAGGTCAACCTGAGCAAGTGGAAGGCCCTCACCAACAAAGTGCGGAGGTGGGAGAACTATTATCTCGGGAAATTTTCTTAAGAGCATCTCCTCTACTGAGCGACGAGCCACCTGATCTTTAGTGCTAACTGTGCAGTGCGATTCTGGCCCACTGTGATCGCAGACACTTCGGGAGTGAACTCACAGGAGGGCCGCCTGGACTGAAAGGTTCCTGGGGTTCTGGCAAAGTCCTGTGGTTGCTAGAGGCCACAATAAAGCTTGTTGATATTTATGGGGGTCTCAACTCTCATCTTGTGATGGCTACCCATGGGAGGGGGGATTCTGGCCCAGAGGTCTGTAGTGGCTAAAGAGTGGGGTTAAAAGATGTATGGTCAAAATGTAGGTTTAAGAAGAAAAAAAGAGAGAGAGAGAGCTGGGCAGTAGCGGTACACGCCTTTAATCCCAGCACTTGGGAGGCAGATCTCTGTGAATTAGAGGCCAGCCTGGTCTACAGAGCAAGTTCTAAGACAAACTCCAAAACTACAGAGAAACCCTCTCTTGAAAAACCAAAAGAGAGAGAGAGAGAGAGAGAGAGAGAGAGAGAGAGAGAGAGAGAGAGAGGAAAAAGAAAGAGAATCACCGAAAATTAAGTACTAAACCAGTAATCTTCAGCCAAAATAAGACAGGAAGATCCAGCTTGCTATGAGCAAGACATGATCAGACAGCCAAGGAGATAATAATCCTTTGCGAGATGGTGGTAGGTGAGTGGCCTCCGTGCAGGTCAAACCCCATCATACATCTAAGACAAGCGAGTGGTCCACCAAAGGGAGCCAGGGAGACATCACGTGGTAAATAGGAAGCATGAGCCAGGGCGCTATGGAGCCACATATCCAGCCTGCAAGAATCCCACCCACCAGGAGAGTCCAAGGGTGCCATGATTTATCATCTCGGGACTCTGAGCTGAGCTTCCTGAAGTTTCCTAAACTCAGGGTGCTGACTGTGGGCCGGAAGGACAGGAAAAGCCTGTCCCTCTGCCGCCTGCCACAAAGTTCATTCTCCTTGTGTCTGTTCAAGCAACAACTTTACAACAGAAGTAATCGTCCTGAGGTGCATAAAATAACAACCAACATGGGGAAATATGGAAAGCCATGTGGCAGGAGTAAAGGGGTCTGAGAACTCTGTTCTTACTTTGTTTTTGGTTTTGCCAAACCTAAAGAAAAAAATCTTAAAAAATATCCTTTGAGAACTTCCACCAACTTCTAGTAGCCTTAGCTTCAGATGAAGCTGGAAGCCAGGTTCTCGACAGATGCAGAGTGCGTCATATTCTTGGCTTGACTTTATTCTTTCTAGAACGTTCCTGTGCTATTCAGAAAGAGGTTGTGGGATGAAAAGGGGTGCCCAGTGCTCTTCAGTCATGAGCAGTGAGTTCAGCAGTCTTTTCAAATTGGGGGAAAGAGGATCTTAACATACATCATAATGAAGGGGTATCACACCCCAAACCACCAACCACTTGGACCTACAAAGTTCCACCTGTTACAAACCCAACTTTTACACTGTGCTCAGTGAGCTTCCGGTGACTGCAATGACAAATGACTGCAAATTTGGTGACTGGAAGTAGCAATTCATTCTTTCCTGTTGTGGGCATAGGGAGGCAGACATCAGGAAAGGCTGCCACATGGTTCTCACAGCTTCTGATGTGAGAACCCCTTGGCTAGTGGCCTCATCACTTCTTGCTGTTCTGGATCAAATCTTCCATCTACTACTTAGAGTCCACGTGACAATATCTTCACATCCTTTTTTAAATTTCCATTATTTTTATTGATTTTATTGAGCTCTACATTTTTCTCTGCTCCCCTCCCTGCCTCTCCCCTCCTCCCTTAAGCCCTTCCCCAATTTACTCAGGAGATCTTGTCTTTTTCTACTTCCCATGTACTTTAGATCTATGTAAGTTTCTCTTAGTGTCCTCATTGTTGTCTAAATTATCTGGGATTGTGGTTTGTAGGCTGGTTTTCTTTGATTTATGTTTAAAAAACACCTATGAGTGAGTACATGTGATAAAAGTGTTTCTGTGTCTGGGTTACCTCACTCAAAATAATGCTTTCTAGCTCCATCTATTTTCCTGCAAAATTCAAGATGTCATCATTTCTTTTTCTGTTGTGTAGTACTTCACTGTATAAATATACCACAGTTTCCTTACCCATTCTTCAGTCGAGGGGCATTTAGGTTGTTTCCAGGTTCTGGCAATGACAAACAAAGCTGCTATGAACATAGTTTAGCACATGCCCTTGTGGCACAATTGAGCATCCTTTGGATATATCCCCAAAAGTGGCATTACTGGGTCTTGAGGAAGGTTGTTTCCAAATTTTCTGAAAAATCACCACACTGATATTTGAAAGGGCTGTACCAGCTTGCATTCCCACCCGCACTGGAGGAGTGTTCCTTTTACCCCACATCCTCTCCAACATAAGTTGTCATCAGTGTTTTTGATCTTGGCCATTCTTACAGGTGTAAGACGGAATCTCAATTGTTTTGATTTGCATTTCTCTGAAGACTAAGGATGTTGAGCATTTCCTTAAGTGTCTTTCAGCCATTTTAGATTCCTTTATCATGAAGGGATGTTGTATTTTGTCAAAAGCCTTTTCGGCATCCAATGAGATGATCATGTGGTTTTTATTTTTCAGCTTGATTATATGGTAGATTACATTGACAGATTTTCATATGTTTAACCATGCCTGCATCTCTGGTATGAAGCTGACTTGATCATGGTGGATGATGGCTCTGAAGTGTTCTTGGATTCAATTTGCCAGTATTTTATTTAGTATTTTTGCATCAATGTAAGTGAGATTGGTCTGTAATTCTCTTTCTTAGTAATGTCTTTCTGTGCTTTAGGTATCAGGGTAATTGTAGCCTCATAAAAAGAGTTTGGCAATGTTCCTTCTGTTTCCATTGTGTGGAATAATTTGAGGAGTATTGGTATTCATTTTTCTTTGAAAGTCTTGTAGAATTCTGAGCTGAAACCATCTGGTCCTGGGCATTTTTTGGTTGGGAGACTTTTGATGACTGTTTCTATTTCTTTGGCAGCTATAGATCTGTTTAATTTGCTTATCTTGTCTTGATTTAATTTTGGTAAATAATATTTATCCAGAAAGTTGTCCATTTCCTTAAAGTTTTTCAATTTTGTGGAGTACAGATTTTTGAAACATGACCTGATGATTCTTGGTCTTTCCTTCATGTCTGTTGTTATGTCCCCCTTTTAATTTCTGATTTTGTTAATTTGGATATTCTCTCTCTGCCTTTTGGTTAGTTTCAATAAAGGTTTGTCTATTTTGTTGATTTTCTCGAAGAACCAACTCTTTGTCTCATTGATTCTTTGTATTGTTTTGTTTCAATTTTGTTGATTTCAGCTCTCAATCTGATTATTTCCTGCCGTCTAGTTCTCTTACATGAGTTTGCTTCTTTTTGTTCTAAAGTTTTTAAATATTCTGTTAATTCACTAGTGTGGGATTTCTCTTCTTTATGTAGATGTTTAGTGCTATGAACTTTCCTCTTAACATTGCTTTCATTGTGTCCCATAAATTTGGGTATGCTGTGTGGCCATTTTCATTGAATTTTAGGAAGTCTTTAATTTCTCCCTTTATTTATTCCTTGATCCATTGATTATTCAGGTGAACATTGTTTAATTTCCATGTATTTGTGGGTTTTCTGGATTAGTATTGCTGTCGCCTTCTCGTTTTAAACCATGATGATCTGATAAGGTACACTGGGTTATTCTAATAACCCAATGTATTTTTTTTTTTGTATTTGTTGAGGTTTGTTTTGTTACCGAGTATGTGGTAGTTTTTGAGAAGGTTCCATGAGGTGCTGAGAAGAAGGTATATTCTTTTCTGTTTGGATGGAATATTCTATAGATGTCTGTTAAGTCCATTTGAGTCATACCATCTGTTAGTTCTCTTATTTCTCTGTTCATTTTTTTTTCTGACTGACCTGTCCAGTGGTGAGAGTGGAGTGTTGAAGTCTCCCACTATTAGTGTGTGGGGTTTAATATATGATTTAAGCTTTAGAAGTGTTTCTTTTACATATGAGGGTGCCCTTGTGTTTGGGGCATAGATGTTCAGTATTGAAATTTCCTCTTG
The DNA here is from genome assembly GCF_950005125.1 of Chionomys nivalis. NCBI lineage: Eukaryota > Metazoa > Chordata > Mammalia > Rodentia > Cricetidae > Chionomys > Chionomys nivalis. Next base: position 6,266,899 of record NC_080088.1, read on the forward strand.
ATGGATTTTTCCTGTGACTAATATGAAATGACCTTCTTTGTCTCTTTTGACTGATTTTAGCTTGGAGTCTATTTTGTTAGATATTAGGATAGCTACACCTGCTTGTTTCTTAGGTCCATTTGATATGTATATTTCCCCAACCCTTTACTCTGAGATGATGTCTGTCTTTGAGGTTGAGATGTGTTTCTTGTATGCAAAAGAAGGATGGATTTTGTTTTCATATCCAATCTGTTAGCCTGTGCCTTTTTATAGGTGAGTTGAGTCCATTTACATTAAGGGATATTAATGATCAGTGATTGCTATCTCCTGTTAATTTAGTTTTCATTGTTGGTAATGTTAATCTGTGTGCTTTTCCCTTCTTTGGAATTTGCTGCTATGAGATCATCAATTGTCTGTGCTTTTGTTGGTGTAGCCATCTTCCTTGGGTTGGAGTTTTCCTTCTAGTATTTTGTGTAGGGCCGAGCTTGTGGTTAGGTATTGGTGAAATCTAGATTTGTCATGGAATATTTTGTTTTGTCCTTCTATTGACCGTTTTGCTGGGTATAATAGTCTGGGATGGCATCTGTGGTCTCTTAATGTCTGCAAAATGCTTGACCACAACCATCTGGCTTTCATTGTCTCCAATGAGAAGTCAGCTGGAATTCTGATAGGTCTACCTTTATATGTTACTTGGCCCTTTTCCTTTGTAGCTTTTAATATTCTTTCTTTACTCTATATGTTTAGTGTTCTGATTATTATGTGGCGAGAGGACTTTTTATTTGGATCCAGTCTACTTGGTGTTCTGTAAGCTTCTTGTATCTTCACAGGCAGATCTTTCCTTAGGTTGGGAAAGTTTTCTTCTATGATTTTGTTAAATATATTTCTTGTGCTTTTGAGTTAAACTTCTCTTTCTTCTATACCTATTATTCTTAGATTTGGCCTTTTCATGGTGTCCCATATTTCCTGGATATTTTGGGTTAAGCTCTTGCTAGATATATTTTAACTGATGAGTCTATTTTCTCTATTTTATCTTCACCACTTGAGATTCTGTCTTCCATCTCTTGTATTCTGCTGTTCGTGCTTGTATTTGTGGTTCTTGATTGTTTTCTCATGATTTCTGTTTCTATAATTCCCTCATCTTGTGTTTTCTTTATTGTCTCTATTTCAGTTTTCAAGTCGTGAATAGTTTTTTTCATATGTTTGATTTCTTTTTCTTGGGTTTCTTTAAGTGATTTGTTGATGTCTTCCAATTTTTTGTCTTTTCCTCCATTTCTTTGATTTCCTCTTTAGAGTTTTAAACATTCTCTTGAAGTCATTTTTTAGGTCATTTTCTTCTGCCTCATCCATATTTGGTTGCTCAGATCTTGCTATTGTAGGGTCTTTAGGTTTTACTGGTGGTGTGTTGTTCTTTGTGATTTTGCTTATGTTCTTACCTTTTCTACTCATCTTTTCCTCTAATAGGTGTGGCTGGGGATCTCTGAGATTCTGTTGAATAATCTTCTAGCTGCCAGTGAATCCAAAGCTCAGACGGTTGTTCCTCATGGTACAGTCAGTGTCACAGTTCTGGTTACCCCATTGGTTACTCTGTGTTTCTGGAGATAGCTCGGTGCTCCTGTGCTTTGCTCTGCTCCCTTGGAGTTTGCCATCTCAGGCCTACTTTGGCCTAGGTTGCCAGTTGACCTGTTTCTCTAAATCCTGCAAAAGTCCCTCAGTTGGAGTTGGGACTTCTGGAAAGGTTTCTGGCTCCCGTCTACTGCCTCAGAGGTCCCAGACTCATGTTTGGACCTGCAGAGGTTCCAGGTTCCTATCTATTCCCTTTGATGTCCCAGACCAATGCCCGGACCCACAGAGTTCCTGGCTCAGGCCTACTCCCTCTGAGGACCCAGACTCATACCTGGCCTTGCTGAGATCTCTGGTTCCTGCCTGTTCCCTCGGAGGTCCCAAGTTCACTCACACCCAGACTGGGAGAGGTCCTGGCTCAGGCCTCATTCCTGGGAGTTCCTAGACTCACTCCCAGACCCACTGGGGTCCTGGCTTAGGTCTACTCCCTTGAAGGTTCCAGATTCACGTCAGGACCCTCAGCCGTCTCTGGCTCTGGCTCACTCGCTCAGCAGTTAGTCCCCTGTACCTGTTCTGGTAGAGATCGCTGACTCCGGATCTGGTTGCTAGCTCAATCCTGATCCACCAGTGTCCCAGGACTGGGTTGGCTCTAGGGACTGGATTTGCTCCTGGCTTCACATCCTTAACTAGACCACACGTGTAAAGACTCTTCCACTTGAGAAGACATCGGCCCTAGGAAGCAGGACCTGCAGGACTCTTCCATCAACCACTGCTGTGAAGCTGTAAATTGCACCTTCTTCTTCTTAAAATGCGGCATTTCTCTTTGGCAACTGAGCTGCTGAACCAACTCTGTGTAGTTCGTTTGTGTGGTCTTTGCTCTGTTTCACATATGCTCTGGGGTTTAATTCCTTGAGAGCAGTTAGCATGACTAGTAGTTAGGCCTCCTCGGTCTCCTCAGCTGTCACTGTGCAGACTCAAGTATAACACGCCTGAGTTTGGGCCTATCAGTGGGGTCGCCCTTCGATTATATTGATTATTGATTATATTGATCTCACACTACCCAGAGTTCTAGGGTGAGAAAGTGCTGAAAACAGCAGGAGATGATGAGGGCTTCACGGTAAGAACCTTGGACTCTGGTGTTAACTCCCCTGTCAGTAGCTGTGTATGTTCAAATGAGTCAGCAACTCATTTAACTATGTGAGTTAATTCACTTCACCACCACAATGGCTGCAATGTAGGGATTACCGTATCTATGTTTTACAGATGTGAAAACCCCGGGGCACAGAGCAGCTGTGTGAACTGCCACTGTGCACAGAGCTAAGATTCAAATACAGTTCACAGTGGAGGCAATACCTCAGTTACCATATCACTACCCACAATGCCTCAGTTACCACACCACCACCCACAATGCCTCAGTTACCACACCACTACCCACAATGCCTCAGTTACCACGTCACTACCCACAATTCCTCAGTTATTGCATCACTATCTAGAATACCTCTTTTACTGTGTCACATTTAATGTGCCAGGCAACTGCCAGGCAGCTGCTATCATTTTGCCCTTTGACAGACAAGGAAGCTGAGAGGTGAGCAAGTCCCTAATACAGTCAGGTCACAAGGACAGGTTTGTGCTCAAAACCACCACTCTGCACTTGATCCCTTCCCTCATTTACATCCTGTAAGAAAATCAACACAGGCACCACCCAGTATCAGCTACACACCACAACAAAAGTGGATTTAGCACAAAACTGAGGGAAAGTCAGAATACCTCGTAAAGCCTCATGGGTTTGCAGTGCAAAATAAATAGAAACAAACAAACAAACAAAGCAATTGCATATCCTTTGGGTGACCAAGGATAAGCAAGGGGGAGTGTTTCTCATCTACAAGTAAACTGATTCCATGTGACAGGCTTGGGGCTCCCTTGTTTTGCAGCTTTGCTCAATGATTAGAAGAGCAAACAGAAGAGAGTTCAGCATCACCAACGCCCTCAGTGGGCACCTTAATGTGCAGTTTGGTTATGCAACACCAGTGTTTTTATGATACACACAGAAAATAAAGCAGAAAATGGAGGGTACCCTGACCTTGGGAACCAGGCCCTGTGGGAACCTTAGACCTTTCATAATCTGCTTTGCTTCCCTGAGGCCCAATTAACTTACCAGGAAAATGGGTTGAGGGCCTTAAAATGGAGTCACATGTGCCAGAACTACCACATATGCCAGCCCTTACTGAATGCTCAAAATGAAGCTCATGTTATGGCTGAGGTCAAAGCAAATGGTCACAGTTAAATTAATGTCTCCACTTTCATTTCCTTTCTCTTTCTTGGGGAGCAAACTTTGTTCCCTGGCATTTATGACCATCTACAGTAGGCTATGGGAGTCCCAAGTTTGTCCTTGTGGAGGTGGGACAGGGAGGCTGGAGAACACATCCCAGAGTCTCTGGGAAGAGCCCAGTAAAGGTAATAGTGGACAGCGCTACACACCAGTGCACACATAAACACACACACACCAGCATATACAACAGTGTACACACTAACACCAGCACACACACCAGTGCACACTCCAACACACACACCAGTGTATACAACTGCACACACCAACATACAAATACACACACCAGTGTACACAACAGTGCACATACTAACACACTAGCACACACCAGTGCACATACCAAAACACCAGCACACACACCAGTGCACACACCAACACACCAGTTCACACACCAGTGCCTACATGTGTTCCTTGAATTCTAATTGGTCTTAATAATAAAAACTCAGAGTTAGATATATAGATATAGTGCTGAAAAGATCAGAGAAGCAGGGCAGCCAGCCACTAATTCTTACCTCTACTAAATTCTCGGACCAGTGGCAATCCTGTCTCTAGGAATCCTCAGACTGAATCCTGAGCTCCTGTCTCCTCCCGCCTTATATTCCTCTCTCCACCCAGCCATATCACTTCCTGTTTCTAGATCCATAATCCTGGGATTAAAGGTGTGAGCCACCACTGCCTGGCCTTTATGACTAGCGAGTGTGGCTAGCTCCACACTCTGATCTTCATGCAAGCTTCATTTGCTATCACACAAACAAAATATCACCATACACACCAGCACACACACCAGCACACATACCATTGAACACACCAGCATGCACACCAGCACACACACCATTGCACACACCAGCGCACACACCAACATGCACACACCAGCTCTTACACCAGTGCAGGGTGGAGCCACATCACCGCAGACATGCCCTCTGGAGTGACGCTTGTGGTGTTGGTAGTACTAGTCTCTTCTGAGGGGTGGCTGATGGGCAATCCCACTCTCTCTGGCCTTTCTACTTCCAACATCTATCTCCCACTGTCTTCCCGTGGACCAGAAGAGATGTTCAAGAAGAAGGCGTTCTAGACAATGATGCTCTCTTAGAACCAGTGTGAGTAAATGTGATAGTTTCGATATGAGCCACCCCGCCCAGTGTATCCTGTGTGTTTGATACCTGGTCTCCAGCTGGTGGCTATTTGGTAATCTGTGGTTCTCACAAGCAAAGAGGGTCCCTGAGGGGTAAACTTTGAGGGTTATATCCCTCCCCTGCCCAGCCTCCAGTCCTTGCTTGCTGGTGCAGTCATCTCTGCAAGTTCCTGCCACCAAAAGACAGTTGACCATGTCCTAACTTGGACTATACCTGAGCCCGAGCGCACCCTTCCTCCTTTAGAGTCCCCCTGTCAGGTGTTTTGCCCCAGCATGAGAAAGTAAGCAAAATAATATGCAAATAGAATCTTTGCCCATTGGCTCTAGGGGCCCACCCCAGCTGACAGCCACACAAATGGTGTATACTTCTTCCATGTGTGAATTTTTTTTAACACATGGCAACTCTTCTATCCATATCCAATTTTTCTGGGCTCAGACAACCACTATGTTTAGGGCAATGGCCTTGAGGCTCATTTATAAGCACAGACATGGCTGGGCTCAGACAAACACTATGTTCATGACTGTCAGGTTCACTTATAAACACATACATGGCTAGGTTGGTGACTGACACCTAGACACATACACCACCAGTAACAGGACGATGAGAAACCAGAATCCAGGTCTTCCGCTGGGAAGGCCCTGTGCCCATCTCTTCACGGCTCCATACATCAGCTGGCATTAGGTTGGGCCAGGAATACACAGAGACGTCACCAGACTGTCAGGTGCATCCTCTTCCCAATCAAAGCACAAAGTGCCAAGAAGGGGCTGTCCAGGGCACACGATGGCCCTCAGGCACCAGGACCCAGGGTCCTATCTCTGTTGGAAGCACAACAGAGCTGTGTTTTTACCCACATATCCCCAGGGAAACTGGGAATGCTAGAAAGGTGAGGTTGTCTCTTCAATGGAGGAGATGAAATACATGCATTCCACCCAGAAAGCGGGGAGTGCAACCTGGGGACCTTTGCTGTCTGTAGAGGCAGACCTCACCCAAAGCTCCCAGAGCATAAACCCTAGACTCCTCCCTCCCTAGACCTTTATCTTTAGCTCCAGTAAATAGAACCCATCCTTTAGGGCAACATCACAGCTGCTTTACAGCCCGCTGACCTCTATGCTACCTCTGTCAGAGACGATACCAGGTCCAAGGCCCTTACACTATAGAATCTGCCTTCGGGGCCACATGGACTTTGCAAATGAGTTTCTATGTAGTCATACCTTAAATTTTGTGTACCTGGAATGGGAATGGTTGTTGCCTGGAAACCTGGAATGGGAATCTTGATGCCTAGAAACTTTTTCCCAAATTCTATGGTGTTTAAATATGCTGGTAACAAACTGCCTGGCATCAGACTCCTGAAGTTTGACCCGGGCTAAGTCAGACTGGACGGCGTTTTCAGTCTCACCTCTGCAGACTGCTTCCCCTCCTGCCATGACACCTGCAGGGACTCCCTTAGAGCTCCATTATCTCAGACCTGGTTTGGGCCTCAAGGTTACCTCATAGTTCAAAATGGCTGACGAACAACCCATTGCTTTAGTATCCTGTTCTAGCAGGCATAGGAGAAAGGACAGACGCAAAGCTCATTCCATCTCTTTATTGTTTGCATGTTAGCGATGGAACCCAGAGCCTCGAGTCCGCCAGGCCAGTGCTTTACAGTTGAGCACAGTGGCCGCCCATCTCACCCACTCTTCTGTATGTGTGTGAACGTGGTGTGTGTGCATGTGTGTGTGCAGATGCACACACCTGCACATGCAGAGGAAGAAGGACACTGGGTGACTTGCTCTTTCACTCTCTGCCCTATTCCTCTGAGGTAGGGTCTCCTATGAAACTAGAGCTAATATGGCAGCCAGCAAGTCTCAGTGATCACCCTGTCTCTGCCTCTGTACTGTGGCACAGGAGCCCAGGCTACGCTTGGCTTTCAAGGTGGGTAAGCAGGATTTGAACTGGGGTCCTCATGCTTGTGTAGCAAGCACTCTTACAAGTCATCGCTTCAGCCCTTATATCCGTCTTTAAAAAATAAATTCTCTTCTTTGTGGGGGTGTTTTATCTACATTTATGTGTGTGTACCACATGAGTGCGTGCATGGTACACATGGAGGCCAGAGGACATTGAATCCCCTGGGACCGGTCTCACAGACTGCTGTGAGCCACCATATGGTGGTGGGACTCAAACCTGAGTCCCCTGAAAGAGCAGCCAGAGCTCTTAACCCTGAAACCGTTCTCTGGTCCCTCCTCTCATCCCTTCTAAATACTATTCAGGAAGTCCTAAAATGCTCAAACTTGATTGGCCCAACTTGGTCACAAGGAAAGTTGGGAAATGACTCTTGAAGTTGGTGGCACTATGGCTATGTAAAACGCAGGATTGTTATCCAGGAAGTGGTAACGCATGCCTTTAGTTCCAGCACTCGGAAGGCAGAGGCAGGTGGATCTCTGTGGGTTTGAGGCCAGCCTGGTCTACAGAGCAAGTTCTAGGACAGCCAGGGCTACACAGAGAAACCCTGTCTCGAAGAAAAATCAAACACAAAACCCCAGGATTATGCCAAGAGAGATGGGGAGAAGATGGGCTGGGGAAGGCATTTATGGGCTGGGCCAAGCTCCCTGCTCCAGGCATTTATGGGCTGGGCCAAGCTCCCTGCTCCCGTTCTTTGATGCCATCAGCTGCACACTCATCGAATATCCCAGTGCTGTCTACACGATTGACAGTGGGTCAGGATTCCCACGAGAAACAAGCCTGGCTGCTCTAGGAACTCCGGATTCAGTGGGGGAGCAGTCCCCAGGCTCAGTAAGATGTGAGTTTGCGAATGACGGGGTGGAGGCTGGGTCTGTCTAGCGCACCACTGTACAACATCTGGGAGAGAGGAAGGGGAAGGAGGTTGGGCCTGTGCTAGTGCACCACTGTATAACATCTGGGAGAGCAGAGAGGAGGGGGAGGCTAGGTCTGTCTACTGCACCACTGTACAGCATCTGGGAGAGCAGAGAGGAGGGGGAGGCTGGGTCTGTCTACTGCACCACTGTACAACATCTGGGAGAGAGGAAGGGGGAGCTCTAAGACAGGGCCACACAGACAGAGCTGCACGCACGTACTAGTGCATGGATACATGTGGGGTTAACAGGGATCTGCATGAGGGGTCCCAAGATGTCTCACGGAGAGAACACGGAGGCATGTGGGGTTAACAGGGATCTGAACGGGGAACACAGAGGATGTCTCACGGGGAGAACACGGGTTTCCCTTAGAGCTCTTTGTGAGGTCTGAGAGCCATCTCAAGGATGGCTGTTTTCTAACTGTGTCTTCTCAGTTACGGCCCAGCTGCTGAGGTTCCAACAGGACTTCCGGCTGTGGGCTCCACCATCCTGCCTGCCTACTAATTTCCAGTCACTGTTTCCCAACCAAGTATTTAAAACACAGGTACAGAAGCCCAGGCTTTATTTACAAAGGCAGTAAGATCATCACAGGCAATGGGTGAGTGATCGCCCCCTAGTGGCAGGAGAGTGCACAGGCGGGGCGGGTAAAGGAAAACAACAGGAACCCGTGCGAGCCACCAAGCCTCTGGGAAGTAGCTCTTTCTAGACTGAGCTACTATGCTACTACATGGCTTCTCCCCCTGCTTTCCCTCACCATAAAAACCCTCTCGGACCAGCAGGGTCCAGCTTTCACGGTTCCATCACAGACAAGCACACGGCTTCTCTGATGACACACAGTCACCATGGAAACAAGCTGGCTGAGGCATCTACTGATGCTGCCATTGCTGAGGACGGTCCCCTTAGCGATGCCACCCTCAGTCTGGGCCTGTGTGTGTGTATACCCCAGGTTAGCCATCACAACTCCACAACCAGCGTGTGCCAGGGAAAAGAGGAGTTGAGCCCTCTCATAAGTGTGAGGGGGGAGAGGAAGAGAACAGGAGGGGGAGGAGGAGGTAGGGGGAAGGGGGGAAGGAGGAAGAAAGAGAACAGCCTTTTTTAGAAATGCATTTTATTTCAGTAACAAAATACTGGTTCTTCTAAAAACATAAAAAAATTCACGCTGTTCATCATTTAAGTTAAAGGTCTCGGCTGGCGGTGCCTCCACTGACATCCGGTAATCTCTAGGTCTTTCTTCTCTCTTCTCTGCTGGAGTCCACCCAAGCTGACATTTAAATAGAAAAATCTAGAAAGGAAGGGAGACCACAGCAATGAAGGAGGCGCTGGATACAACAGCATTGCTTTGCACGCTCAGCATCAACGCACGACATTCCGACTGCAGTGGAGGCTGGAAAGCCTGGCCTGTTTGTGCATTTGGACGCATGGCTTGCTTTCCTCCTGAAGATTCTTTTCTCTAAAGCAGGCTCTGGACAGGCTGCCAGCCTGAGCGAGGACATCTCCCGCCAGTTTACATGGAGGTGAGCACACCATGCTTTGGCACCGGCTCAGTGTTGGACACAATGCGCAATTATGTTACACCTGATATTTCCGTCCTCTCAGCTAACAGGAATTAGCACAAATCCAACCAACATTCCGACTCACGATCTGCCCTCAGCATTTCAACTGCTAATCGCTCCCTCTCCTCCAGCTAGCACTGAGACCATGAACTTCCTGGTTAGTTTTTCACTTCAGTCAATATTTTTGAAAGGCAAGATTCCACGGCAGTAGACTCTTCTGCCTGCCAAAGTCTGCAGTCCCTGAGGACCAGTGAGTGGCAGCAGGCTCTGCAGTCCAGTGGCAGGGCCACAGTGTGTCTCTGGCCTCACTTTCGTACAGCTGGGAGGAGGCACCGCTCAGGGACGGGTAGGGCAGTTCAGTTCCCAGCTCTGCTCCCCACTATTCGTTCAGCCTGATGTCGCCCCAGAGAGCTGTCAGGGGCTGAGGGATGCAGTCATGCACGAAATGTACGGCTCAAAATCACCCTCAGTGTTCCAGGTTGGCTATTGCTAAGAAACCTGTTTGCTTCTCTCCCAACAGCCCGAGGGACCGCCTACTTTCAGAAGCATGGCGTCAGGAGGGCAGTGCTCTGAAGTAGTTCAGCGGTTGCCACACGAACTTGGAGCTGAGCAGACTAAGAACCCCCTGGTAGAGGTAGGGTTTCAAAGAACAATTGCCCAGACTGAGCTGGGGACATCGTGCCCTTTCCTGAAGCAGGAGCCTGGGAGGCTGGCTTCTCAACACAGCATCCATGCAGCCATGTAGGAAATGCTCAACTGTGTAGGAAATCCTGCTCTGCAGCTGGATTCTAGAACCATAATCTACAATCTAGAATCCCTGCTCAGCATATGTGAATCGAGAGGTCCAGAGTCAGGCTTGATAAGTGAAGAAACAGATCCATAAACGAGCCAGCGATTATGTTACACCTCTGACAAGGTCTTAAGAATAGCCTCCAGGAGCCTTGAGTCCCCTCCCTCAGCACGCTCCAGAGCCCTCCCCACCCCATCCCAAGCACAGAGCACACCGGGAGGCACCAGCTACATCCAGCAATGTAACACAAGCCCCATGGTGGGGAGGAGCTGCCAGGGATGCTGGGGCATGGTCACCACTGTGGAAGTGAACTGGAGAGAGGGAAAATGAGGTTTGGCCAGATTGTGGGTGGACTGGGAAGGGATTATTTGCCACCAGGGAGTCAGACCTCATCCTGAGGGTAACAGGGTTCCTAGAACCTGTGAGTCTCCATCTCCTCCTCTGCCAGGCATGTTAGCAGATTCATGAAATACTGTTTTGCAGTTTTTAGTACCTGTGCTTCTCACGAGCACAAGTCTGCAGCTGGTAAGTCTTTCTCTCTCTCTCTCTCTCTCTCTCTCTCTCTCTCTCTCTCTCTCTCTCACACACACACACACACACACACACCTGCCATTAATTCACACAAGAAACTTGGAGCAGAGGATTGATACTCTGTGAATAATCAGCAGTGGGAGCACACACACACAGATGCACACACACATGCACACACACACACATGCACACACACACACACCTGCCATTAAGAATCACAACAAGCTTGGAGCAGAGGACTGATGTTCTGTGAATGGTCAGCAGTGGGAGCACACACGCATGCACACACACTCACTCACATATACACATGTATGCATGTGTACGCACACATGTTCTGTGAATGGGCAGCCGAGCAGAGGACAGAAACTCCGAGTGGGGGCAGAGGGTTGGATGCTGAACCTGTCTATGGGGCCCCTGTGTCCTCTCACGGCCTTCATCCTGAGGATGCAGAGATCTCAGGGCACTGCAGCCCTCTGGACAGGTTTCGCTTACAAAGCCCAGTACCTCTGAGGTCTCTTCAGTTCTCCTTCTTCTCTGACCGCTGCTTCCTCTCTGCTTGCAGCTTCGCTTCCAGGCTTTTCCTCTGGTACATTTTCACGCCCGCAAAGGCCAGGCAGAGGATCAGGGTTTTTGCTGCCAGGATATACAGCAGCAGGGGCACGTGTTCAAGGACCTCAAGGGAGAAAGACACATGTGATTGCTCTCACAGTCACGTGAGACTCCACCAGCCGCTTTCATTCTGCAAATGCTACTGGGCCCTACAATGTTTCAGAGTGAGGCTAGGTGCGTGGGCCACACTGGCATCCTAGGTAGTAATCAACCACCTGACACAACCACCTGAGAGGAAAGCCCAGGCTGGAGGAGTCGCCTTGACCGGACTGGCCGGTGGCCATGTCGGTGGGGAACTGTCTTGATTACTGACTGATGCAGAGGAGCTCAGCTCACAGCACTTGGTAGGCAGGCCTGGGCTGTAGAAGAAAGCAGTCTAAGGGGCTGGAGAGATGGCCAGGGTTAGACTGAAACGGTCTCCTGCTCCTGATTCCAAGCTATACACATCTGTGTCCCTCATCCAGACGAGATGGCCAGGGTTAGACTGAAATGGTCTCCTGCTCCTGATTCCAAGCTATACACATCTGTGTCCCTCATCCAGACCCGCTGGGATTCACCCCTGATTGTGGATTTCACATTTGGCAGGTGGAGCATCGGTTGCTGTATTCTGGAAAGTCCCTGTACCCTAAGAGCCTTCTGTGTTGTCTCCTTTTGTCCACCCTCCAGAGCCATGAGGGGTCGGACAGCTCTGACTGAAGAGATGAGAAATTAACTATGGGGTCACTGATGGGTGGGGAAGAGTAGGACCCCACTCCCACCGTTCTGAGGCCTGATTCTCCACCGCTGCATTCCCTGGTAACACAACCACACCCTCCTACCTGAATTAGTTTTATAATTAAGTCAGACATGCCAGCAAAAACTCAACCGGATGTAATACCTTAGAAACTACCCAACCATCAGGTGTGACTATCTAAGGATGCCCTGCGATAGAACACTATATGAATACCACGGACAGGGGAAGATGAATGATGAGATTGCTCAATTTACCTAAGGCAGTAACCATGTCCACTTGTCACCTAAACAACCACGACGTCACCTAAGAGTAAGTCAAACAGCTTAGGTGCAATGGATGATCAGGAATATGACAGACAGGGCAGAGGACAGTGATGGACATTCACCCTGGTAACACAAAGGGCGTAGGCTGCTGATGCGTCTGTCGTGTGGTTCTTCATGAGCCCTCCTGGCTGACTTCCCTTGCTTCCCATAAACCTCTCAGGCTTCTGTGCTTCTTTCCTGAAGGTTCACACTCCAAGGCCAGGCTCGACTCCTGTCAGCGAATGCACTGCCTTGTCACATAGCTGCCTTTAGATCACCTAGGCTGGCTGGAACTGGCTCAGTCTGAACAAGATTATTCATCTCTGTGTATAGCCTGTGGTCCTAGTAAAACAGAGCCCATGTCACAGCCCTTGGTTCTATGGGACACAAACAAGGGCAGGAACATGTTATCTCTACAGGAAGCTAGTAGAAGGCAAACTGAAAAGGAAGTAAAGCTAACACACACGGTTAAGGGTCTCATTATTTCTTTTCTTTTTATAGGGACTAGAGAGGCAAGAATTTCCCAGCTGACAGGGAGGGCAATGCCAACAGGGGGCAAGGGCACTAAAGGGCTAAGGATCATGCCCAGTTTCCTGCTCCTTCCAGGGTAGTGGCTTCAGCTGGCCTCAGGTTCCCTATGATTTTCTTTTATCATCTTTCAAAATATGCAGAGCTGTAGGAGAAGGCTGACTACTGCTGGGCGGGGGAGAGCAACTCTCTGTGTGTGTGCGTCAGTGTGTGTGTGTATGTCTGTGTACTGGGATGGGTGAGATCAACTCTGTGTGCATGTGTCTATATGTGTGTGCGTCAGTGTGTGTGTGTGTGTGTGTCAGTGTGTCTGTGTGCGTCAGTGTGTGTATGTGTCTGTGTGCTGCGGTGGGGGAAGATCAACTATGTGTGTGTGTATCTGTGTGTGTCTCTCTCTGTGTCTCTATGTGTGTATCTCTGTGTGTGTCTATGTCTCTGTGTGTGTGTGTGCTGGAGTGGGTGAGATCAATTGTGTGTGTGTCTGTGTTGTATTTGTATGTGTCTGTATATGTGCACCTATGTGTGTGTGTCTGTGTTGTGTTTGTGTGTGTCTGTATTGTGTTTGTGTGTGTCTGTGTATCTATGTGTGTGTGTCTATGTTGTGTTTGTGTGTGTCTGTGTATATGTATCTATGTGTGTGTGTCTGTGTGCTGAAGTGGGTGAGATCAACTCTGTGTGTGTATGTACATGCATGTGTTTCATGTGCTTGTGTGTGCATGTGTGCCTGAGGATTGTCTTTCTTTTACTCTTCACTGAACATGGAGCTAGCTCAGGTTTGGCTAGCCTGGCTGGCCAGCAATGCCCCTAGGATCTGCCTATCTGCGCCCTCCCTGTGTAGTCAAGGCTGGCCCTGAACTCCCTCCCCGTCCGTGTCTACCTCCAGCCAACTGGGATAGGAGCGAGCAGCAGCCTGGCTAAGCAGCTGTTTGTGTAGGTAACTTCCTTCCACCTTACCTCGAGGGTTTCAGGCATTTCTCTCTGAGGACGCTGCTGTCCACAGACAGCCAAACGCAGCCAGCCAGCAGGCTTTGCTCTCCTACTCTCTGCCCCGACAGCTGAATCTAACATTTATTTATTGGAAATAATATTGCATTTATTTCCAATCAGTTCACCGTGTCCCTGGTGCTCCAATGGGTAATTTACGACTTGTTTTAAAGGTGGTTTCTATGAAAACTGAGTTGAAATCTTTGAGACTCATATGTGGCTAGGAAAAGCAATCTTGGCAAAACAACTGTAAGAGATTATGGCAGAGGACCAGGACAATTGGAAGTTTTGTTTATTGTTTTATTTCGTTTTCTGAGACGGTTTCTCTGTATAGCCCTGGCTGTCCTGGAACTTCCTTTGTAGAACAGGCTGACCTTGAACTAACAGAGATCTGACTGCCTCTGTCTCCTGAGTACTGGGACTAAAGGCATGCGCCACCACCACTCAGCGAAAATTCAAAGTTTTGTACAGATTGTTTTGTAAGCTCTTAATCCACTGTCTTCATCAACTCAGGCTCGTGTATCAAAGTCATACATCTGGAGGCTGCAGTCTGACAGTAAGCGCAAAGTGCTCACATGCTCATGGGGGCCTCTTTGGGGATGTGCCCCAGGCTCCTAGTATCCTCACATGGTGGAAAGGCTGAGGAAGCTCCCAGATCTATTTTATAAGAGCACACACTGCCTTAGCTCCCCATATGTTGCTGTGATGACCATCCTAATGAGCCAACTAAGGAAGGAAGGGCTTATTGTGGCTCACAGATCCAGGGTGCAGTCCATCATGGTAGGGGAGTCGTGACAGCAGGAGCCTGAGGTGCCTGGTCACACTGTAGCCATAGTCAGGAGGCAGAAAACAACACCCAGGACCCAGGAAACAGTGCCACCCGCAGTGGGCGGGTCTTTCCACCACAACTGACCTCCTCAAGATGATCCAATCCCCACAGGCCTGTCTCCCAGTTCAGCCACCACAGGCGCTAGTCCCATTCATGAGGCCTCCACATATAACATAACCACCTCCCGCAGGCTCCGCCTCTAAACACCACCATGCCGGCCTCAGAAGTGCAATATATGTATTTAGAGGCAGGAACATTCACCCATTACATCTACCTTAAAGAAACAGAAGTGTGAAATGCTGAGCGAAGCTTTGAAGCCCAGGTTTCTCAGAGAAAAGTGAGCTCTCAAGTTAGAGGAAGAGCATCCAAGAAGGGCCTAGCCTCCCTCCAGCAGTCTGGAAAGCTAATGCGGACTCACAAGTTTTAACTCAGACATTAATGGGATTATATTTTGTCTACTTTATATGTATAAAAATGCTTCACTCCCACAAGCTCCAAACCCATGGTGACACAGACAACCCTAGTAAAACTCAGCCACAGAACAAAAGAAAAAGACACAGTGTGACAGAGGAACCTGGAGGAAGGGGAGCTGACTAGATAGGAACGAGATGAGAGAAACCGGCAATGGTTGCATTATAAATATACACAAAATTGTCGAAGAACAGATTTAATTAATATTAAATCTGAAACAGCACTGTTACTGTGGGTTTTATTTTTTTTTTACACTCATGAATGCTATGGGTTTTTTTGTTTGCTTGTTTGTTTGGTTTTGGTTTTTTGAGATAGAGTTTCTTTGTGTAGTCCTAGCTGCCCTAGAACTCACTCTGTAGACCAGGCTGGTCTTGAACTCACAGAGATCTGCTGCCTCTGTCTCTGGAGTGCTGGGATTAAAGGCGTGCGCCACCACCACCCAGCCAAACGCTATGGTTTGTATCACGTGTTAAATAAAGGCTGTTCCCTGGGGTGGTGCTACGGCAAAGCACAGCGAACCTTCAGGGAGAGGCCTCAGGGGAGGTCCCCAGGCCACTGGAGCACGTCTGCAGGTCTGCGGTGGGAGTGAGAAGTCTTACCTACTTCTATTCTCTGTCCACGCAGTCTGTCACCCCCACCCGTGGTCCACAGCCAGAATGAAATGTCCAGACCCTACGAGCTATAAATAAGCCAGCTAATCAACTCAGGTGTCCTCCTAGTGTGACTGATATATGCGGAAAGACAAAAGCAAAACAAAACTACACATTTCAAAACCAGTCTTACCTTCCAGTTCATGGCGGCCCGCCTGTGAGTTCACTTCCGACCAATGCAACCCGTAGACACAAGCATGAGAGGCGGCTGGGGGTCGGGTCCAAGGAGCTGGGAGTTCTGAGCTGGGGAAAGAAGCAGACACATTAGGAAGCCATGTCTTTGGCAGAGACGGGCACCTGAGCAGAGAGCAAGCGCTGCAGAGCTGTGTCAAGAGTTCTGCACAAGGTGACCCAGAGCTCGTCCCGGTGGCTCTCCACAGCCCCCTGCACAGTGCTGCTCCTGAGACATCTGTCCCCATCCGAGTCCTCTGTGTACCCAAAGCCCACATTCACAAATGTCCCCTCTCCTATCTCTTGACTCAAAGACAAGCAAGTTTAGGGATGAAGGTCCCTGTGAGTGTTGCCTGTGTTTATCCTGGCTTTAAAAATATCTGGAGGGAAAGGATAAATGAGAGGCAAAAACACTGTGCTAACAGCTAATTTGTCTAGAAAAAAACTCTGTTGCAAGGAGCCGCTTGTTTGTCCTGGCTGCCCAGAACCAAAATAATCACACAGAAACTGTATTAATTAAATCACCACTTGGTCCATTACCTCTAGCTTCTTATTGGCTAACTCTTACAAATTAATTTAAACCATTTCTATTAATCTGTGTATGGCCACATGGCTGTGGCTTACCCACTAAAGTTCTGGTGTCTGTCTCCAGGAGGGCTACACGGCAGCAGTGAAATGTCTCTGTCAATTCTAGAGTTTTGGAAGTTGCTTACAAGGTACTTTCTGTTTACTTCGGTAATATTATATCCTTCTGGAGTCTTTGATGGAGTTGAAGAATTTATAGCTATAGTTTTCCTTAGTTATGATAAAAGATAAAGTAGATATAAATATTATAACTGTAATTCTTGTTTGATTCCTGTTTTGTTATATGTAATTTTACTATGTTAAAGTTAAAACCTTCCTTTTTATTTAAACAGAAAAGGGGAAGTAATGTGGGAGTCCCCTCTGTGTGCTGAGATTACAATTAATGAATAAAGAAACTGCTTTGGACCTATAGCAGGGCAGAACTTAGGTAGGCAGGGAAAACTAAAGTGAATGCTGGGAGGAAGAAGGGCAGAGTCAGAGAGAAGCCATGGATCCTCTGCCTGAGATGGACACTAGTTAGAATCTCTGGTAAGCCACAGCCTCGTGGCGATACACAGATTAATAGAAATGGGTTAAATTAATATGTAAGAGTTAGCCAATAAGAATCTAGAGCTAATGAGCCAAACAGTGATTTAATAAATACAGTTTCTGTGTGATTATTTTGGGGTTGAGCAGCCAGGAACTAACAAGCAGCCTTGCTGCTACAAAAATCCTTCCAAAGAGTAAAAAAGACCTAGAGCAAGTGAGAGCGTAGAGCTAGCTAGAGAATACATGTTCTCCGGGGCCTGTGGCTTGTTCCCTTAGGAGTGATACATGCCCCACAGCCAAAACACTTGAGATCTGAGACAGCCTGCACACTGTGTCAACCAGATGGTTCCTACTATTTCTGAACTTGACTTCACAGTACGGCATTGACAGCTGGCTCTACTGTGCCCGGCTGTGCTAATCAAGCTAACTAGTCTATATTCTATGACCTTTACTTTAAAGTGGGAAGAAAAAAGGTGTCACTGGAATCTGAACCCATCTGGTACGGGAGGTCTCTGTCTTAAGTGGATGTCCTGGGGTTCTTGGCATCTCATTCAAAGTACACAGCATGAAAAGTGGAAGAGGAGGAATTTTATCCAGAAGCATAGTACAATCCAGATGTTCTACAAGAAGGCAATGGGCTACCTGAGCTGGAGTGGACAAGGGCAGCTGGTTACTGCTCATGGCTTCCTTCTGTGCGTACAGGACAGGGTGGGGGCTGGTGGCTAGGGCTGAGGTATAGGTGTTCTTTTGGTTCTAACTGATGAGCCTGAGTTATGTAAGCTTTAGTTCACACCCTTTCGTATGATGTATTTGATGTTAATTCTGTATGTGCCCAATTCCAATAAGGCACAGCCAAAGGAGGGCAAATAGAGATTTCCGCCTAAATGTTCATTTTGAGGTCATAGTTTGCCTTACTGTGCATGCACCCCAAACCAGTACATGTTGGATCTGGCCATGTCCCCTGGTTTCAGGATATGCTTGGTTACCAGACACCAGACAGGAGTTACTGAGGGTTGCTAGGGAGCTGCAGTTTGCGTGTCATTGAGCCTCTTCTTAAAAGGAGGTGTGCAATGCGAAAGGAAGAAATTAAAAACGTCCTAAAAGTCAACGAAAATGACCACATACCCAAATTTATGGGACACAATGAAAGCAGTATTAAGAGGAAAGTTCATAGCACTAAATGCCTATATAAAGAAGCTGGAAAAATCCCACACTAGTGAGCTAACGGAACACCTGGAAACTCTAGAACAGAAAGAAGCAATCCCACCCAGGAGGACTAGATAGCAGGAAATAATCAAATTGAGAGCTCAAATCAACAAAATAGAAACAAAGAAAACAATATAAAGAAACAAAGAGTCCGTTCTTCAAGAAAAATCAATAAAATAGACAAACCTTTATCCAAACTACCAAAAGGCAGAGAGAACATGCAAATTAACAAAATCAGAAATGAAAAGGGGGACATGACAACAGACATAGGAAATTCAGAGAATCATTAGGTCCTATTTCAACAACCTGTACTCCACAAAATTGGAAAACTTAAAGGAAATGGAAAACTTTCTGAATAAAATATCACTTACCAAAATTAAATCAAGATCAGATAAGCAAATTAAATAGACCTATAACTGCTAAAGGATCACAAGATCATCTCATTGGATACTGAAAAAGCCTTCGACAAAATACAACATCCCTTCATGATAAAGGTCTTGGAGAGAGCAGGGATACAAGGAACATATCTGAACATAATAAAGGCAACATACAGCAAGTCAACAGCCAACATCAAACTAAATGGAGAGAAACAGCGATCCCACTGAAATCAGAACAAGACAAGGTTGTCCACTCTCTCCATATCTACTCAATATAGTTCTAGATATCCTAGCTGGAGCAATAAGACAACAAAAGGAGGTCAAGGGGATACAAATCAGAAAAGAAGAAGTCAAACTCTCACTATTTGCTGATGATATGGTAGTTTACATAAGTGATCCCAAAAATTCTACCGAGGAACTTCTACAACTCATAAACACCTTTAGTAATGTAGCAGGATATAACTAAAAAAAAAAAATCAGTAGCCCTCCTTTACACAGATGATAAATGGGCTGAGAAAAAAATCTAAGAAACATCAACCTTCACAATAGCCACATTAATAGCATAAACTATCTCAGAGTAACTCTAACCAAACAAGTGGAAGACCTATATGACAAGAACTTTTAAATCTTTGAAGAAATTGAAGAAAACACCAGGAAATGGAAAAATCTCCCATGCTCTTGGGTAGGCATAATTAATATAGCAAAAATGGCAATCTTACCAAAAGCAATCTACAGATTCAATGCAATGCCTATCAAACTCCCAGCAAAATTCTTCACAGACCTCGAAAGAATGATACTCAACTTCATATGGAAAAGCAAAAAACCCAGGATAGCCAAAACAATCCTGTACAATAAGGGAACTTCTGGAGACATCACAATCCCTGACTTCAAACTCTACTACAGAGCTACAGTACTGAAAACATCCTGGTATTGACATAAAAACAGACAGGAGGACCAATGGAACTGAACTGGAGACCCAGATATCAACCTACACACCTACAAACACCTGATTTTTGACAAAGAAGGAAAAAATAAAAAGAATGGAATGGAATGGAAAAAAGAAAGCATATTCAACAAATGGTGCAGGCATAATTGAATATCAACATGTAGAAGAATGAAAAGAGGTATATATCTATCACCATGCACAAAACCTAAGTCCAAATGGATCAAAGACCTCTCAACATAAAGCCAACCACACTGAACCTCATAGAAGAAAAAGTGGGAAGTATACTTGAATGCATTGGTACAGGAGATCACTTCCTAAATATAACCCCAGTAGCACAGACACTGAAAGTAACAATTAATAAATGGGACCTCCTGAAACTGAGAAGCTTCAGTAAGCAAAGGACATGGTCAACAAGAAAAAAATGGCAGCCTACAGAATGGGAAAAGATCTCCACCAAGCCCACATCAGACAGAGGTCTGAGCTCCAAAATATATAAAAAACTCAAGAAATTGGTCATCAAAAGAACAAATAATCCAATAAAAAATGGAGTATAGACCTAAACAGAGAACTCTCAACAGAGGAATCTAAAATGGCTGAAAGACACTTAAGGAAATGCTCAACATCTTTAGTCATCAGAGAAATGCAAATCAAAACAACTGTGAGATTCCATCTTACACCTGTAAGAATGGCCAAAATCAACAACACTGCTGACAACTTATGCTGGAGAGACTGTGGGGTAAAGGGAACACTCCTGCATTGCTGGTGGGAGTGCAAACTGGTACAGCCCCTTTGGGTGTCAGTGTGGCGATTTCTCAGAAAATTAGAAACAACCTACCTCAAGACTCAGCAATACCACTTTTAGGTATGAACCCAAAGGATGTTCAATTGTACCATGAGGTCATGTGCTCAACTATGTTCATAGCAGCATTGTTTGTCATAGTCAGAACCTGGAAACAACTTAAAGAACCCCACAACCAAAGAATGGATAAGGAAAATGTGATACATTTACACAATGGAGAAAAAATAATGATATCTTGAAATTTGCGGGCAAATGGATGGATCTAGAAAACATCGTATTAGTGAGGTAACCCAGACCCAGAAAGACAAATATCACATGTACTCACTCATAAGTGACTTTTAGACATAAAGAAAAAAACAGCCTATAATTCACAACCCCAGAGAACCTAGACAACAATGAGGACCCTAAGAGAGATATACGTGGATCTAATGTGCATGGGAAGTAGAAAAAGACAAAATCTCCTGAGTAATTGGGAGCATGGGGACCATGGGAGAGGGTAGAAGGGGAGGGAAGAGGAAGGAAGGGGAGTGGAGAAAATATATAGCATAATAAAAACAATTAAGGAAGGAAGGAAGGAAGGAAGGAAGGAAGGAAGGAAGGAAGGAAGGAAGGAAGGAAGGAAGGAAGAAGTGCACCCAAACACAGGCTCCAGAGAAGAGAAGGTTCAGTGAGGAAGAGCAGGTCAGAAAAGAGGAAGGCTGTGTACCACTGGGCTGAGCCACAGGAACAGCATCCAGTGGCTGACAAGAGCGACTGATGGAGTCATGGGAGTCCATGGGAGTCACAAGGGCAAACTCCCACTGCATTGGGTTTGCAGAACAATGGTAGATCACTTGACTGGCAGGCACAAGGCTCTGCAACACCACCTGAAATATACGGGAAGGAGGACAGCATCTTTGTAAAGGGAGGAAGGAAATAGGCAGTGACTGGAGAGGAATCAGGGTCAAGGCCAGGACTGCTTATGAAGACATCACAGGTGGTCAGCCCTAAACACATGTACATATATACAATACTAAATAGACTCAGCTGTGTGTGTGTGTGTGTGAGTGTGTGTGTGTGTGTGTAAAATAACAAAAGGTTATGAATTCAAGAGGAACCAGGGTGGATGGAGCAGGGGGACTGGAAATCTTGTAAATGCATTCATGAAATAAAGTTTTTAATTAAAAAACAAAGAGAGGTGTGCATGCGGCTCCATGGGGCAGGGACGGGGAGACCCCAGCTAGTCTTGCTGGGAAATCAGTGTGTGTGTGTGTGTGGCCCAAGCCAAGCAGACTCACTCCGGGTTTCCCTTCCCTTGCCCACCACACATCAGTCAGTCAGATCCGGCACTTTAGCCCCAGAAAGCCACCTGGCCACAGGTGGAGAGCATCAGAATCATGAGGCAGGGTTGCTTCTATCCACAGGACTTATTAGGATCAGAATCAGAAAAGCAGCAGGAAACTCCACAGGCCTTTTGAACAGGCTTCCTGAGGTGAACCTCACAGGAGATGGTTTAGAAGAAATAATTCAATTACAAAAGTATCAAATATATAGAAGTCAGACCTCGATCTACTCAAGGTTATAGAACCTGAAAACCAGCTAACCAAGTTTTCCCCTTGGCTTGTGCAAAGTCAGATAAACCAGTAAGAGCTGAATTCAAAGCTCTGTTTAAATGTGCTATCAGTGGCTGAAGGCGCCCACTCCCTTCAGGCAGCAGCAGAGTCTGCCCTGCGGTGAAAGAACGCGCTCTTTGCATGTTACAACCTGCTGCCAGAGTTTATACCTTGAGTCACTAGTAATTTCAGGGATTAGCTGTGCTGTATATTAAAACAAAATATTTAAGTTCCTTTTCATTTTATTTTTATAATTCCTTCTTAATTGAGAGTTGTGTACATGCATAGTCGGTGATTTAACTGTCTCCCACAAACCACCTATGTGAATTGACATACACAGGCTATTGACTCCCAAAGTCAAGGCCCAGGAGGCTCACCAAAGTAAATACATGAAAACCAATCCCTGGGGTCGGGAAGTCTGGCAAACACACTGTGTTTAGTGGCAATGTGACCTTGGTTGGGTACTTGGCCTCTGTAGCCTCCTTTATCAGTACAGTCTCCTTCAGAAGTTGACCCATAATCACTAAGAACCATGAGCAGCACACAGAAAACATTAATCAGTGCCAAGTATGACTGTTTGGATAATCTCTCGCCTTTGCTCATGGTTCTGCCAGATAACAAATAGCATCAGGGCAGGATGTAGTCAGGACAGGACAGCTACGCATGGGATAAAGAATAGGGCAAGGAGAAGGACGTCGGGACTCTACTCCAGGGGGCACTGATGGCTGGGTATATGACCGGGAAAGACATTAACCTCCTGAGCCTCTTACTTTTAATATCAGGCTCCAAAAAGTGAATCTGGAACGGATGCCAACAGAACCTGATAGTAGACAGGCTGGCAACTAGAGGGTTAAAAGGTAAGGGCTCCGAGAAGGAACAGAGGACTGGTGTGGCTCAGCCCTAGAGTGTGAGTGAGCACACACAGCTCCAGGTTCAACCCCAAGGAACTCTTAAGTGAGGCACAGCGCATGCCTCTAGTCCTAGCATTTGGGAGGTGGAGGTGGGAGATCAGAATTCAAGGTCATCCAAGGAGAGAGAGAGAGAGAGAGAGAGAGAGAGAGAGAGAGAGAGAGAGAGAGAGAGAGAGAGAGTTCTCCCAAAGAGAAGAGGAGAGAAATGAAGAGTTAAAGAAAAAGCAAATCTGTCATAGTGATAGAGCGGGTTGTGCAAACAGAAGAGGCCAAAGGACCCAGAGCAGAGCTGCTGGTTCTCACTCCACTGCTTTAAATTACACAGTCCAAGCCAGGCCGTGGCGGCCCACGCCTTTAATCCCAGCACTCGGGAGGCAGAGGCAGGCGGATTTCTGCGAGTTTGAGACCAGGTTGGTCTACAAGAGCTAGTTCCAGGACAGGCTCCAAAGCTACAGAAAAACCTTGTCTCGAAAAATCAACCATCAATCAATCAATCAATCACAGTCCAAAGCAGACATTTCCATGGCAGCTTGCGAGCCTTCTGCAAATGAGACAACCAAGAAGGGTAAAGGGAAGAGTGAGCTGTCTGCTCCGGTACCAGGTACTCTGGAGCCTGCTCAGAAACGAGAGGCAGCTGGCGTTGCAGGGATGAACCCGCCAAGGTGAGGACAGCTGGAAGGCATTAAAATAAACGAACCACGGGGGCCCAGACAGGCTTAGCTTAACCCGCAACAGTAACAAAACGGTCTAGACAAAGCTGCTAGTTCTGATCTTTATTGCAAAGTAGCACCCCACTTGATAGGTTTTTTTTTTCTAGAAAGATGTGCACTCATTTGGTTAGGCCAATTAAAACAACATGGGCAATATGCTGCTTCACAAGCTCCCTTGCTTCTTGGCAGGCCTAAGGAGTCAAGGTGCACCACCCACTCCAGCCACCGAGCAAGCAGCTGTGGGAACTCCGAAGCTGTTTTCACTCCCGTCTCTATCCCTTTCACTTCAGTTCCTCATTTCAACCACGGTAGGTTCAGGTTGCCGGTGATCCTTGGGCCTCACTTAGCCCGCTCTGCATAGGTCTTGGTTTTCAGGAAATCCAGATCCACCCAAGCCGGGCGACCCAACCTATAAATCTCAGTATTTTGGGGATCCTCTGAGAAACCAGAGCCACGATGGACCTCTCTACTCGCGGGAACTACACACCTCATTTGGACAACTTCAAGGTTGTGCTCCTATGCAAACTGGATCCTAGGCACCACAGAATCAAATAGGGCTTTGCTATTCCTGGGTAACGGGGCCTCCAGTCGGACTCCCAACCCCAACACATGCGAGGTGCAACCCTCGCTCCACTAAAGGGCGAAATAGAGGGCCTGGGGTTATCGCCTCTCCCTCCATTCGTGCCCAGAGCAAGGCGACCGGAATATTAGAATTTCCAAGCGCTGTGTGGCCGCGGCCAGTGTCATCGGGGAGAAGCACAAACACCGAGTGTCCGAGGGATCCCCCAGCGCCCCAAATTGTCAATTACACACTTACAACTCAAGGCGGTGGGGCCTCCCGGCCGGATGCTGACAAGCCACGACTCCCACAATCCTGTCGGGGAAACTACACATCCCGAAATGCACCGCTCCGCACGCAAGCACCGGCGTGAAGGTCACCGCTTGAGGCGCAAGCGTATTGGGTCTAGGCTGTTCTTAGCGCTGCTGGTTGCCGTGCAGGGTTTAAGGCAAACGCAGGCACTGTGGGAGTCGGGCAAGTCACCTGGGGTATTGAGAAATGCAGAAATCCAATGATAGGTTACATTGTATGTGCACATATAATGCAATGTTCTGAGCATACACACATTGTGGAGTGGCTAACATCATAGCATCTCATGTAGGTAAGGACGCGGACATCCACTCACCTATCGGTTTGTTTGTTGTTTGCTTTGAGACAGGTTTCTCTGTGTAGCCCTGAATGTCCTGGAATGCTCTGCAGACCAGGCTGGTCTCGAACTCACAGAGATATGCCTGCTCAGCCTTCTAAGTGCTGGGATTAAAGGTGTGTACCACCATGCCATGCCCGGCCACTGATCAGCTTTTAAGAAAGCATTGTTATTGACTGTACGGTACAATGGGTCTTGAATGGCTTTGAACCTCAGTTAGCTCCTTCCACCTCAGCCTCCTGAGGGTTGGGGTTATGGTGTGCACCACCATGCCCCTTTAAAATATGTAACCTTTGACCAACATCTCTCCATGCCCCCCCACGCACACACACTGTGGTGCAAAGGATGAAGTAGCCACTGTCTAGTTCTCAGAGCTTTGATCTTGTCAAACACGCGTGAAGATAAGCTGCTATATATAAAAACAAGGACTGAAAATAAGTAAAAAGTGTGATGTTTAGAAGAAATGCCATATTTTTAAAAATTATTTTTCCGACTTGGAATCCAATTTCTTTTTTATTTAATTATTTTTATTTAATGTTCATTAGTGTTTTGCTTTCATGTATGTCTGGATGAGGGTGTTGGGTCCCCTGGAACTGGAGTTACAGACAGTTGTGAGCCACCATGTCGGTGCATGAATCTGTAAGTAAGTGCTCACCCGTGAGTTCAGTAACTCATGATAGATTTAAACCTTGGCTTCTGAATAACACATTTGACTTATTCATAAATTGAGTTTGCTACATTCAAACTAATATTTCATACGAGAAAGAAGGTTGAAGGATTTGTAAATCTCTGCTTTCGATTCCCATTGCCCCTGCCCAGGCCCTCTGCTTCATGTTTGGCTCTAGTCTCGAGACTGAAATTGATTTACATGACATTTATATTGCGTAGCAACTAAAAAAGATCTTCAACACAGAGTATCATCCCAATGGGCTCATGTAAACCACTGAGATAGAAATGTCACCTGTGCCAACTGGCCAGCTAGGCCATCAGTGTGAGGATGCCATCACAGAGAGGAGCTAGTTTTCTTCTGAGCAAGGACAAGTCGGACTTGCTAAGTGGCAGAAGCACCCCCTCATAACCAGATGCGCCCTCGCGATTCGTCAGGGCGACCCTGAGAACCCTGTTGCCCCTGTGTTCTCATGAATGGTGGCCTTGGGTTCTTCCAGATGCAAGATCTGACTTTTGTACTTCTCTTGCCAGTCCTCCACGATGTACTGGTGGTAGGGGTCCTGGGAGTGCTCCCGCCGCTTCGACTTCACCGTGCTCACCAGGATGGCCACCACGATGAAGGAGAACATGCCAATCATCACCATGAGGTACAGGATGACGTAGTAGAAGTTCTCAGCATCGACTCTGGCCTGAAGCGCCTGCTCTTCGGCCGTCGTGTTCTTCCTCCAGTTATCCATATAAGTAATGAAAACCTTTCTGAAGACATCCTCCAGTGTTTGTGTAAAATTGGCTAATGTGGTCATGTCTCCCTTGCTGTAATTAAAGGATAATACAGATTAGTAAGGCTAAGGCCCTACTTTCATTTGGCTGCCTTCAGGGAGGTCGGGAGGCAGATGCAAGTGGAGAGAATGTAATAATTTCATTTCTTTTCCTTTTTATTTCTCTTCCTTCCTTTTTTTGAGATCTATTTAATATGTATTCTGCCTGCAATTGCTGGGAATTGAATTCAGGACCTCTGGAAGAGCAGCCAGTGCTCTTAACCTCTGAGTCATCTCTCCAGCCCTGAGAAGGCAATTTCTTAACCTGTCTAGTGATGGATTGAACTCAAAATCGGGTAGTCTTTAAACACGCCCATTTCTATTCATTGTTTGCCTGTACTATTACAATAAAATGTAATAGAAGACATAAAGCTGTATAAGGACATTTATGCATAATTATATATGCACACATTAAAAAGGGGAAAGACTAAAAGGAAGTAGATCAAAATGTATACATTTTATCTACTTAGATATATTATATATACATATGTGTAGCCATATATTTTTTGTGCCATATATTTTGGTGTTTTTCTTGAATGTTGAATTCTCATCAATCATCTTGCATTTCTTTTTGCTGAAAAAAAAACCAGTGACCTCTCAGCCACTAACAGAAAGCATCCGTGTGTGTGTGTGTGTGTGTGTGTGTGAGAGAGAGAGAGAGAGAGAGATGCATCCAGCATGTTTGCTGTTGAACTTGAACAAAACAGTGGGCACTCTGCTTTTATAAATTGTGGGGATTTAGACACAGCATTGAGGTGAAAGTTTGCAAAGATAGATTTTTAAAAAATATATCCTACGTCCTAGGTTTATCAGGCATGTCCAACCTGTGGCCCATTGGCTGCAAGCAACACAGGACAGCTGTGCATGCAGCCTCAAAGCATAAAGCTACTTAAAACATATGACATTATGAAGTGTGTGTGTGTGTGTGTGTGTGTTGCAATTTATGGGACTTTTTCTTTGTAACTACTTGATTTCACAGTTCTGGTGTGTGAACTTAGTTGGTGATATTTGTCAGTGTCAAAGGTTGGTTGTGACTACTAGACAGATTTTACACAGACATACACACTCACACACACACATACACACACACACAGTGGAAAAGAGTGTTTTAGATGCTGATGCCAAAACATAAACTGAGCATTCCTAAGTCCTCAGATCCATCTTTCCTCTTCATCCCCACTGCCTCTGCCCAGCCACCGCCATCTCTCTAAACACCGCTTGCTCCTCTGCGAAGCATCTCTTCAGGTCGTGTCTGTCCTTCTCTTTGCACAAGGATGCTCTCTTTAGCAGAAGGGAAGTAGGACGATGCCATCACCTTACATCACAGGATGTGGACCTTCCTGATGGCCTAAAAATAACTTCCTAATTCCTTAACAAGATTACCTGGCCTGGCCTGAGTTCTCGCCTGACCCAACTCTGCACTTATCCCTTACAACAGAAGACTCCGTGCAGCCAGCAATCACACTTGCTTTCTTTCCTCCGAGCCAGTTCTTGCCTGAGGACATTTCAGTCCAGCCTCTCCATCAGGAACAGGCAGTGCCAGGCACCCTTGTCTGGAGACGACCACCCGCGGACTTCCAGGCATTCTTCCACGCAACTCATTCTCCCAGATTGCCCTAGCTGAGAATCCTGTTCCCAATACTCGTTTTTCATCTGACAAAAAAAAAAAAAAAAAGATATATTTATTTTATGTGTGTGGGTGTTTTGCCTACATGTATGAATATGCACCATGTTCATGCTTGGTGCCTAAGAAGGCCAGAAGAAGGTGCTGGGTTTCCTTGGAACTAGGGTTGCAGACACTTGTGAGCCACCACGTGTTTGTGAGCCACCACGTGTGTGCTGGGAACTGAATTCCAGTTTTCTCCAAGAGCAAGTCCTCCTAACTGCTAAGCCATAGCTCTGGTCCCTCACTTGACATTTTAACTTCTGTTCTTCAAAGGTCTTTAAGATCTCTCTCTCCTTCTCCCCAGCACTCAAAGCCTAGTAGGTTAAAAAAAGAAAGTTAGCAAACAGATGGGATTGCTCCCAGGTGTACTGGAAAATGCAGAGATGCGCTGCTACTGCCTTAAACGGTGTTTGCTGAGGCAGAGCAGAGCCAGATCATTTTTCTCCATAATGTTTATGTCTGCAGGCAGGGAGAGCTAAGTCAGTTTCAGGGGACTCCTAGGCTCCCCACGGTCTAACAATCTCTTCCGCAGGTATCCTGAGGTGAGAGATTTTAGCAGGACATTCCACTGGTGCCACTCGGGCCTGCTTCCTGGTGTGGGCACAGTTGCCAGCCCTTGAGAGCTGATGGGGCCTGCACCACCCACTATTGGCTCGGCTCTTTGCTCTAAGCAGGTCACGGGTGCTTTTTGTTCAGGCTTAATCACAGGCTTGAAAGGGCCTATGAGGATTAAATAAATGCCTGGGTGCTGACCTCTGTCCAGGTGGAGCAGACTCTGAGAGGAGGGTTCACGTTTTCAATACCGAGGCATGAGATGCGGCTTGGCCGGAAAGTCTGGTGTTTCCCGATCATGGAAAGATTCAAAGCATGGTGCGAAAGCAATCTCACTGATAGGGGTTTGTTAAAACATATTCAAAGGCTAAGCAGAATGAGCTATGGATGTGGAAAAGGGAACATTGGGGGGAGAAGGGCACAGCACAAGAGGGGTCAGCGAGACGGGGAGAGGAGCTGTATGAGAGAACTAACCAAAGCTAAGTACGGTGCATCACACTCTGTACACGGATCTTCAATAGGAAAGCAGGAGCTGGGAGAGGCTCAGCCGGTAAAGTGCTGACTGGCGAGCCTGAGGACCGGCATCTGGATCCCCGAGTTCATGTAAAGCTGCACACGGTAGCGCTTGCATGCATATGTAGAGTTCATGTAAAGCTGCACACGGTAGCCCTTGCGTGCATATGTAGAGTTCATGTAAAGCTGCACATAGTAGCCCTTGCGTGCATATGTAGAGTTTATGTAAAGCTGCACATGGTAGTGCGTGCGTGCATATGTAGTCCCTGCACTCCTGGGGTGAGATGGGAGGGGGATACCAGAGGATCCTGGGAAGCTAGCAGGCCGCTTTGCCTGGAGAACACAGCAGCAAACAGGAGACTGTGTTCCAAATGAAGTAGGTGAGGACGAACTGCACACTGAGGCTGTCCTCCGATTGCACCTGTGCTCTGTGGTACGTCTGTCTGCAATCACACACACACATGCACACACCCACACATATGCACACACAAACGAACTCACAAATTAAAAACAAAAAATTTAAAAATCTGCAGATTATAAAGGATAATAGCAAGCTAACATTAAAAATGGTAACGGGGTTAATTTAAATTTTGATTCCTGGAATAACCACTGACTTGATAGACAGCCACCATATTTGGCACACATACAAGTCCCAAGGGAGGCATTTTACTTTAGTATTACCCAGAGAAGAGTTGTGTGCAGTCATTTGAACTGTATGAGATCGCCTTAGGTCTATGCAGGTCTAAATGGTCAGCATCACATGGTTCCACCGAGTGGGAAGTGTATCCCCACTAAAAGGTTTTTACTGAACAGGCTGGGCGCCCAGAAAACAGAGACCCACTTGCTCTTTGGTGGGTTACAACCACAGCCTAGCACTTAGGTCTGTCTAAGATCAGGGCTCTCAAATGGCTGTTGTGCCTGGGCTAGAACTGACCAAGACCAGTGTACAGTACTCAGCCTGTCCTAGCGGAGGCCACACAATGTGGTAACCATGTTTTCGCCTCCTGTGGCTGGCTGGCTCAGCAGCATAAAGGACAAAGATTGAGAGCAGGGCCTGAGCTTGCATGCTTCCATTGGCTGTGCCGGCTCTGGATCACTGAATGATCCCGTAGTTCCAGGTCCTCCTACCACAGCTCTATAAGGTGACCGCCAAGGACAATCTAGAAGTGACAGGGAAAGTCACACGTTTGACCCTAATGACCAAAGCTTTCTTTGCTTGAAATATGGTAGATGACTACCCTTATACGCGCCAACAACAGACAGCCAAGTCATGTGTTTTTATGGAAAAAGACAGTTACCTATATTTCCTATGAATCCTTCATTTAGAAAAGCACCTTCAACATTTTCACCTGAAGGCAGTTCTGAAGAGATGAACAAGGAAAGGTTCGGAAGGGAGGGAGGTGGGCTAGAGGGAAGGAAGGCAAGCATGCCCAGAATATGTGTGTGTGTGTGTGCATGTGTGCATGCGTATCTGTGTGTGCATTCAGTTTTCTGAAATAAGGAAAAGGAAGAGAGTTGCACAATTCTTTTTTTAAAAGCTGTATAATGAAACTTACCTACACAGTGAGTGAGTAATGCAGGAGGCCTTCTGAAAACCAGGCTCTGCCCGTCTCACTGGCGTGAGCTCTCAGGACTACACAAATCTCAGCAGGCTGGGCACTTTCAGCTTGAGATCCAGTAAACCCTCACTGACTGGAGTCTACAGCCCTGGGCTTTTACAAATCCAATGTTTAATCTTAAGTGGAAAGTTAAATACTGGCTGGCAGCTGGGAATTAACCTTGATGCTTTGCTAGGGGTGGGGCATGGAGTTGCCCGTATGGAGCCTGGCTGCGGGTGAAATAGCTCAAGTTCCCTCTTTGAGATGGCTATGTGAGCTTCTCCTGGGGAGATGTGGGCACCTGCTCACCCCAGAGAAGGCAACGATGACAGACAAGAGTAATGATTCCCTCCAAATACATCACGCTGAACCAATGAGTTTACAGAGTTACTTACAGGACCATGGACGAGAGGGTGCTTACAGGAGGGTTGGTACCACCCCGCTGTCCCTGGAAGCTGCACACTCTATACACATAGTGCTTCCTGAGATCTGAGTTGCACAGGACAGAGTTCAGGGACTAGAATCTCAGGTGAGGTCTATAGACCTCCCCGCAACTCCTAGAAGGGAAAGTCTGGGGGTGATGATGGCTCTTGTTGAGGTAATCACATATATCCTGACTAAGATGGTAGGAGCTGTTGTGCTTGGGGAATTCCACAGCAGGGGCCCATGACGATCTCCTCGTCAGTGAACAGTAAAGACCGTCCCTCACAGACAGACTCATGGGCCAACTAGGTCTTGGCAATTCCTTAAGCAAGACTCTTTCCCCGGATAATTCTAGGTTGTGCCAAGTTGACAATCCAAGTAGACCAGGGCAGGCGAGGGTGGTGGTGGTCCCCAAGTCTGAGAGCTAGCATATGTGAGCATCACCACGTGCCAGGGGCTTCTCCAAGGGTTTATTATAGTGACTTCATATCATCATGGTCACAACACAGTATCCAATCTACTATGAGTGACAGCTCAGAAATCCAGGCACAGAGAGATGGAGAGAGCTAGGTAGGTCAAATGTGTGCCCAGATTTGAATCTAATTTGAAAAGGATCAACCAGCATCATTTATGGGCTATATAGCCATTTGTGATCAATGATCATGTGACACAAGCCGTTTGTGACCGTGTGACACAAGAGTGGCTAGGTAAAATAAAATAAAATTAAGGCTAACTTTGCTTTCTAGATGAGTTTTCCAATTAGATGGTTCTCCAAAGGACACGGTTTGAAGCCTACTGAGTGTTAGAGGATGGTAATGTTCCGTGTGTACTAGGTGTAAGGTGTATCTGTAATTCTGTACCTCATTCCCAGAATAGCCCTCATTCCCAGGATAGCCCTAATTCCCTTTACTACAAAGACAAGGCAAACCCAACCGATAACCAGTCTGGTGGTAGACCAGTTGACTTATGGGCACCTCCACAGTAATGGAATTTGGATGTTCCAATGAAGGATCACTGGGTGGTTGTGCCTCCTTGGTGGAATGAGTAACAGGCATTGAAATTCCTCCTAACTCAACCTCAAAGGTCTAAGTTCCATTGTTACCGTGAGAGGACCCAGAACGGTACACATATGGTAATCACAGTCAGTTCTGGAAAGAGGTCTGTCATGGAGACTGACAACTCAGGTGAGTAAATTACCCTGGACCTCGACATTTGTCTTCGTCGGCTGTGAGATGGGGATGGGAAGGGTCCCTAGTTGGGCTGTCATTAAATGAGACACTGGAGATACCGCGCCTACCACACAGCTTGGCACATAGTAAGACAGCAAGTTCTGTAGACACACTAACTTTATCATTATGAGAAGGAAACAAAAGGTGTGCCAGTGAAAAGTCACCATCCTGAAAAGAATGATCTAGAACCAGGTCTCTTCAGTAGTTTATCTTAGGATCCCCCTTACCCACACCCCACTACACAATTTATAAAACAGATTTAGAGCATGGCATGGCCTGAGGTACTAAGGAACGACACAGAACTGGAGTGTAGACATGGCCCTGGTATCAGAGGCCGGAGAAAAAGGAGAGGCAAGAATTACGTGATGTATCCAGGCAGGCCGTGGCCTTCATCACTGCAACAGGCCCTCCACAGACTCACCAGCCAGACGCAGGACACATGAACAAAGCATTCTCTTCCAAGCCAAACCTGCTATGGATTCCCAGCCTCTCCCTATGTGTGGTGCATGTTCTTGAAACCCAGTCCATTGCATTTGTACTTAAAACAAAACTTTTTCAACAGAGAACCATGGAGGGGCCTTAATTCTAACCAAGTCTGGCTGTTTTGTTACCAGGGCTGTTCTCAGGCCTCCTCCATGTATACCAAGGAACAAACAAGTCGCTCTCACTGGATATTATGGCCAAAGTCAGGCAACAGGGGATACAGAAAGGCACACTGGGGACTCCTCAAATCAGCCAGTGCCTCCTTAATTCATACCAACCCTGGTAAGAGATGTCCTACATTGGTCTTATCTTTAAAAATTATATATTGATATATTGTTGTGTAGATTTATGCAGTATCAAATAGAATTATGATTTTCATATAGCATGAAACTTTTAATTAGGCAAATTAGCCTGTCCTCTAATACTTGACATGTTTTGGGATGAGAATGCTTGAAGTTTACCCTCTTAGCAAAATCAAAATTCACAGTACCCAACTATTATCTATATTCATCATACTGTTGCACAGATCCCAAAGACATATTTGACGTATTTGATTCTGGAACAAACATTACTTTTGTTAATTGCACCCCAACTTTAAAGGGATATTTTACTCACACAAAAACAGTGACAGTGTTTTTAAAATTGTTATTTTTTTAAGACAGAGTCTCAGGTTGACCTGGAACTCAAGGACAGACACACACAAGCACATGCATATATACAGATGTGCACAAATGCACACACGTGCATGCATATGCACACACACGTGCACACATGCACGGACACACACACATACACACCTTTGTTCCTTCTGACTGCTTTAAAGTCTTTCTTCTTGTTATTCATTTTCAGCTTGTTACTATTGTATACTGAAATAGACATATTTTACAATAATTCTACCTGAAGTTTAAAAATATCTCTTTAAAGTAATTCTGGAAACCTCTTAATCACATTCTTCAAACACTGGTTATACTCTGGCTAGTTCTTTCCCTGCCCCTCACAAGCCTTTTGATTCCTCTCACAAATACCGCTGACCATGCCTCCCATCATGGAAGCTTGTGTGTCCGGAGCACAGAGTGTAAACGTGCCCTTTGGGCGACACTGAACACAGCAGGATCTCAGCAGGACCTTGGTGATGCAGGCCAGCACGTCTTAAGACTGTCTGGGTTTTGGAGCTATGAACCAGTCTGATAGCCAGTTATAAAAAACAGCTGTCAGCAGAGAATGTGCCTTCCCTCAGGTGCGGCTGTTCTGCTATACTTTCTCCTTTTGGCCCTAAATCTCCTTCTATTTCGGGAACCCCCTTGGGCTTGCCTTCCTTTTTGATCAACCACGAGCTTGCTCCTGGATACCTGTGAAGGTTTTCTCTGCGTTTGCCCTTGCTTCTGTGTCTCTCAGAGGAACCAGCTTGATCTGCTGAACATTGTTATTCTCTGTCTTAAAACCCACGATTAGTTTCAATCAGTTCAGAATCAAATATAAGTCCTTCATGCATCCTTCAAAGACACAAAGTAATCCTGCTTCTTGAACCTCTTTCTGCTATGGTGTCTGCATTTGTTTCTCATTGCTATGCCAGCAAATTATCACAAAATCAGTTACTTACACAAACTTCTTATCCTAATGCTCTGAGGGTCAAAAATCCATCCAGTCTCAATGGAGTAAAACCAAGATGTCACCAAGGCTTCCACAATCCATTTCCTTATCTTTTCCAACTTCTGGGGTCACCGACATATCTTGGTTCATGGTCTCTTCCTGGCATTGATTCACCTTCTCTCCAGCTTGCATTCATGTCTTCCCTTGACTCTGATCCTCCTATCTCACTCATATATGAGGTGGGATTCCCCTCTGTATGCTATGAACATGTTTTATTACCATTAGTTAACAAAGAAATTGCTTTGGCCTATAGTAAGGCAGAATATAGCCAGACTGGGAGAGAGAGAGAGAGAGAGAGAGAGAGAGAGAGAGAGAGAGAGAGAGAGAGAGAGAGAGAGCAGAGTTAGAGAGATGCCATGTAACCGCCAAAGGAAAAAGACACCAGAACAGAACTTAGCCACAGTCTCATGGAAATGCACAGACGAATAGAAATGGGTTAATTCAAGATGTAAGAGTTACTTAATAAGCAGTCTGAGCTAACTGGCCAAGCAGTGTTGTAATTAATATAGTTTCTGTGTGATTTTTAGGTCTGGGTGGCTGGAAAACAAAATGTAGCCTCCGCCTACACATATAAAGTCCTTACGGATATATTCAGCTCACCTGAATAATGCATAAAAATCATCCTGCCTCAAGATCCCCAGCTGTCACACCTATAAGGTCAATTTCCCACGTAAGCCATCATGGTCACAGGTTTGGGGTTAGGGTGCAGGTCCTTTGAGGGGCTTCTACGCAGTGTAAGTCAGCATCTTTGCAACGATTGCTACTTGCACTGCTGTCCTTCAGGCCTTTGCTTGTCCGCCCATTTGTACTGTTGACTCCCACTTGGTCACTGGAAGTGTTTCCCTGACAGTACTATTTTTATCATTTATTTATCTATATATTTGTGCGTGATGTGTGCATTCATGTGTGTGTGAGTAAAGAAGGGGACCACTTTAGGGAGAGGAAACTGATTATTAGAAGGAAGAGTGATTGGGGTAGCAGGAATGTGACAATTAACACAATTCAATATGATATATGTTGTGGAATATTAGTTTAAGATGTGTTACATTTATTTACGCTGTGGAATATTTGTTTAATGATGCAAAAATATGCTGCATTCTTTTATGTTGCATTTGTTTAATTCTATAAAGCTGTGCTACTTTGCCTGCCTAAAACACCTGATTGGTTTAATAAAGAACTGGACAAGCCGGGCGGTGGTGGCACACGCCTTTAATCCCAACACTCGGGAGGCAGAGGCAGGCGGATCTCTGTGAGTTCGAGGCCAGCCTGGTCTACAAGAGCTAGTTCCAGGACAGGAACCAAAAACTACGGAGAAACCCTGTCTTGAAAAAATCCAAAAAAAAAAAAAAAAAAGAACTGGACAGCCAATAGTTAAGCAGGAGAGAGAAATAGGCGGGGCTGGCATGCAGAGAGAATAAACAGGAGAAATCTAGGCTAGAGAGGAAGAATGGGAGAAGTGAGGAAAAGAGGGGAGGAGGACACACAGTAGCCAGCCACGCAGTCACATGGTCAACCACAGAGCATATAGAATAAAGAAAGGTAAAAAGCCCAGAGGTAAGACATAGCCAAAGGGAAACGGGATAATTTAAGTTAGAAAAACAGGATAGAAACAAGCCAAGCTAAGACCAGGCATTCATATGTAAAAGGAAGCCTCTGTGTATTTATTTGGGATCTGGGTGGTGGTCCCCAAAGACAAAAAATATCAACTACAAATATATGCATGTGCGTGTTGGGGGGAGGGTTCCCGGAATCTTGCAAATGCCCTGCCACTGGGCTGCCTAACAAAACCCATCATTTCGTATGTCAACTAAAAAATTTAGTTAAAAATTCCAGCATATCTATATTTTTTAGACAATTAAAATACTTTTGAAAAATTAAAGTATTCATGAATAATAAAGAGAGAATTACTACGATTCCATATAAGACTAAAATATATGATTTGTTTTGAAGTAAACATATTTATTGGTTTTCATCTTGCACTCCCTGAATGATTGACCATTTGGGGACAGATGCCATTCTCGACTTCGGTCCTCATCCTCAACCTTTCCTTTGGGCAGAAGTTCTAGTGGTTTGAAGCTGCTGTCTCGGATGCAGACAAAGGCCCAGGGTGGGCTGGGTTCAGGGCAGGAGCAATTTCCCAGCTCTCCCTGGGAGCTGTCTTGTTACCGCACCCAGATCTACCGCTGCAAGAGCTCCACTGCTGACCAGTGCTGCCCTGAGAAATCCTCTGAAAGGATCCCATGCCCTTGACACTTTAGAGCAAGCTCATTGTTCCTGATTTTTCTTAAAGGGAACTCCTCTCCAAGCCTGGAAATGGAGACATCAGCAGACATGTAAACGTGCTAATGAATGTATGAAATGGATTATGAACTTCCATGGAGTAGTAGCCACTGCACTACATACCTGTGTGTTACTTGTATGTCCAATGGTCATGTCGTGATCTTTAAGTATGCAGCTTAGATAGAAACAATGACGTATGTCTGCAATCCCAGAATTAAGAGGCAGAGGTAGAGTTCAAAGTCAGTCTGAGTTATGTAGTGTATCTCTTTCTCAAAAAAAATCTAAACATCACATGTGTACACACACACATTTGGAAATCTCACCCCCTTGTTTATATCTGCACACATGCAGAATATTTTTTAAATGAAGGAAATGTTTTTTAAATGTTAAAAGACATTAAAACGCCGGGCATGGTGTTGTACACCTTTAATCCCAGCAAAGAGGCAGAGGCAGGAGGGTCTCTGTTTGAGGCCAGCCTGGTCTACAGAGAGTTAAGTTCCAGGACAGCCAGGGCTACACAGAGAAAGCCTGTCTTGAATTAAAAAAAAAAAAAAAAAAAAGACATTAAAACTCCCCCAGGCCCCTGGATTCTGGAATGGCTTTAAGACTTTGCCTCCTATGAGGAGGAGACATCAGGTGTCCCACTGATCATCCAGAAAGCAAGCCGCCCACAGGAGACCGCTGTCCGAATCCCGAAAGTTTCCTGCTATCATATCCAAGTTTATTGTCTCTCCAGCCTGGCTAACCAGGCTGTTTGGAGCAGGTTCCCTTGTGCGAAGTCTGGAAAAGGGAACTCTAAGCTCAGGGGCTGTGGTATCCTAAATGGCCACACTGTGTCCCCACAGGACTGCCAAATGTGCTGTGTGTAAGAACAATAGGAACCAGGTTTCTGTCTCTATAGCGAACAGAAGCAGCCTCCTTACGCCCCTGGGTGGACTGGGCTCGCTTCGTATTGTCTGGTCTAATTGCTAGCGGCCCACAGCAAGATCAGCCAGTCCAGCCCTGTGACTGTAGAGGAAGCCACCACGATGCCAAGAAGGGGCCTGTCCATCATGCTCAATCTTCTACTATTTTGCTCCCTTTCCTCTCTGCCCAAAGGCAGGCAGAACCGAACACTCTCTGGAGTCTTCTCGAAGGGTGGACGGACCTCCGTGCCTTTCAAAGCCTCAGAAAAAAGTCTCGGCCCAGGAAACTCGGCCTTGTGCTTCCTAAGCCCTTACGGGAGCCAGGCCGCATCACATAAGATTCCAGCAGGCTCTGACCCTCAAAGCCAGCTACATTACCTGCTCTTGCGAAATAGTAAGAGCCCAAGGTTCAAATTCACTGTCTACAGAGTGCCAGGGACTTGAGAAGGCTCTGCTTGGTGTCGTCTCTGCACTTAGGGTTAGAGAATCCCATCTGATGGATGAATCAGAATCTCCAACTCAGGGTCTTGGGGGTAATCTGGTCTAGGTCATTCCTTCATACAGCTCCCCAGAGCACAGCGTCTGTGACATGCTGCTTTTGTGATTCAGATAGCCACGGTTTTATTTCTGAATTTCAGAGTGCCACCTGATTCCCTCTGGGTTTGTACCTGAAATTTGAGGATTTGCCACCAGGGGGTGCCAGAGAAGTGATTTAGTCACTGACGTTCAAGCTCCTTGCTGCTTGTGCTCTCTGTGTCCAAGTTCTGAGTTAAATTCTAGCATTTCTGGCACAGAGAGCTCTTTATCAAAATAATGGAAGTCCCTGCTTCACTAAGGATCCCCAGTGCCACCTGAAATCTCTCTGAGAGGGACACACTTTACACTGAGAAATAAAGGCAAGATTCAGGGACGGCACAGCATCTTCTTGAGCTGCTCTGTTGAATCCTGAGACACAGACTGTGTCTCAAAGCCCCACTCATTTTGACTGATCTAAAAGCCATTCGGTTCTCCGAGCAGATGAAGTCAAGGCATGCAGCAGCTTTATCTGATGTCGGTTTGCTTGACGATCTTTGAACAGCTGCGGCGCTTTTCTCTGAGCATCCGTATACAATTCCTCACAGCTTACCGACTTCCGGGTTCCTTCAGTGTGGATAGAGATTCTCTACTCTTCCTTCTCCAGGACCATGACACAAGAGGAGAAAACAATGATTTGTGGGTTCCTGGGGGGCAACGTCTCATGATTATTATTCCTGATTTGGAAGTTTGCTATATAGGAACTTTTGACCATAGTCTTTGTTCTTTGGATTTCAGAGGTGTGATCAATATATGCTGTTTGCCTGGGGACTTTTGCATACAGGGTCCTGATGAGCCCCTTGGTCCCAGCTTTAAGTCTGAGCAAAATACCGGTGTTGACTGAAGGTTAAGAGGTTAAGATTCAACACCGCAGCAGGCTTCAAGTTGAGATGGGTCTCCACCTCAGCCTTGCCACTCACTCTTCAGCAAGCCATAGTAAAACTACTCCATCTACATCCAAAACCCATCCAAGGGGCTCCAAACACGGCCACATCTCACTATAGCATCCTGACACCAGCACATTGTGTCTCGTGGTTTCCAAGGTCCACAGAG
The DNA here is from genome assembly GCF_950005125.1 of Chionomys nivalis. Lineage (NCBI taxonomy): Eukaryota > Metazoa > Chordata > Mammalia > Rodentia > Cricetidae > Chionomys > Chionomys nivalis. Next base: position 6,306,171 of record NC_080088.1, read on the forward strand.
GAGGAGAGAGCATCTAATCTGAAGAGATGTGTCTTTATGGCGATTAAACAAATTCCCTTCTTCCTGCCCTGCAAGGCCACCAATATTATTATGCAAGAGCTTGCAGGACCTGGCCTTAAAGGTCAAGAAAGCTCCATAGAGGGAGTAGGAAAGAGGCCACTATGAGATGTCACAATGTCACCCAGTCTTGGCTCCGATAGGGAGATCAGTGTCCAACAGTTTTTGGAAGCTGCCTCAACCTCCAAACTTTCTTGCTACTCTTCTGGGAATCAAATCTGCCCCTAAGTTGTTTTCCTCGGGGTTTCTATTTCTGTTTACAAGAAGCCTTCATTCAGAAATAGTCTAATGTTTGCCCCAGACCCTCAGACTTGAAGAAGATGAAGTTGTGGTGGCTGGGGTGGGGGAAAGAATTTGTCTGAGGGACTGCACTCCTTTCCCAAATAAGTTCTGTCTCTCTCTCTCTCCTAGCCAGACTCGCTATAAAAGGGAAAACTGGACAGTGGGCGGTGGGAAAGGAAGGAGCCCGCGCTGGCAACTCTCCGTGAAACACGGACACCGCACTGTTTACAGATTCCTGCAGCCAGCCCTGGAATCCAGTTGCAGACAACACTGTTTATGTAACAGAAATAGACCCCAGCGCCGCATGACTAAGGTGGCTACTGGGAGTTGGGTCTCCCATGAGGAGACATTTGCTGCAGCTGAGGTCAGAGGGGACAGCAGGGGACAGATTCCCTGGGGTTCTTGGGCAGGCAGGTTGTGTTTTCAGGCCAGGCTTCTGGTTGAGGTCTGTCATGAGGCAGGCATGTCTAAGATGTGTGTGTGTGGGGGGGGGGTTGAAAGAAGCCCCACCCTGGCATCTTCTCATTATTGTCACTCGCAAAGGGTAGAGTCAGTTCTTCATCCAAGAGGAACGTGGCCTGCAGGTCACAGTGCTGTCCCCTCCCAGCAGGATGCATGGAAGACTCGCAGCCAGTCAGTGTTCAAGATGCGGCTTCTCCCCATGGCTCCACCTGGAGAACACATGGTTCTCATCAGCCCTCCATTGCCTGGTCAACAAGGAGGTTTGAATGTTCTAGAATCAGGAGATGTGTCAACCAAGCAAACATCCCCCCAAGCCTTGGTGCCAAGCTCACCACTTTCTTCACATCCCTTCTTTCCCCAGCCTCATGAATGGATGACCCTCCTAAGGGATGTCTCTCAAGACACGGATTAAATGCCTACCCTCCTCACGAGTGGATGACCCTCCTAAGGGATGTCTCTCAAGACATATTAAATCCCTACCCTCTCCAAGAAATCTCCAGTTGTGCCCATCTGAGAGGAGTCAGCCCTTCCTCTGGGCACAGTCACCACCTGTCTCTAGATCTGTTCCCCCCACCCAGGGTCACCCGTGACTTTGAAATCAGAGCTGTGTTTCATCTCTGCACAAGCTTTAACCCAGGCTTAGTGCCCAATACAGGAAGCCAAGTAGTTAAAGGGGAAAAAAATGGCCTCAAATGACAAGGGTAGGAGCAGAGATTCTGTGTCTCCTGTTGGGGACACCTGTATTATCTACTTTTCTATCACTGTAATGAAATTTATAAGGCTGGAACTTTAAGAAGCAAATAGGTTTATACAGCTCAAACTTTATGGGCACGGAGCCAACCCATCTCAGCTGTACGGAGGCTGTCACGGGGGCGGGGGTGGACTCAGTCATGAAAAGACTGTGTCACCAGACAGAAATCCAGAGAGACATGAAAAGGGGCCAGCAATGACCTTCAATTGGGTCCCACTTCTTAGAAGCCTCACCACCTCTACACCACCAGGCTGAGGAGAAAGACTTTTCCACATGAACCCTGTGGGACCCACACCACATCCAAACCGTAGCACGGCCCAAATCATGCCCCTAGCTCTTTGCATCCCTGAGGAAACCAGCATCCTCATGTACTAAGGTCAGGCTTGAAATCTCCTGACCCGCTTGGGCAGGATTTGCAGCTCTCTGCACACCTGGCTCTCTCAGCTGTGAGAGTTCTGTTCCCTGGGGACCAAGGCACACCTTGTCTTCTCGAACCTGCAACCTGCCCCTCTGTGTCTACACTTTGCCTGGACCCACTCCCCAGTCAGGGTTCCACTTGGATGCCACATCCTTGAGAACAGTTACCCACGCAGCAGCTCCTCCTGTCTGGACACACTGAGCTTCTTACACGTGGGTAGGTGCAAAATCACCCTGATGCCTGGTGGATACTCATATGCCCTGTGGAAGGCAACTCCAGGCTTTGAGTTCAGGTAGTGTGTACCCTGGGTCACCTCTGCAGCTCGTGCAGCGTTTGACTGCTCTGACATCCGCTCTCCTGCCTGACTCACAGGGGGCAAGAAACCCACGTGCTCCCACCATCTCCCCAGTGTCTGGCAACGACTGTCTCGTACTAATGAGTGAATTCATGAAGACACCAGAGGGGGCTTGGCAGAATACAGGACTGTTGGAATACATGTCACCTTGGGAGGACACCAAGCTTGAACTCCATCAGGACCCACCACACCTGGAGCTCCCAGGTGACCACTAGTGATGATCTCTAACTGCTCTTGGGACCTTAAGAGGAGGAAAAGACACAGATAAAACACAACTCTTTACAGCTGGGTGCTGTCTTCTTTTTCCTCTGGAGAAACAAACTAAACCATGGAGGAGAGGAGGGGAAAGCTCTTGACACTCAAAGCCCGTGATCTCAGACGCAGCCCCGAGGACAAACAGGCCCCATGGAAGTCACAGCTAGACGAGGCCACTATGACTGCCAGGATCAGCCCAGGCACACAGAGTTTTTCAGTCCCGTGGCCACAGCCCCTTCCACCCACCCGCCTACCCCATGTGCCCCAGAAGAAGACAGAACCTTCTGTCTGGGGGCGAGTCAGGCCTGCATATAATTAACTGTAATAATTGGCAGGTGGGTCACTGGTTTCTGGCTTCCAATCCACCAGGGGCTCATGAAAAAAAAAAAAACCAAAAAAATCCTTGGATGCCCCACAGCTCATATTTAGTTTGGGCTCGGAGAAGCTTCAGCCTTCCACGTCCAGAAACAAGCTGTGGGCGGCAGCTGTCCTGGGCGAATGAGAGACCTAGAACAGCCTGGAAGGTCGAGGCTCCTTTGGCCCGTGGACAGCTTATTCCTTGGGAAAAGAGGGAGCAGTAGTGGGGTCCTGTTTGAGGGAAAGGGGGGAGCGGTAGCCTGGGCCTGTTGTCCTTTCTGGGAATGCAGATAAGGAGAAGAAAGGGTTCTTGCTCAGATGTTTCCTTTGGAACATTTGTTTGGAAGAGTGATCATTGCCGACCCAGATTCCACAGACCAGACATGCCCGTGTCAGCATCCTTGCACACCCGTGGTACCCGGGATGCTCAGTCTCACCTAGTGAGCCACCGTCTCAACAGTGTCTGCTGCCCACATGTCATGTATTCCCCAGTCGGGCCTGTTCCAGCCGTTGCTGATCAACAGTGTGTTATCTTTTCTACTGAGGTCAGGAATCCTCCACAGAGAACTCCATAACAAGTAGACAGGAGTTGATACGAGAGCTAAGAAGGAGTTGTCACTTCAGGTTAGTAATTCAGAGGATGCCAAAATGTCATCCGGGAGTGATTAACAAAGAAAAAGGAAACGAGATCACTTTAGGGCCGCGGTGCTGAGGCCAATCACGGCCAGAGTGGCCACCGTACCTTTCCAAAACTCTGTCCTCTGAGGATGAGCTTTGGGGAGGGACCACTGCAGGAGAGGCCTAGCCAAGGTGGCTAGGGCTGGGGTAGCCAAGGACAGAAACACACTTTTTCTGCTTATCCCATCTGTATTTGAAGCCTAAAGCCCGTTCTCTCATGGGAGGTGTGAGCTGTGTTTTTGGCTGTGTCCTCATCTGCTTTCTATCGCTGTGATAAGGCCCATAATCAAAATCAACACGGAGAGGACAGGATTTGTTTTATTTTTCAGTCTAGAGTCCATCACACTGGGAAGCTGCGGCAGGAATTCAAGGGAGGAACCTGGGGCAGGGACTGAAGCAGAGATTATGGAGGAACACTGCTTACAGGCTTGCTCCCCCGTGGCTTGCGCACCACCATTTTTATACGCTAAAGACCGCCTGCCCAGTAGGCTAGGCCCTCCCACACCAATCATTAGTTAAGAACATCCTCACAGACATACCACAGGCCAAGCTGATGGAGGCATTTTCGTAGCGAGCATCCTTCTCTCCAGAAAGTCCTAGCGTGTGCAGGTTGACAGAAACCCTGAGCTGCACAGGCTTGGTTTGGGTCAATTTTGCCCAGCTCCACTGCAAAAGCAGAGCCAGACTCCAGCCCACAGTGAATTCTGGCAGACAGCAACCCTTCCGTGGGTAGTTTCAGGGTGGCTCCCCGCCCCATGTCTGTGACTCCACTACTTCCCTGCAGATTAAGTTTATAGGGAACTAATGAGAAGGACGGGGGTGGGGGCATGTTCTTGATCGGAGTTCCTCCCATCTAGAACTGGAACCATAAGACTACATGGTAACTCTATGCTAAATGTATTTAGAAAATGACATGGTTTTCTACAATAGATTTACCATTTTATATCCTACCAGTCATATGTGAGGGCTTAATTTTTCCAAATCATCTATATGAACATGTTCATTCCTCCATCTTTTTAATCATGACCATTTTAATGGATGTAAAGTAGTGTTTTTATTATTATTACATGTATGTATTTATTTGCTTACTTTGTGTGTTTGTGTCTGGGGGTCAGAGCACAATTTGCCCAAACTGATTCTCACCTCTGCCTTGTGGGTCTTGAGATCTGAATTCAGGTCCCCAGGCTTGGTGGCAAACACCCCACACCATCTCACTGGCCCATCACTGTGACTCTGATCTGCATTTTGCCAACTACAATGGCTTTGAGGATGGCCTGAGCTTTCTGGTCCTTTCAAGCTCTTTGAGGGAATATCAGCTCAAGTCTTTCACTGGTTTTTAAGGTGAAACCCTTCATCTTTGTGTTGTTTCCCCTGTGGAATTTGGGTCATTTTCTAGACAGTGGGGGCAGGGATGAGTCAAAGGACACTGAAGTACTGCGGGGGAGGGCAGGGTGGCAGATTTAGAGTCCAGTAAAATTATTATATGCATGAAATAAATAATTGTCCTTCCGCCTGGGTCATGACTGTTGGTTAGGGAAGCAAAGATTAATTTTAGTCTGATATGCTTTCTGACACTGACCCCAAAACCTAACATCACTCTCAGTCATGCTTAGTCTTTCTAAGAAAACCCTCAAACAAACCCCAAGTCTGAGTATCCCT